>NC_048285.1:30951175-31301175 GCF_009762535.1 Notolabrus celidotus | reverse complement strand
GCTTCATGAATTTATTTGAAGTTTTTGTGTTACTGACCAAATGTGCTGCACATTTGGAATTGTGCAGCATATAGATAAATAGTTCAACAAAAAATAAATGATAATGTTGAGTATTTAATTTCTGCTTCTTCTTATTGAAGCATAACTTTTGTATTTATGTTTTGAGCTTGAATCATGCACATGTAGGGACACCTAAGGAATATGAACATGCAAAAGCATCTAAAGGTGATGTCTTCTGTCACTTCCCTAACCCCATCATCCCTCCATCCATCCATCCCTCCATCCATCCATCCATAGCAGCAGTCACAGCGCTCTAGTGTGTGAGTCTTACCGGGGTAGAAGTCTTTGGATTTGGACAGTTTGATGGTGGCTCCAGTCTCTTTCTGCAGCTGGACGATGGTCTGACCTCCCTTCCCGATGATCGACCCCGCCGCATAGCTGGGAATCAAAACCTTCAGGAAGTACTCGCCTTCCTCTGTAGCAGGAAACAGGAAACAGGAAGTTAGAGAGAGCTTCTGCAGGCTGTGTTGTTCATACATTCAATAAAGCAGCAGAAGAAGAAGAAATGAGAAGAAGCTACAGTGTGCATTTTTAACCCTGATGAACCTTTGTCCTCATGCTGCCGTATATCTCTGAGTTTATTTAGCACTTTTAATAGATTTCAGCAGTTTTTCTGAATTCAGTCGGATAATAAATCCTGTCTCATGCAGCGCAGGGATCACTTTGTTGGATTGATGTAAACTGTGAAAAGAAAGCAAAGTGTTTGTCAGCAATCACAGTCTGACAGAACAGCTGCGAGTCGGTGCCGCATCACTACGCCAGAGCAGAATCATTTTTCTCTCCATCCGTCTCCCCCTCCTCAGCTTCCTGAAGCTGCATAAATCCACCCAATCACATCAAACGATGACTGATATCCATGACAACTAATTATTTCCATAATCAGATGATTCCCTGTCGGCGTTATCTCTCCCCTTTCTCTGCACGTCCATTTGTGCGAGCCTCTAAACACTCTCTCCAGATTGGTCTGATCTAATTTCAGCGTCGGGGCCCGAGGAATCTGCTCCTCGTCACCGCCTCGCCACGAGGGGAGGGAGCTGAATGTGCTGCCTGTCGGTTTTGTTATTAAAGCTAATCAGATTCAACCTGACCAAAGTGCATGCAGCGCCTCGCCGGTGCATAACACCACATGCCCGCCATCAAACACACACACACACACACAGACACACACATGCATCCATTAACATGCAGATAAGCTCATGTCAGCGAGGGGAAAACAAACAAACACTTTCTACGTGGACTCACACCTGCTCTGAAGGATGAGGTGTAAACTCTGGACTTGAAAGGAAGATGTTTTATGTGACCTCATGTTGAGCTCTGCTAATTACCCCGATGGGATAAAGATGTCTTTGAGTCTTCGCTCGCTGAAGCTGCAGTCACATCTTTACAGGAAACGCATTTATCTGTTTATTCTGAGGGGGAGTAGGAGGCCTTTCAGCAAGAAAATAAAATTCATCACTTCTACTTTTAGTCTTTGCATTTCTCTCTTTTTGGATGTATTTTCATGCATTATTTGTTTGCATTGCTCTGAATATTTTAGCATCTGTATCTTCGCTGCTCTCCTCCCACATGCTGCCTCAGGTTAACACACTCTGAACATTTAATGAGATGATGATTAACTCAAACAAACATGGAGGGGCTGTGTTTTTTAGAAGCAGTAAACTCCAGTGAAGAGAATTGACACCAATGCAGAAGTGCAAAAACTGCAGTTCCTTGAGTGTCCACTTGGGGCTCGCTCCAAAAGCCAAGGAATCCCTATTAACACCCATGTTGGAGTGCATGTTTTAACAGCAAAGTTAAACATGTTTATGACCTCGTGCACACATTTTTTTTTGGATGAATAGCTCATCGACTTATTCGTGCACACCATCAAAGGTTAAATATTTAAAAAAGGTCTAGATTTGGTAAAGGTAACTTCATTATTGAGTGCACAGTGTCACAGTTCCTCCTGCCCTGTCTCCTTCACTCTCTGCTCACCTGCACTGGATCTGCGATCCCACTCCTGCCAGCCATCATCCAATCACCACAGCCTACAAGAACCCTGCCCCAACATCCAGTCCCTGCCGGATTGTTATGCCTACATGGTAGCATCACCTTGATCCCACCTGACACCTGTGTTTTTTGTCTCCAGGACCCTTCAGCTACAAGCTCTGCCACTGTCTTCACTCTCCTGCCTGTTGACCACAGTCTGGATCCCTCAGCACCCCAGGACCCCCACCAGCTATCCCCTCGCCCTGCACTTCAACAATAAACTTTGGGAAAGACAAGTCTTAGTCTGCTTTTTGGGTTCTGCCATAAATATGTGACACACAGTTTTGGGATCTTTATGAAGTATCGTCTAGCTAATAGTTTGAGGTTGTTATAATCTCTCAGTAATTACTTGATATGAGTATCATGAAGCCAGAACAACAACTGTGCTGCATCCAGTCGTTCACAAACACTGTGTTTCTTCAGGAGACAGAATATGTTGTGAGCACTAAAGTGAAAGCGTGTGGATGAACTCCTCTCAACAGAACCTCCAGTGGAAGAGTTCATTAAAAGCAGGTTCCAGGTGTGTGTTCTCTGACTTAATAAAGTTTGACATTTTCTACTTCGTGTTTGTCATCTCTGTAATTTCCCAAACTCTCCCATCAGAGACGGGAACAAACAGCTACATCGTTTTTTCGTGCTTCAGGTTGTTGTGAAAAATTACGAGCTGCAGCCACGAGAGGAAGAAATCAAAAGGTCAGGACACA
This sequence comes from Notolabrus celidotus, assembly GCF_009762535.1. Taxonomy (NCBI): domain Eukaryota; kingdom Metazoa; phylum Chordata; class Actinopteri; order Labriformes; family Labridae; genus Notolabrus; species Notolabrus celidotus. The sequence continues at coordinate 31,298,383 of NC_048285.1, read as the reverse complement.
TTCGGAGTCACTGTGTGTTCGTTCAGAGCCGCTCGCTGCGACACGGTGACCTGAAACAAAGACGCCGCTGAACCTGCAACCTTTTACTTGTTGCATGCTGCTTTTTTAACAATGCAGCACGAGAGTGGGGAAACTGAATGAACCTCATGGGCCACTGTAGTTCTCTCCTTTCTCTGTTTCAGGAGGAATCACAGACCTGACTGTCGGCTGGAAAATGTTGTCTTAGGTCTTGAATAGGACCTTTAAAACCTTGAATATAAATGATGATACAATAAGAATGGACTTTGCTTTGAGGGAACTCTCAAAGAAACCACAGATCTCTTCTCTTCTCTGTCATTTAAAGGACAGATTTATTATTTTCCTGTAATTTCACTCTGAGGTTGTGAATGTGATATTAAAACCTGCTCTGCACACATCCTCTCTGACGCTCCTGCAGCGTTTTGTCTCTTTAAAGTGATTCAGTGAGTCTCAGCCTCCCTCCCCGGCAGCTTTCTCCATCTTTGATAATCCAGGACACGTAACCTCAGGAGGCAGATTAAAATAGGATTATTATTACAGGGGCACACTTTCTCACGAGGGCGAGGCACCTCATAACACCGCTGTTCTCTGTCTGACACCAAGACGAACAGCTGCAGACACTGAACTGTAAAAAACACACGGCATGCCGACGGTGTGCTTGAGTGTGACTATACGCGGGCAGAGTTATGATCCATGGAGCTGCACTGAAGGTTATTAAAGACCTTTAAATACCAATAACTCTCCTAATCTCTTTACTGCAACACAACAGCACTGGAGCTGAGGTGTTTGTGACACATCACCATAAATACTTCTAATTAGTAAAAGGCCCAGCTCGCCCACACACCGCGGTTTGTAGTTATTAATGCTCACGAGGCCTCCAGTTGAGAAGTAAAATCTGTGGCGGAGGAATGTTTTCAGTAAACAGAGTTTATCAAAGCTAGCGACAAGCTAACAAACACTAGCCTACCTATTAATACCAGTTACCTCTAATTATAAATGGACGGTGCTTATAGAGCGCTTTGCTAATCACACAACATTCATACACTGATGGCAGAAGATGCTAAGTTAAGTGTCCAGTCACATGTATTAACACAAGCACTACGGGGAGTAATTTGGGGTTCAGTATCTAATCCAAATACTTCAACATGTGGACCATGGAAGCTGGGATAGAACCATCAACTAGGGTGGACAACTGCCCCATATTAGCCAGGACATCCCGTATATTGGGATAAATTGGTTTGTTTGATACAAGACCTCAATTGTCCTGAATATTGATTATTAACTCTTGTAAATACAGCAGACTGCACTCAAAGAACGGCAGTGGCAGATCATGTGCCAATCACACCGCCTGTCATCCAATCACAGGACCCCTCACATGCATCAGTTGTATACAGCGCAAATGCACCAAGTCCTGCAAAAACTCTGGCTGTGCAGAAGGACAAGAGACTGCTTGAGTCAGTCAAGAGCAGCAAAAAGTATCCATGGAAAAAGTACATTAGGTGAGTCATACTCCTCTTTTGCATTTAATTTTTCTTTTGCTTGTTTTTTTATGTAAAGAGCCAAACTGTGGTTTCTTTGAGGTTTATTCATATGAGGTTACATAATGATACAGTAAGGATTAAAGGGACTATACACACTTTCTGCATTTCTAGTCAGAATATGAATATACGCTGAATTCACACATCATGATCACACCACCATGGCACTGTACACCTGTCCCTTATTTAGTAGGGAGAAAGTTGGCAACCCTACCATCAACCCTGTGATTGACAGATGACCCACTCTACCACTGAGACACAGCCTCCCCTACTGAAGGTAAACCTCCATCCACTCCATCTTCACCCTCTCATGCAAACATAGCACCAAAAAACCAAGATGGCAACCGTCAAAATCCCAAACTACATGATTAATTTCAAAACAAACTGAAGGGTGACATCAGCACAGGTAAATCTAATCATTTATACCTGAAGAGACCCGAGGAGATGTCTGATTAGTGTTCAATAAATGTGTTTGTGTACAAGCTTTAAACATCTGTAGCTTCAGCTCTGCACAAACATTAATTCATTTTCATTTCTATCACACAATAACTTTTCAAAATGTCCGACGTTCCTTCAGTCTCACTGGTGATGTCATGAAACCTTTCAAACTGAGGATTGAGAGGACCCTTAGCACCGGTCCTGCACCCTTACATGTGATTTCACTTATTCAGATGATGAGGTTGGACCCTCTCCCAACACTGTGTGGGCGTGCACAGCCCTGACTGTTGAGCTAACTCTGAGTTTACGTCATATCGGACAGATGCAGGAGGCTAAGATTCCCCAAACTCAGAGCTGAGAAAGATACATCCTTAAATAAGAACTTTTATATAAAGTGCCACTTTAGAAATTTTAGAGATATTCCAGTGTCAAAGTCATCACTGTGGTGGCACAAATGTTGTTCAGTGACTTCATTAAAAGAGTATGTTATAATAATCAGTATTTGACATTTAGACTCTGCAGACTCGGGGTGTAACTTCTTTCAGAAAGTGAAGCTCTTGTCTGAGGGAACTCCTCCAAACCTTCATCCTGAGCTCTGTTTGTAAAGGGATTGTCGTGGTAACAGTACATTGTTCGCAGTGTGAAAAACCCTGTTCTCATCTCGGAGTGTTCAGCCAAGTCAAAGCCTGAGCTCACACACAGGAAACCCGACACTCCCCGGCCCTTCCTCGGCTCCGAGTGATGAAACACAAACTGCAGGAGCTCCGGCGAGGATGAAGAGGAGAGAAAAAAGCCAGCTCACCTCAGTTTACACACCTCTTAATTTGTCAAAGGTCGGCTCTTCTTTGTTGAAACCTCGTGTTAATGACATTTCCCTGATGTACACGAGGAAGTCAGATGTTTCTACTGCAGGATTAATATTTCTGAACGGAGCACTCACTGAAATCACTTTTATCCCTCACCCTTTTCTTCCCCTGATTCCTCTTCTACTCTTCTACCATCTATTTATCTGTTTATCATCCATCTGCATGATTTCTTTTTCTCTTCTTCTACAACTGAAGATGGAGGCTGAAGCAACTCTCTCAAACCTTAGCTAAACAACAAACTTCCAAAGATGACTGAAACTACCAAAGCAAAACAAAAAAACTCTTTATAATCTTTAAAAGTTAACTACTGTTCACACATAATGTAATCTCTAGAGCTTAGCCAGGCTGCTTCTTATTTTAAGTGAGACTTTTGGGGCTTTTGCACCTTTATGTAGAGAGGATAGGACAGTGGATAGAGCAGGAAACGAGGAGAGAGAGTGTGAGGGATTGACAAGCAGGAAAGAGGATGCAGGCTGGAAGTGAACCCTGGCAGCCAAGTAGGTCCTCAATGTAAACACTAGGCTAAATCCACGCCTTAATCCAGGCTTTTTAAGTGAGTGGCAAGATTATTAAACCAGAATAAGAATCAGAATTTGGTTTTACTTCAAAATATGTTCATGCATGAATGAAACAGTCTATGTGTTTTGGTGCACGACAGAAAGCAAGCACAAGAAGTCGAAGACGCATATAACAGCCGCCCAACTTTGCAGAAACTTAACAAGAAATCAAATGAATATAGTTTAGATATATTTACATTTCAAAGTTTAATAGAAGTTGGACAGGTAAGAAAAAGCCTGCAGCTTTAATGCAAACGAGTCAGAGTCTTGGTGTGATGGTGTTTCAGTCATGTGAGGTGAAGAGAGGCTGAACGAGAGCCGGTGTCTCTCAGGACGAAGGCTTAATGATGTAAACATTAGCTTCATCCTCAACCTCTCTGAGCTGGAGTTCAGATAATAAAAGATGAACTTGTTTGGGATTTAATGATGTTTAAAAAATAGTTTCAGTTGTTCTCAGAAGACTACCCCATAGCTCCTAAAGTTCCCCATTACCCCGAGGTAGACGGGGACAGATGGGAGGCGAGAGCTAGTTCACCACTGGGGTTATCAAGTGGGCGCCTCTCTTTGCCTGTGTTTCGTTAAGTTAGGCCCACGACACCTCGGGGAGGCTCAACTGTTTGCAGCGGCATCCCAGTACCACACCCCCACACCAACATGGAGGAGAAAAGAGGAAGAACTGAGAGGAAAGAGGGGAGATGTTAGAAAGAGAAAAGAGAGTCTGGTGTCTGTGAAAAACTTGCACGTCTTGCAACTTTCTCCATCTTTACATTTTCAGTTTAGCAGCAACAACCGTATCATTGCATCCTCAGGCTAGCTGGCTAATCAGCTGCAGAGTGAAAACAATGATGTAATGTTTGTTGTGCTGATAAAGTTCCTGGTCGCTCTGAACACTTCTCAAAGACGCTCTTTGATCGCAGACTTCAAAATAAAAAAAATCTCATGTTTGTGGCCTCAAACTGTCTGTTCCCCCTCTCTACCTCTCTCTCTTCTGTCCCCTTCTCTTCTCTGTCCTCCACCTCTTTCCTCCTTCTCTCCTCCTCCCCTCCTCTGCTCAGCGTACTGCAGTGACCCACTTTGAGTGAGAAGCCTTGGACTGACCTGCTTTAGATAGAGGCTAGCTAATTATAACCAGCCTGTATTAATAAGGCCGGGGAATTGGTAAATATGAAACACACACCCACACTCACACACTCACACACACACACATGCATGCACACACATGCACACAAAAACAAAAGCTCGTCTGCAGAGATGAAAACAGAGAACACACACACACACACACACACACTCACTGACACCTCTTCCACACAGACTATTTCCGACGGCTCATAAACAAGCCTACACACCTTGCTTACATGACTCATCATGTACAGACGAGGATGTAATGAGTGACTCATGTTCATCACTTGTAACTGTTGCATGGTTACATGTGAACTTGCTACCATAGGGAGTTTAAAGAAGTGTGTTCATATATGCAGAATTGATGCAGTCCTGATGCACGATGGTGGACATAATTTATATTTTCTATAAATGTGTCACATGGTTTGTTTTTAAGAAACACTCATTGCAGCTGTGTGCGCATCATTAACCTCGTATCTGTGTGGTTAAGCCGCCCCGCAGAGGTCCACTGTGGAGTTTGTTAACAGGGTTTTATAACACAGATTGAATTACACTTTGGAAATAAGCTTTTAGCAGGTTTGAGAAGTGCCATGACTCAATTTTCATAAATATAAACTAACTTCCAGGAGAGGAAAAAAAAAAAAAACAACTCAGCGCTGCACTCTCTGCCTCTTCCTCCCACACTGCAGCATGCTGAACCACTCTGTTTACAGCAGAGATTTCCCAGCATTCCTCTGGTTTTATCAGGTCTATGAGCACCTTTTAAAAGCCTGCGACATAAAACAGTATGCAAAGGGTTTAATAGAGACGGAGCTTTCTGTCTGGGTTCAAAGTGAAAGCTCTTTACGTCTCAGATATATGTGAGCAGACTCTATAAGCTCTCTGCTCGGTACTTAAAGACCTGATGTTTTCTCTCTGTGCATTTTAAAAACAGGTTAGCTTAATGCTTTATTAATAAATAAAACAGAATAAAAAGACTAAAACTACCAAACTGACTCGGCTAAAACAAAATACCTGACACTTGTTGGGTTACAGAGTTTTGTGACTCTAGTCCAGGGGTTCCCAAACTTTTCAGCCAGCAACCCCCAAAATATAGGTGCCTCAGACTCTGGACCCCCTCTGTCCCTCAAAGTGATTTAATGTGGCTTCAATTACCTGGTCTACAGAAAATTAGCCTACCTATATGAGCATGTGTCTGTGTTTCCTGTGCCGTTATGAATTAACCTGCTGCTACTGATGTTTTGATAATTCTCTGTTCACTAACCCTAAACTTAGGAGTCATCTGGCAACAAAGAAAGGCAGAAAACTCATTACATTTTCTATTTTCAAGGTTTTATTTCAAGTTTAGCGTCTATTTTTGTAGGTATTTTTTACTTTAATGGGTTAAAATGTACTAATTTAAGAAAATAAAAATTCTGGAAGACATCTAATGATCCCCCAGAGGGTCCAACCCACACTTTGGGAACCCCTGTTCTAGATGCTCAGGCTGAAACTTTACAAATTAAGACAACAACATATTAAAATCAACTAAATTAACCTTTTTAGCAACAGAAACATGACGTCTTTTATTTGAGATGCATCTTGTATTCTGAAGCTGCTTCCTCATTCGTGATTTCTTTTGCACTTGTTGCACCTCATTTCCAATCCTAGTACCGGTCGTCTATCATCGTGTGATATCAAGAGGTGACATATACCTCTGGGAACAGGTGCACACTTTTCAGTAATTCCTATGCAGCCAGGGAAAAACAACTTCCAGCCAAGACTTCCTTTGCTGCACTACGTTCACGTCTGCAATGTAAATTCTGTCACTTCTTAGTCCCTTACCTCCCCAGGTTAGCGCCTGTTCATCTGTTTTAAGTACAAGCAGGTCTCAGTTCAACAGAAGACATGTAGACGCTTCATTCTGGCCCAAAAAGCCAGGTTTATCAAAAATGTAAAGTCTCAAGTTTGCAGAATGAACAACATCATGATAAAAATATAAACTTTGTCAGATATCTGTTTAGAGATGCATAACCTGTCATCAGATGTCGTTAAAGAGCACTTGTTCTGCCTGCTTTTGCTCTCCACACAGACTGTTTGTCCTGCTGATACATGAGCAGTGTATAGATTCTACGTTTCTCTGTCATTAAAGTTATCCCTCCACTCATGTCACTGATGTCATCCTGATCCATGAACCCGGCACACAAACAGAACAGTGGAGTTTCATTTTTTCCTCACTTCCTCACTTCCTCACAGGAAAGCCAAAGCCTCATTTATCTACCTAACACTGACGCCGATTCTAATTATGCGTAATTAAACCCCACGCTTCCCTTCAGCGTGTCATCCCACATCCCAGAGGTGCAGGTGATATTCATGCACGCCGATCCATCCGAGCATAATAAGCAGCCCGAGGCTCTGCCAGCCACGTCTGACCCATCAGTGTCAACACCAATCTGAAAATCTGACAGGGGTCACGTAAGGCTCGCCCACACGACACCCCCACCCACTGCTCCGGGAATGATAATGTGATGGTGAGAAAGTTGTGCGGCGGTGGTGGGTGTTTGAGCAGACTGTTTGTGGTTGACCTGAAGTAATTTGTTCTTTCTGAAAAGTTCTGCGATTCTTCAGAAAGATGAAGTTTTCTGGGATCCAGCTGAAGCTCGTTTTCACCGCAGCGCTTTAAAAACTGCATTTCAGACACGTAACCGAGTTCAACCCCGAAACACGGCAGCATTAACCTTCATGGCTGCTGAAATAACACAGTAATAGCACACTGCTGGTTAGCGTCAGTGTGTGGAGAGAGACCTGATGTCTCAGCATGATGTCACACTCATTGTTCCCTGCTACTATTTTCTGCTCTTGTGAATATGAAGCATCATCAAAAGACATCTCAGCCCCCCGTGTGCACGCATTCTTTCATGCTGACAGCATAATGAGCATGTAAACTTCCAGTCCAAATAAGAACAGGAAAAAAACACCATAATTACACATGTGCTGATTGTTACTGATTACTTCTTAATGTTGTAGCTGTCACAAAGAACGCAGGAAGGATTCTTTTAAGGACGCACAACACCAGCAGTGACCTAAATCTCACGCAGAGAGCTGCAGGTTGTCGCACAATAACTTTAGGATCAAACGTGGGACATGGGAGTTCTCAGCAGAGGGGTAACCTGGAGGCTTTTCTAACAAGTCTGCAACTTTCTGAAAAAGACAAACAGTCTCATGAGCTGCAATCAGGAAGGTGAGGAGGAGCAGCGGGAGAATCAGGAGGGTTCAATGTCGTCTCACAAAGTCTGTTTTAAAACTTCACATTGTCACTTTTCATGTGAGCAACTTAGTGAAACAAAACTCAAAAATATGACTTATTATTCTAATTCTAAAATTTATCAAGACACATGAAAAACACAGTACTTAAAGCTGGGGTTTGGTCGTCAGATTTAGATCCACTTTTTGTCATACTGGTTAAAATGATCTTTATGTCCTGATGGTAATCAATACATGATGTGTTCTTAAAAAAGAGTGAAGAAAAGCTGCTATCTACAGCCAGAGTAAACCTGGGAAAACACCAACCAATCACCATTTTTTGGCTCCCCAAATTTTAAACCAATCAAATCCCGCCCTGCCGTTCTGCCCTCCTCCTGCGCGTACATTTCCCCGGCGTGCACTCTCCGTCCCCGTCTCCTGCCTCTGCTTCCCCTGACTCTACTGACTGCCCCTCTCGCTCGACCTGAGGCCTGTCCCCTCTGACCCAATCAGGTGCTTTGCTCAGGACTGTAGTCTGGATCAGAGTCTAAAAAGCTCTCACCATGGGGGCTCTGACAAGCAGAAGAATTAATGACATTTAGTAAGTCCTACAGAAAATGTAGATGTATTGTAGCGTCCGTCCAGACGCTGTAGCCGAGCCGTGAACACGTTTAGTTTTAATAACCGGTCACTGTCGGCCGTGATCACGCCAACCACTCCTCTCTCCCACTCACACACTCTACACCTCTCCTGATGCCTTCACTGACCGTCAACACTGTAGGAATTAAGAACATCTACACTGAACAGGTTTAACAAACAGTAGAGCTGTTACAGTATTACATGTGTATTATAACTTAACTCCTGATATCGTGTCACCAGTACAACTGGATAATGCTAGCATGACAGTTGTGAGTACTAACAGCAGCCATGTTTGTTTGTGTTTTTAACTTTCACTATGAGAATGTTTTGGTGAGGACCGGTTTTGAATCAGTCACCATCATATGGTCGCAAGTCAGCGGCACTCGTGCATGTGAGCGGGAGGGGGCGTCGTTTTGGAGGAGCTCCGAGGGAGGAGGGGAGGGGTTAGACGATGTCCTGAGGAAATGCTACATTCAAATTCATGCTGGTTTTCCGAGACTGCCAACCCTAGCTTTAATAGGGGTGTAACGATTCATCTATTACATCAATGTATCGATTTATATTCCTATGATCCGACTACATCGATCTGTGCTCAGTTAGTTGACCTTCCGGACGACATATATTGATCTAACATCGTTTTAAAGGTGATAAATCGATTGTATCCTTACTAGGAAATAACTCATTGGATTTAAGCACGGCAGACTTTATATGAATGTGTGTCTTTTTGCACTTTAAATGACAAAGACGTTAAACGTTACCCAATTCAGGCTGCCTGTCTGTGATGTCATCGCCACGCGCCAGCAGACAACATGGCAGACGGCAGAGGAGAAGCCGGCGAGCCAGAAATGATCAAGCCACCATTGCAGTCCAGCGTGTGGAAACACTTTGGCTTTTGCAAAGACGGAGATGTTCTAAATAAGTTGCTGTTTGTAGGATATGTAAAGGTCAAGTAAAAGTACCACGGCAACACCACACATCTATCCAACCACCTACTAAGGCGCCATGGGATTTCACACAACGCCGGCCGTCCAGGCGCCTCTTCCAGCGTTCATCAAGGTAACATCAGCTCTGCAGAAACCTCAGGCCTCGCCAGCATGTTCAGTCAGAGACAAGGACAAAACTCAGCTCAGGCTAAAAACATCACAGCAACAACAGGAACCTAGGACTGTCCAGTATCAAGGGATTTATTTCACAGTCACACTGGTTGAATTTTTGGCTGAAAAGTCACTGAATTGTTTTGGATCGTATCGTTCTAAATGAACCAATATCGTCCTTTAATCGTATCGGCAACCACGAATCATGATACGATTAGAATTGTTGTTAAAAAGAATCGTTACACCCCTGGTACTCAAAAGAGATTTAGGTACATGATGAGGCGATGTCTGCTAGCTTACATGTTAGCATGTTTTTCTTTCTAATGATTGTTTCTACATGCAGCACATCCTGCATAAAACAGCTCATATGAAGTATGTTTCTGCTTTGGGAAAATAAAACAAATCAATGGTGATATATCAACTCAGATAGGACTCCAATGTCATTCTCAGACCCTTCCATCGCCCTTTCCTGGGACTCCTGGTAATCTTTATCAGCCTTTCCACTTTTCACCTGACGTCCAACAAGCTCCAAAGTTCAAGCTGCTGCTCTGAGCGTCCAACACTGCAGCAGGAAAGGTTCACACTGGAGTTAGCCCTGAGGCGCTCATGAAGGCGTTTAAGACCTCCGATTTGGTGCACAATAATGTGGGTTATATACGGATAACAGTCCATGACTTCTGTGGGTTTAAGACCGTACAGTCAATGAAAACCAGATGTTCTTCTGCAGCACAGATCCATGCTCACATATATCACACATACTGCCAGTTTATAACATCCAGAGAGAGAATGTGTTCTGGTTTATTTTTTCTTTTAACCTGATTTAAATGACCACTTAATTATCCTCTTATCACACCACAACACTCTGACAGCACAAACACACTGAGACAAAACCAGGAAATGAAAGAATAAAAGATAAACTTCTACAGAAGCATTACAAAGTCAAACTTCTCTGTGCAGGTATATAATGTGTCTGAGTGTCTGGAGGGTTCCCTGCTGTGATGACAGTCTTTCTTTTCACTTCTGTATGAACACAGAAAGTATGCTTCGAACATGTTCAAATGATCCAACAATAAACGTCTATCTTGTGTCACCGGGGCTGAAGTCTTAGTCAACCTGGACGTGTGATTGATTCCTGCTCCTGTTCAGTATTTGGTGCATGCAAAAAACTCCCCAGAGGAGCTTTAAGAAACAAGAAGAGGTAGTAAGAATCAAATGTTGCAAAATGCTGCAGAAGCTGAAGCAGGCACAGGTGCCTCATGTACAGCAGCTAGAGTCCTCTTCACACTGGATGTACGATCTGTTCACAGTCCCAACATGACTTCCAGAAGACTGTATAAATAATGAACATAGTATCCGTGACGTCACCCATCGGTTTCTGAAGCTCTGATTTGAGGCCAGTCGGCGGCGGCGGCCATATTGGAAATGTTGAACTCAACATAACTGCTGTGGAGTGAGTGTGACGTAAAGAGGCGGAGTTTGAGCCTCCTAGCCAACAGCTACAGTGTTCCCGCCTGTCAATCAAGCCAGCTGTGCCTCTCATTGGAAGACTTGTAATCTTAATATCTTTAAAATTGCTGCGTTCTAAAAAAATTCACCCCCCATACAATGTGTGCCGATGGAGAAACGAGCTATCCAGACTACACTTGTTTTTTGTACCAGGCTGTAAACATGTTTATTTCTGCTGTAAAGATCATGGTTTTGGGATTTGTGTGTATGTGGTTTCCGGTTCTTCCAGAGCCAGCCTCAAGTGGACACTCGATGAACTGCAGTTTTTAACACGTCTGCATTAGCTTCAATTCTCACGGCCGGAGGTTGCCGCTTGGTTGCATGTCATCCCTTCTCCCTCTCACTATGTTCCCTCTCTCTCTTCCTCTCCAATCAAATCCAGTCAGAAATATGTTTTTAAATCTGTCCTTGCACGTGTCTGTTTCCTGAAGTGTGTGTGTGATAAGTGCAGAGTGTGTGTGGCCACCTCTCTACACCCAGGAAGTTTGTTATCAAGGACAAGGTCATTTAATCACACTGCGTGCACATCTGTGTGTGCCTGTGTGTGTGTGTGTTCATCTTTAAGGCTCTGCGGGTCAACAAAGGGGAATCTGGTATCAGGGGGTTTGTACATGTCGAGGCCATTCACAATAAATAATAGATTCTCCTCCAACACAACATAACTGGATGAGTAAACAGTCCAATCTGTTGCTAAGGCCCCTGCGGACCCGCCAGGCCCAGAATAGGCTCCCCATGCTGGGGGATTGGAGGCTCAAATCCTGGGATCTGGTGTCCACAGGCCTGCAGGGGCGAGGCGGGGGGCTGCGGATCACAAATCCTTTCTCATGTTCTGTTACTTTTTTACTCACACGCCTCGCTCCGAGAACCGAACTGTTCTTTAATAGAGTCACTTTGATGTAACAGCGCCAAATACAAGGTGGAGTTTCAGGTTTAGAGTCAAAGTGCAGACAGTGAATACAAATAACACACACAGACACACACCAAGCAGTCATACAGGATTTATGGAACCATTGTGACATAAATAAGTAGACTGAAGTCATAATCTGAAGAGAGATTGAGATTTATATGACCGGTCAGAGATTTATTATAGACAAAGGAGTTGTTTTGATTTATGTTTGTTTACTTTTTGTTCCCTGATTTTAAGATTTAATTTAAAAACTTAACATTTATAGTTTGTGTTTCATGACAAAAATAGTCAATCTCTTGAGAGGCTTTTATTTTGAAGGACAGGAAGTGTTAGGTTGTAGTACAGTAGATGGGATCAGGCCAGAAAACCAAACAAAGGACGGCCTTTTAGTCAAATATTGCTCACATGCTGGATTATTACATTTTTTTAAATGATGTTGATTTAAAAAGTTGCATAATTTAAGAGTTTTTAAATTCCTATGATCCACTATTTTCTTGTTATTATTTATTAAGGCGGTGTTTTGTCTACAAATGTGTCTGAATCAGGCGAGGGGAATGTTTCATATTTCTAACATCACTAAATAAAACAGTGTCGGTTTGTAAACGAAGCAGCATCTCTTTAATTCAGCTGACAGTTTTCATATCCACCAGTTTCTTTCTTTCACACTCAAAGTGAAATGGGTCAAATGAGCCCGAGTGGTCCAGACAGGAGTCCGGATCTGCTTTGAACATCTGATGTGAGTCTGACACTAAGGAGGAAAATCTGAGGATCAGCAGAGTGAGGGGAGCCGCAGAGGGAGGAGGAGGAGGAGGAGGAGGAAGAGGAGGAGGAGGGTGTCTGACCTCTGGGGGAAATATTCATCTCCCCTAAGCAGAGAGAGTGAAGGGGGGGGGGCAGGCTTTGTCTAACACACCCCCTCCAGTCCTCTGTTCTTTTGTTGGGAGGTAGCATTCACACACACACACACACACACATGAACACATGTAAAGCTCTCCAGCAGTGAGGCTCTGACCAGCTGTCCTCGGTCTGAAAGATGGCCGTCGTCACTCATAAACATTCACAGGAGAGGGCGAGTGGGGGGAATATTTCCAACCTTAGCATTCTGTTCCCTTCCTATGTTCACTTTACACATTATTTAAGTTATACACCTTTAATTTAACATTTTATTATTACTTTAAATGCACGCACACACACGGCTTCACCCTCTCCACACAGAAGCTGACAAAGGTCTCTGTGAAGCCTGTTGTGTCCTGATTCAAATGAAAACAGCATCATCGACGGTAATTCCCTCACACACCGTTACAGCCAAACAACCCACTCAGGAGTTAATGCTTCATGCGACATAACCTTATTTCTTTATTTTGAATTCGGCCTCAGCGAATCACAGACGAGAGTGCTCTTTTTAAAAAAAAGCTCCTCTCCTCTTAAAGGTACCAGGATGACTCATAACACCGGCAGCATCTATCTGTGTGTTTGGTCGTTTCATGCCAAGCAATCACATTCTTAGAGAAGTGTTTTTTAAAATGGAGGATGTTTTGATTCAAAATGACGCTCATTTCTGGCGTAACAGAAAACAACGAATAAAGAGCTTGAATTAAAGTTTACAGTTTAAGAACGTCGGGGAGCAGAAAAGCAGACGCCCTGTCAGAAGAAGATGAAGAATCAGCTTCATTTGTTCGTCAGAAACAGAAAGTTGATGGAGGAGTGTGAAGAAATGACATCCTGCGCCAGAAACACAGTTTGAAAAGAGGGTTAAGGAGGGCCAATCAGAAGCCTTCGTACTGAAACGCTCATCATCAGGGCGTCTGCGTAGAAATCGAAGCAGACATGGAGGCTACACTAACAAAGATAACTGAAGCAGCCGCCTCCTTTCTCTCCCTCCATGTGTGTGTGTGTGTGTGTTTGTGTGAGAAAAGCGGTGTGTGTATTGTTCATGGACCAAGGCTATTTCAGAGGCGGGGGCCCTTCCCGTCGTCCTCGCTGCATCGGCCCTTTCATCGCTCCCCTTATCCATATTCATCGCCCGCCCCGCTCCCCTCACCTATCAGAGACCAGCTAGCTGTAAGCGGCGTCTCGCTCCACCAATCACACGCCTCCCTTTGTGGGAATATTCCCACCTCTCATCCCCTTCACCCCACCCTGTACAATGGCTGCTTCTTTTTTTTTTTTTACTTTGACGCAGTGGCTCGAAAAAAAAAAAAAAGAAGGAGGTAGAGGAGAGGGTGGAGGAGGAGGAGGAGGAGAAGAAGAAGAAGAAGGAGAGTCGCAGCTCCCGGCTGGAGGAGTCCTGCCAACAAACGGCGGCTGCGAATCGATCGACAGCCTTTGGAAACGGTTGCCGAGAGAGCGTCGTCGACGGCAGCCTGCGATTGACGGAAGGGGTGGGTGGAGGACGAAAATGATGGGAGGACGAGGGTGAAGGAGGAGGAGGAGGAGGAGGAGGAGGGTGCAGTCGTGATGGTCTGAAGTAGAGCATGATTAGAATGAATGAGGAGGAGAGGAGGAAGATGGAGAGAATTGGGAGGAGAGGGAGCAGACGAGAAATGATCGAGCTCGCCGTTAAACAAAACAGGCGTGTCGCAGAGGAGAACGCCGTGTTCTGAAACACACGGAGGATGAAGGCCAAGAGGAAGACAAAGTGTCATCTATCACACCTCCAATTCTGAGAATACACCACCATGTTTAAGAAGCTCTGAAAATGTCATTCAAAAATGTCTGCGTATGTCTCGGCTCTCTGCCTCGCTCTCAGGTAGTGTTTGTCGTATTTAGGACTGAGCCTCTCTGCCTGTGTGGCGACTACATTTTTTTGTGCGTTCAAAGCCAAATTTAGGGCTTCTTCCTCCTCAGCCCCGGACAGCCGATCAATGCGATGAAGACAGCTCTCCTTTGTGTGGACGACCCAAAAAAAGCTGCTCCGCTCAGCTCCAGGAGGAACAGAAAACACTCCGATCAATAGCATCAAAGCCTCTCGTACAGGCAAGGCTCAATACACAGCACGCACGTGTGTGTGTGTGTTAAGTGTGTGTGTGTTAAGTGTGCGCTCCGTCATTTCTCTAATTAGACTTCATCTTGGCTTTTTGCAGCCAAAGTCAGACACAAATTTAAAGGACACACACAACAAATGGACACTAAAATCTACTGGCATGCTCCCCCTGATGTCACTTTGCAAGGGCATTTCAAGCCCCCTCCTCCTCCTCCTCCTTCTTCCTAACGCCGGCTGCCAGTCCATCCATTTACTAAATTAATGCATTACTTCTTACAGACAGGAGAGGAAAGACGAGCAGAGAGAAGAAAAGAAGAAAAGCCTGAAACAAAAAAACTAATGAAAGCACTGAGAGGTCTTTTGCGTCCAGGTCAGCAAACTTTTCCCTGACTGGAACACCTGTGGGCGACCTCGCTCGCATGTTCATTTTCTGACCACCTACATAAAAATCGAAAGAAAAAAAACATCCAATTTATTTTGTTTGTGCTTACATAAGACTTCTTAATAGCTGGTACGAGCTGTTTTTTTCCCTGAGAGCTGCATTTCTTTTCCAACGGACTGAATCTGAGTCACTTAGGGTGAGAGAGGCAGCTAAAGATTGGACTTATGGGTGAAATGCAGAGCCCAGAAGTGCAGAGTAAAATGTAATGAAAACAAAAAGTTAGTTTTTTTAATTTAAAATGATTAAAAAGAAAAGATATGACTTATTTATATCTGCACAAACTGAATCCTTTGACTTCTTGTTGCTGAATAAGCTCTGACTCAACTCTAACTAAAGTCCTCCTGAAAGCTCGGTCATGCTCAAATCTAAAATATGTCAAATATTCAACTTTAATGAAGTAGTAGTAGTTTTATTTTCTCAAAAATTAATGTTGTCTTAGTTGAAAAACTCAACCCTGATTGGCCGACAGCAGGAAATCCTTCAATAATGAATCCACTTGAAGAGTTTGGGTCATTTAGCCAATCATGATGAAGACTGGCTTTGAAAATGATCTAAGTTTAAACCCCTGATACTCAATCAAATATTAACATGCCCTCATTAAACCCCTCTGATCATATATGTACATGATTAAAGAGAAATCTGAATTCCTTTAATGCAGGAGGGGGAACCCTGCTGGGTCAGTGTGAGGGGCAGCCATAAGAATGAGGTTTGGGGTGAGGGGGGGATTAGAGAGCTGCGGGGGTGGAGGAGAAGGGGAGGGGGGCGTGAACAGCAGCTCCTCATTGATCTCTCCTTCTTTAAGACCTTCAGCTCTTTATGAGACGGAGCTGTGATTTATGAGGCTCACGGTTGCAGTGGTCTCCTGTCGCATCAAACCCCACCGACTGACAGCTGAGCGGATCTTTAGGTCTAATGTCGCCTCCTGATTTCATCAAACATACACACACACACACACACACACATCGGCATAACCCTGCACACAAACCAAGATCATCTCAGAGGTAAAAAGAAAGTAGACTTTCCTCCTCTGCTCTTAGTTTGAATGTCTACTCTCGCTTCTCAGTCATCACGCTGACATGAGCAGAAAACAGCTCACCCAGGACGAACACAGCACTTTGAATTTTAGTTACATGTCTCTATCGCTCTGTTAATTTGGTGGAAAATCTTCACGGAAAAATCGACTTTCAATTAAAACTCTTTCATTAAAACCCAGCAGAATAATTCAGATTCATTTCACCTGTGGAAGAAGACATTTGTTAAAAACTCCTGCAGCTGCACAGAGCGCTCTGCAGCCATCGCACGTCACACTGAGCACAATCAAAGGATGAACATTTCAGCGATCAATCAGCATAAACAACACTGTAATGCTTTGGTGACATGGCTAGCATGAGGTCAAAGGTCAGCAGGACTTTTCTGTGTAGTAATGTGTTTGATATCATGACAAAAGAAACATTGAATTTGTATAAAAAGCATGAGAATGGAT
This sequence comes from Notolabrus celidotus, assembly GCF_009762535.1. Classification (NCBI taxonomy): domain Eukaryota; kingdom Metazoa; phylum Chordata; class Actinopteri; order Labriformes; family Labridae; genus Notolabrus; species Notolabrus celidotus. The sequence continues at coordinate 31,281,571 of NC_048285.1, read as the reverse complement.
GTCATGGAACTGAAACATACAATAGAAAATATCAGCATGCATTACTCTGGATTGTGAGTAAAACATGAGGGTGTTACATGTTAATTTAAATCCTATTTAAATGTCAGGCCCTGCAGCAGGCAGACCTCCTCCCTAATGTTCCACTCTGCAGAAATGTGGCCTTAATAAACAAAACACGCATGTTTTCTCACTGCTGAATCAGTCCTGCATTGAAGAAGGTTACAGCAAAGAGTAAAAAAACAGGAAGAAGATCAAAATCAAAGTCTGTCTTACCATGAGTCTCAGTTTCTTGGTGAGGGAATACAATTCCTTCAGTTTCAAAAAGGGGCTGCAGGAAGGCCACTACAGAGAGAGGAAGCACAGGGGTGGGGAGTGTGTGGCGTAAACTAATCATACAGAGAAAACAACCATTGTTATGATCTCTTAAAGCAACTTGACTTCTATATTCTGCAGCCTGAGTGCATCTTAAAAAATATCAATACAATACAAATTAAAATACAGCTTCTGTTTAAAGCAAATCAGCCTCAGCAAAGTGAAAGTTTTCTTCTGCATCAAGGGCCAGAAATATAAACAGACTGTGCATCTGAAAAGAATCTTAAAAAAGCAAATTAAAAGAATAAATAAAGGCTAATAAACTCAAGCTGTAAATGTCAGAAGAGATCATCAAGACCAAACTCTTGGACAGTATTCAAAAACAAAAATACATCTTTAAAAATAATTTAACTCAGTGTATAATGTTCAAGAAGGACCTGCGACCCCGCTCTGCTCTTTGTTTTTCATGTTTAGGGGCTGTAGTGGAGGGCGTGTGTGTGTGTGTGTGTTTGAGCGCCTTCTACATTTTAAACTAAATATCATCCGCTCAGCAGCCTCATGCTGCCGGCTCAGGGAGTGTTGTTGACCTGCAGCAAGGCAGCCATCCTCTCTGCCTGAGTGAAAGCCTGCTCGGCTGTGCTCTTCATCATCATCATCATCTCAACCTTTTCATTTGTCTAAATGGACGAGCTGTCTGACTGTCAGGCAGGCAGGGGGGGGGGGGAGGGTCCCCTGAGGGTGAGCCGTGGGTTTTTGCATGTAGCGAGGGGGAGACTTTAGTGCTCCGAGTGCTGCATCGACCTGCAGTTAAACAGCGCTCACTAACCTGACTCTCACCCTCCTCAGTGGGACCCTCGTGTCTGTTTGAGCACAGACTTCATGAGAGAGCTGCACAAACTGTTAAAAATGACTGTCCTGTTATTTCCTGTTAAAAAAGATAAAAACTCATTGATCCTCAGGGACTCTCTGCGGGTCACACCGAGGACTCATTCTTTAAAATTGTGCCACCTGTCACCGTGCACTTAAAGGGACAGGACGATATTATGTTCTAAAAACATTACAGTGACCTTGTTGCTTCATGCTCTGAAGAAGTAGATCCAGAGAAATCTTGAAGCCGGTTCAGAGTGAGGCTGATAAATATTGACACCTCTGCAGAGTAAATATCAGATGCCACCGGTCAGATCAAACATTCAGTGAAATCACAATTTCATTTGTTGATTTTTTCTTCCAATTATTCTCTGATTATATTTATTATGCACCAGGCATCTCAAAATATGCGAACATTAAACACATATAATTATTCTGAGTCTCAGAGGAGACTTAAATGTCCCCAAGGAGTCTAAACACTGTTTTAGAGACTCGTCTGGCCTGGAGGAAAAATCATTTTGGCAACTTTTTTTTTTTTAAACCATGAAAATAATCAAATTCAAACACATCCAGCGTGATATAACAGCTGTATGCAACTTCATTTAAAGATATTACAAATGCAAACATTTAATCACTATGTATTTGTCTCTGTAAACATCAGTCACTTTATATTAATATATATATTTCAGTTATACTTGGAAACATTTCTCTTTGTGTCCTTTTCATTAAAACATGATCAAAGTTCACACTGACAGTCAGAGTTAACAGTTTGCACCCAAATGTGGGTCACCTAAAACAGCCCAACTCTTCATTTCCACTGTAGTCTTTTCTATTTCTGCATAAAATCAATAAGAAGCCTCTCTCCTCGCTGCTGTGTGTGTATAACCCATTAAAAGGTGTAGTGTGTGTGTCCAGGTGTCCATGATGAGGTGCATGGCCAGGAGAGACTGCTGATGGTTGTAATGCCGGGTGATGGGAATGCTTGGCGCATGACAGCATGTAAACAAAAACCAAATATGGTGATTGCCATGGTGACAGATCCATATTTCATCCAACCAGAGAATAATGAAGAAACATGATTGGACAATTTGTTGGTAAAAAAAAAGAAGAATAAAATCTGTCTCTCCCTGCTAGCTGCAGGTTATTAAAAACAGCAAAGCATGACAAAAATATAATCCAGGCACCGACATGCTGCAGTAACACAGAGACACAATCTGAGCCGCTCCGGTCCCCCCCCACCCTCCCGTCTGCTAGCCACAGGCCTGCTGTTTAAAACGAGTCCGCTTGTTTATCCGCTTGTGTAATTGTACACAAAGCGGCGATGGTGGCTGATGTGTGAGATTATCACAAGGTCATCCGTCGACGGGATGAGAGCGTGCGATCACCAGTGGCGGAGCCAGACAGTTTTGACCTAGGTGGCAAAACTGGGGCACTGACTGTTGAAGGGGTGGCCAGGCGTGGAAAACATTAGGGGCTTACCTCCAATAATCACATCTACTTTAACTTCTTTTCATAGAATAATTTAACAAATGTTACAAATTTGTAGATTTCTAATGTTAAGATTAAAAATGTAACTTCACAGAGTGTCAACATTTAAATCTGCTGAACTCTTTAAGGACTCAAAATGAGGATGAGTGTCCAAAATCAAAGCATCAACAAGAATAATATTCAAATGCAAAGAAACTATCAATCAATCAATCTGTATTTGTATAGCGCCAAATCACAACAAACGTTATCTCAAGACGCTTTTACAAACAGAGCAGGTCTAGACCACTCTATGTCAATATATATATCTAATCTATCAGAATATATATCTAAAAAAAATAACAGCTTGGCCATAATCCTCCTGTCAGCCACCACCTCCACAGGGTCCAGGACTGAGCTGGCCTTCTTCACCAGTGTGTTCAGTCTTGCTCTCCTGTATAAACTACTGTCTCTGCAGCTTGAAACACAACAACACAATAACTGATTTAAATAGAAGTAATACCTCTGACATCTGAAATGGCAAATGACCAATCATGTTGAAGAATTTCAGGGGTGGCCAATCAGTTTTCAGGTGTCCATGGCCACTCCTGGTCCATTGGCAGAGCCAGACAGTTTTGACCTGGGTGGCCAAACTGGGGCACGGACTGTTGAAGGGGTGGCCAGGCGTGGAATACATTAGGGGCTTACCCCAAACCTGGGTTACCTCCAATAATCACATCTACTTTAACTTCTTTTATAAAATAATTTTTAAAAAATATTACATTTTTGTAGATTTCTAATGTTGACATTAAAAATGTAACTCCACAGAGTGTCAACATTTAAATCTGCTGAACTCTTTAAGGACTCAAAATGATCAAAGATGATTGTCCAAAGTCAAAGCATCAACAAAAATAATATTCAAATGCAAAGAAACTACTGTCTCTGCAGCTTGAAACACAACAACACAATAACTGATTTAAATAGAAGTAATGCCTCTGACATCTGACATGGCAAATGGCCAATCATGTTTAAGAATTTCAGGGGTGGCCAATCAGTTTTCAGAGGTGGCCCTGGTCACCCCCTTGGTTCCGCCACTGGATGAGAGCCTGCGATCACGCACCAGCCCGATCTGGCTTTCACTTGTTTACATTCTGGTTTTTGGCTCCAGCATGGCCGCTGAGGCTGCGCGTAAATCTTAAGACGCACTAAAAACACCCAATCTTGTGCTGATGTAAGGAGGCTGAAAAACAAGCAGGATGTGCGCGAGAGGAGCCGACGGCTTCCCTCCAAATCCCCCCTTGGTCCCTCTCATTGTTTCCTTCCCATCAGACGCGGCGGCCCGGGTTATTCTAACACTGATGGAAAATAGAATTAAAAGAATCTGTCCCTCGGAATTTAGATTTCTGCGTAAATTTGGGCTTAAATGTATAAATCTGTGTCTCTGTGTCCTCTATAAGAATCAGATCAACCTGCTCTCCCTTTCTCTGCCTGCCTCAGGACGAATCCACATTCACCGAAACCCGAACCAGCTTCCCCGCATCCCCATCGCTGCACTTACCTCCCGTGTTTGTGCGTTTGGTGCTGCTGGCCTCCGTGGGAGTCTCCAGGGGTCTTTTACGTGAGTCCGGGGGATCGGACTCCATGTGTGGTTGTTGATTGTGATGGTGAGGATTTGAAAAAATCCCGTTTTGCTGTACTGCTCCGCCGGCCATCATTTTTCGAGCTTGCTCTTGGGATGCTTTGCGCTGCGTTTGCGTTTTAAATCCCCCCTGTTCCCGTGTGTGTGTTTTTTACGCAGCGTCGCCGTGCAGATGAGTCTTTGGAGGGAGGCGATTTAGGAATCTGAAAATACGCTTGTTTCTTACGGTACGGAGAGCGTGAGCTGCGTGTGTCTCCGTGGTGCGCTGTGCGTACAGAGATGCTGCTGCGCAGGGAGAGAAAGAAAGAAAGAAAGAGACGCAGGATGGATCGGCGGCTCAGAGGAGGAGAAGATCCGAAGCCTCTGTAGATGGAGATGATCTAAGGCTACTAAAAACGTGCAAATGGAGCGTCAATCTTCCATCAAGCTTCTGATATGCAGGCTAGGAGATGTGTGTCATTCCGCTGCAACCGGATAAAAGAGCGTACTCATGTCAGGCAGTGCAGGATGGTGGCGCTCCTCATCAACAGCCAACAGTAAATAAAGAAACTAAACACACAGCCGAGGGACAAAGAGGAGGAATCAACCGAACAAGGAAAGGAAAGGTCGATGAAGCATTAATAATTATACAAAAAAAACAAATCCGTGGTATATATCTGGAGGTTATTCTGATTTCTTCTTCTGTTTTTTTTCTGTCCTGGCTGACTCCGATGGTGAAGACACCCTGCAGGGGTGACGGTGGGTGACGGTGGGTGAGGAGGGTCCGGAGCTGGAGGAGAAAGAGACGTTTTTTCCTGCTCGCTCTCTCGGTGAAGATGCTGCAGTCTTGCGTTCAGAGCATCCCTTCTCTGACTGGCTGCTGGAGGGAGCGCAGGGGAGCGGCTGACGTCACAGGGCCACGCGGTGCCTTCAGGGACACGCAGTAAACTCGGATTCCCCAGATTTCACAATTCATACAATACGTTTTTGGAGGAATAAATGAATGAAAAATTAAAAAGGCACTATGAGGAGTTTTTAAGAAACAAACTGATACTGATGCCTCTTTATGACCCTCAAAAGTCTGGCTTTTATGTAGGGTTTAACAATTTTATTACCTACCTTCTACTTTAAAATTTATTTAAATGTTGCTTTATTATTTGAGTAATTTTAACTGTTATCTTATTCTGCTTTATGTATTAATTCATTCATTTATTTAATTTTTAGTTTTGATATTTTTAGCCTTAGTTTTATTTTTCAACTCTTATCCTTACCCTTTTCTAAAAATCTACTTATTTTAACTATTTGTATTCTTAATTTTGATGCTTTAACTTATTTTAATTACACATATTTGATTTTTGGTGTGCACTGGTCTCTATTTTATTTTATTTTATTTTATTCCTATTTTTAATTTGTATTATTCCTGTTTTTCTTATTATTATTATTATTATTATTGTCCCCTAATATTTCTTGCCTTTGTTTTATTTCTGCTTCTTTCTTGTTTTTCAATCGCTGTAAAGCACTTTGGGTTGCATTTGATTTGTATGAAAATGTGCTATATAAATAAAGCTTGATTGATGATAAAGCTTGCAAAGCAAACAAGACCATCTACAACAACACTGATACCTTCTCTGTTGTCATTGTAATGTCTAAAACTGCTCTGAGGGGGTAGGTGTCAGAACAGATAATTGACATCTCGCTTTAGAATCACCCTTTTTTGGCTGTTTTCATTGCAAATAATCACATTGTAAGATAAGTCTTACACAGCATCCCTGTACACTAATCAGTTACATTGGATAGCCACCTCTATTTTAAATAATGCCTCAAACCCTCTTCACAGTGATTTCCAGCTTCTACACTCTGGACGACGTTTTTTAGTCCCAAGGTGCAGGACACAGCGTCACAAGAAAAGCTTTGCTCCTGCTGATATTACTGAGCTGATATGCTCTTTAAATGGAACCTTTAGCACTTTTATCATTTTATCATGTCTATTCATTTTACCTTTTTTAGTGTTAGATTCGTTTTAGGATATTTTTTGTATGTTTTGCACATTAAGTAGATTGTTCTGTCTGAAGTCGATCTTGTAATACTGTATCAACCTAACATCTCACTGGCTGCAAAACAAGTTTACTAATGGGTACAAGTCTAAATGTTAAAAGACAACAGGATGAGGTTATTGTCTGAAGACAATTATTTTGCATGTACACAACAAGAGATAAGAGGTATCACTCTGTCCACAAGGGGGCGCCATAATCGATACAAGCTCAAAGTTCCTCACAGCAGCTTTAACTTTGAGATTTTTTTCCCATGTAGTTTACACTCACTGTCTTCAGCTTACAAGCTTTTGTTATGTTGTCCTGAAGACTAATAAAAGGAAAACTTGTAATTGATTTGATTAACCTACATAACAGTACACAGTTGCCGACCTCCTGTCCCCCTATCACCAAGTCCAAGCACTGCACCTTGGGGGATCACAGAGCCTTTGCCATCGCTGCCCCAACTCTCTGGAACTCTCTCCCTCCACACATCCACAACTCTGACTCTCTCCTCTCATTTAAAAACCACCTCAAGACCTTCCTGTTCCAAAAAGCATACAACACATGACCTCTCCCCCCCACCCCACCTCTGTCCCTGTTTTGTTTTATTTATATGTTTTAGTTTTAGTTTTCACCTCATGTAAAGCGACTTTGAGTCGTCAGGGGCGTTGTAGTTGAGGAGGAAAGTGGGACTGACTATAGGGCCCAAGTGGGGAGTGGGGCCCTTAATGGGCCTGCAATAAAATGTGTTTTCTTCTACGCTTTTCTTTTGTTTTTCTAAAACTGCAATAAGATAAATACAATTGTCTGAATAAATAAACAAACATTCAGGAGTTCTTTCTGGAATTTCTTTCCAGCTCTGTAAGATGTGTGTCTCATGCCTAAAGTAGACATTTGTCATATTGTCACAGCATCAAGTGTGGCTGAATCTGAGTGAAAGTAGGTTTTTAGAGTTTTATTTTGACTTCCTGAGGTTAGATTATACTAAAAAATGCCCCCTTGTTGTTATTCAAAAAGTCACTTGGCTTCAGATAGTCTTGTTTAAAGAGGTGAACAGTCTGAAGGTCAATATTGTCCAGTTACATTTGGAGAAACTGTAAAATAATAATAATAATATTGAAATTTAACTTAGATTTGAGTCAGTTAACCATGATAGTTTTGTTAACCAGGATAGTTTTGTTTAATGCAAATAGACCAGTATTAAAGCAGCAATGGTTGGCTGTGGTGATGGGCCCCACTGCGATATCTTTTCAGGGGGCCCAGAAGTCCTGGTGACACTCCTGCACATAGTCTTTAACCCTCCTAAGACCTCAGCTCTCTGCAGGTTTTTATTAAAAATGTCCAACAATGCCACTTTCAATCAATTCCAACATAAAGACCCTGCAGAGTCATGGTTTACTGCGAGCTACAACCATGCATCCCTTATTTCCGACACTCCCTGAACGCACCATGTGGGAGGAAAGCGATAAACTGGGCAGGAGAGAGACGCCTCCACTGAGACGCGATTGGCCAAGGATGCATTTCTCCAGCAGCACGAGGAGGACGCAGATCTCTCTTCACCCGGCCGGGTCACATGACGGAGAGGAAGAGATGCGGCGGCGGGTTCTCTCTCCACTACAGTCGCGGCAAATGCAATTATGGGCTGTACGGGAGCCCTGAAGGTCCCTCTGCGGCTGTTTGGAGGTCTTTAGCTGGTCTGTCAGAGTCTGTCAGCAGGGCCGAGGAGGTCTGCAGGAGGAGAGTTCACCCACTCTGCTCTATAGCTTTAATTAAATATCAGGTGTTTGAGAAAGTGAATGAAACTAAGAAGAGAGAGTGGTTTTAGAAAAGTGGCAGCTTTTGGAAAAAAACCCAAAAAAAACAGAGCATGTTTCCTTTAAACTTCTGCATGTATGAACCAATTATAATTCTGCAATCTCACATTTAAAAGCTGTTTGTTCCCCAAGCAGATGACCACCTGCTGACCCTCAGGCCGGCCCTCTCTGACTCCACCTGCACCAAAAACCCCTAAAGTGACATGTGTGTAGTTTAGCATGAGCACAACGCAGCTCTGACACTGAAAACAGCCCTTTAACATAGGAAGCACAAAGCCCGAGCACCCGGCCTGCCTCACCTGTCCCCTGTGCTGTGTGTGTGTACGCATATGTGTGTGTGTGTGAGAGACCCACCTGTGTGTGCTGCTCCTGACATCTCTGCGTCGCTCCGCCTGGATCTGAGGAGGGATCCTCCAGCACTGTGAGCTGTCTGAGAGAGCTATACCCGCCTCAGTCTTTCCCTCTCTCTCTCACACACACACATACACACACACGCACACTCACACATTTGGCATATCCTCACACACACACTCAAACAGACACGCAAATACAACCTACTGCCTCTCTGCTCTTCTGTCCAGTGCCGTACAGATGCGGTGCGCCCTCAGTGCCTCCTGTAGCTTGTAGTCAAGGTGACATTGTGCTGCCTGTGCACACACACACACACACACACACACACACACACACACATACACGCAGCCACACACACATACACAGGCACAGAGAGCAGCTATCTCACACTATTTCACATCGCCATGAGAAACGCACCGGTGAGCCAGGCTCCTGCTCTTGAAATACGTGGCAAATCCGAGGCAGATGAATCTGGAGCTGCAGTCTGAAACAGATTCTGCAGCAGGAACGGCACGCAGCGCTCACAGGGACAAAGGGCCTGCACGCAGAGCCTAATTGTATGGAGTACTCTGCATTCTGTGTGTAGATGGATGCATGCGTTTAAACATTTGGAGCACAGACAGAACGTGTAGATGGGTCCCACAACAGCCAGAGTGTCCAGGCGGCTGCTGCAGCTGCATATGGAAAAAGTGAAGTAGCCCCATAAAGCCCAGACCAGCAGCATTCTTCAGTTTTTATTAGGCTGGGCTACACCAGCAGATGTTTGGGTGATGGTTTTCAGGAGGTTTGGTTATGCAAACTCTTGTTTGACTTTAGACACTGACCCCCAAACACTTACAGCAGCTTTTTAGAGTAGCCACACGTCACCCCGAACACCACACAGAGTTTAGAGGAAGCAAAGTTACAGTAATAACTCAGTTTTTCCCCACTGTGACATAATCTGAGAGCAGAAGCTGCACCTCAGCCAGAAGCAAATGTTGTCCAGAGTTCCACACAAATTTCACTCTCATGGATTCAGTTAGGAAGAGCAGATTTTCCACTGATTTTCATCTTGGACGAATGGGCTGGAATTCTGAATGACGTGACTGAAAATGTTTGGTGGTGACTCAAAAGAAGAAAAGAAGACGAACTGAGACTCGAGCCAGCTGGAGTGTCATCGCTCAGACCTCTGAGATAGTAAAACGCTTCTTAGGTTTGACCCTCTGCAGTCCGCACCAAATGAGAAAAACATGCAAGCTAAAAATGTGCTCCTAACAGGTAACAGTGAAGTCGGATTAAAAAAAGGGAAAACATTTGTTCCTTATATCTCACCCTCCCTGGACACTAATAAAAACAGCATAAATCTTGTGGAATGAGTTATCTCATGGAAGCAAGGTCGTCCCTCTCTCAGCAGGTGTGCCCGGCTCACACCTGCTCTCCCTGCAGGTTTCAGTACAGTACACACAGTATTCTGCTGTTTCTCTAACTCTGGGTCAAGGCTGCAGCAGCTAAATGGATATTCAGGATGTAAAATCAGCTGTGACCGAAGCAGATGTCAGACCTCTGCTGCCACCTGCTGGTGGAGCGTTTGAAGAGCAGCATTGAGGGTGTAAAAAAAGTACTCCTTTAAATTAACCTCCAACACATTGGTGTTTTGCATTCAGACATGTAGTTTCCTTAAATATTAGCCTATGCCTGATTTACTGGTTGAGTTGGATTTTTAGATATTCACATATAAGTGCAGTATTTCAATATTCTGATGGCTGCACACGCATTTTGCCAGGATGTTTTAAGACAGAAAAATACTTTACTTTTCTCATCCTTTCACTCCTTTGCTAAAATTCTCAGCGACAAATATCCTCCTCGTTTGAAAATATAAAAACTCTCACTGGGGATGAAGTTTCATCCTAATTATTTAGACCATCAGCTGATTAGTTGTTTTCTCTCGATAGAACCAGCCTCAACTTCAGACATGCAACATCAGCTCATCTTACAATCATATTATCAAAGCATCTGTCTCTCAAACTTTTTCACTCTCTGACTGAGAAGCAGCTACTCAAAGCTCAGATCTCTTCCAGTCCTGAACCAATCAGCAGCCACGCACAGAGAGAGGAACTTTTCCACCCACAGCCCACTCCGTCTCCTCCTGCACCCACTTTTGCATAATTGTCCTCTCCCTCAGTTTTATCCCGAGGATCAATACAGAAAAAGTCGATGCAGAGGAGGAGGCCGGGGCACTCTGTGAGATTGGAAAAAGAGATGTGGAGTTCCTCTTCATTTTGTGGTCGCTGACATCACTCAGAAACTAACACAACCTGACCGAACACTGGATTCAGACTGTCATTTATGAAGACTTCATTTAAAATGACTCTGTCAGATCTGCAGGAATGATCATTATTTGTGCAGTCAAATTTAAAAGTCATATTTTGGAAGTTGCCGACGTTTCGTTTGATGCATTCTTTGTTTCCCTCTGAGAAGTGAGCGTTTAATTCTGCAAAGACTTCCTTTGAAAGAGTTTAATCCAAAGGTGCAAAGACTTTAGTGTCCAAGAGGATCCAACCTAAAGTATTTAAGAGCCAGTTTGCCCAGTTAGATTTTTGGATCAATACACTGAATAAAAAGTTGTATCAAACTGAACTAGCTTCTGTTGCTGCTACAATGGATTTGAGAGACTTTCTCACTTATAAAAGCAACATGTCTGGATATATCACAGAGTACTGGGAGATGCATGAATGCTGACGTTTGCATGAGAGTGTGTGGGGGGTCGACACACGGTGAAACCCGTCATTACAACGCCACCGCTGCAGCTTTATGAGCGCTCATATAAATCCACTGTTCTTTCTGCACGCTGTCTTTAAATACTGCTTAGTGTCTCTGAAGACACACACACACACACACACACATACACACACATGCATGCACAACTGTGTGAGAGACATACCTCTCTGCTTTGTCTTTCTCTAACGTCCATGGTAGATAAGATTTCTTCATCTACACGTCGACCTCTAATGTCTTCTGCAGTTATCATGAAGTTTGAATGAACACTGAAAAGACATTTACAGTTGTTTTTACTTCAAGCCACTAAACTTGTCTCAAACACAACTGTTGTTTAAGTGTGGGCTACTTCATGTGTGTGTCAGTGTGTGTGTGTGTGTAAGAGAGTACTGTAAAAAGAGACAGTGGCGTAAATTGCATCCTGCTGCTGCTGCTGTGAGTTTGGACCCAAGGGTTAATTTTGTTGCCCTCACATGTAAAAGAAAGTGCTCAGGCAGTTAGCTGTGACAAAGGAGGATTTAAGATGTTTCACTTGATTCATTATAAGGCCAAGTAGAAAGTCAAACCTCAGTTAGTTTACTCTGAGATTGGAAAGTTAAGAACGTATTTCCATATAAAATGACTTTTCCATCTCTCCTCCTGAGAGCAGCGGATGACGAGGATCTCGTGTGTCTGCTCCCCGTCTTCTCAGTCATTGTTCTGCCCGGAGCTCGGACTGAGACACATCTGCTCCAGAGTGCTTCACTGGGATTTTCATATTAGATAAAATAACTCTCCATGGTCACAGCTGCAGAGCGTTTAGGAAGCTCGTTATGTAAATGGTGGAGGATGGAAACAGTCAGGTCTTTTTAGAAGATTTAAAAATGTTAGGTCTGAAGAGACAACTTTCCAGTGTGCAGTCGGCTTCACTGAATTAAGAGTGAGTTGTTAAGTGTTCAGTGTTAATGATAGGTCATCCATTTACAATCTATAAAAAGCTAATCTTACCAAGGTGAAATATGTTTCTGCAGGATTAGAAATCTTTGAAGTACGGTGTGAGAAATGGGAATATTTACTAAGATATCTAGCTGTCAGATTCTAGATTAAAACGCTCCCCTGCTCACCCCTCCTGTCGGTGGAGTGACGGTGGCATTCGAGGATAAGAAGCTCCTGTGATGCATAAGTATATTCCTCTGTTTGTCAAGTTTTAACCATCAAGAACTTCAAGGTTCACTTCACTACAAATGGAAAGTGGAGACAATTGTTGACTTAAGAATCAGTTTTGTTTAAATTTCTGCCTGACGAAATGTTTAATATTTTTCTTGTAGCATTTAAAGGCTCTGTGAGGAGTTTTGAACTGGCTGAGAAACAGACTGAAAATGATACTGATGCCTCTTTATAACCTTCAAAAGCAAACAAGTCCATCAGCAGCAACACTGGCACCTTCTCTGTTGTCATTTTTAATGCCTGTAACCTCCCTGAGGGGGTAGGTGCCAGACCAGATGATGGACATCTTGCTTCAGAAACAGCCTTTCTTTGACTGTTTTCATGGAAAATAATCACATTGCCTGATAAAGTTGACTGTTAAAAGACAACAGGATGAGGCTTTTGTTGAAAACACTACTTTTGCATGTTTAGGGCAAGAGATAAGAAGTATCACTTTGTCCACAAGGGGGCGCAGGAATCGATACAAAACAAAAGTTCCTCACAGCAGCTTTAAAGACACACTTTTGTCCATCAGAGCATCCATCCATCCATCCATTATCTTGACAGCTTATCCCGTTGGGGGTCACGGGGGGCTGGAGCCTATCCCAGCTAGCTTCTGGCGGAAGGCAGTGTACACCCTGGACAGGTCGCCAACCTATCACAGGGCTAGCACAGAGAGACAGACAACCATTCATGCACACACTCACACCTACGGGCAATTTAGAGTGATCAATCAACCTGAGCATGTTTTTGGATTGTGGGAGGAAGCCGGAGAACCCAGAGAGAACCCACGCATGCACGGGGAGAACATGCAAACTCCACACAGAGGCACCCGCCCGGCCGGGGATTCGAACCAGGAACCTTCTAGCTTTGAGGCAACAGCGCTACCCACTGCACCACCGTTCAGCCCATCCAAATGTTACTTTTTTCTCTAGGCTGCATAAACATTACACAGAAGCATGAGCAGGAGAAATGAGAGTCTGACATCAGGTACTGCAGCAGACATTAGTCTGTCTATGTTAAAGTGTTTGGGTGTTAAGAACTGTGATGAAGGCAGTACTTGAAGTGATTGGCTCTTCTCCAGACTTTTTAATTGTTGTTGATTAAATGATTCAGTCAAATACTGATTACCTTAAAAAAGTGGTGAAGACACTTATCATTCTTGAATACATGTTTTTCATGTTTTATGCTTTACTGAACTGTGTGATAAACTGGTTTGGATTTTCCGTGTTTTATGAGTATTGGTCAGTTTTGATTTAAATCATTTTTAATATTTTGCTTGTTTTACATGATCCTGTTGTACTGATGCTGTCTGGTTTGAACTTGTTGTTTTTATTGTTGTTGAAATTGTGTGGAGGACTAAAATAGAGAATAAAGTCTGTCACTGCAGCAGCAATGATGCTAAAATAAAATTACACAAATCATAAAACAATAACTAAATATTACTCCATTTCATTTCATTGTGATACTGGATCTATTCAGCTTTTCCTTATGAATACATTCTTCAACAAAAATACTAGCTGCTTGAATTGATCATTTAAACAGACTGCACACTGAAGATACTATTCTTTGTTTATCTGGAGAGCTGCATGAGAATTCACTACAAATACTGTTTCTTTAAAAGACACCATATCAGTGTCACAATAACTGAAAACCACAACAGACCTCGGCTCTTCTGTTCCATATTAATCTGATCAGCTGTGAATTTAAAGCGACTGAAAATTAAGTTAAAGTAGATGTTAGATGGAGTAGTCATTACACTCTGCAGACAGCAGGTGGTGCTCTCTTCAAAGCTTCTAAACATCATGAATCCAAAACTGCAGGAGTGAGGCACTACAGCGCCCAGCATGACTGAACCGAGAGTGATTCACTTTAAAACTATAGATATAATTTTGATCCAGATGATTTATTCCAGAAGTTTTCATGTTGCTCTGAGAGATATCAACTTAAAGTATCTGTCTTTAAAATACTGCATCAGCCTAATCCTCATACAGTCCATCACATTTGCTCTGATACAGAACATTTATAGGTGAGAGTTTTTACTGCAGAGTTCACTAAATCACAAGAAGATGAAGTGTTATCTTCATAAATGACCCGACAGGATGATAATAATAATAATAATAATAATAATAATAATAATAATAATAATAATAATAATAATAATACATTTTATTTATAAAAGCGCTTTAAAATATTCTCCAAGCGCTTTACAGGAAAATAAAAAAAAATAAAAATTAAATTAAATTAAATTAAAGCTGCTGTGAGGAACTTTTGTTTTGTATCGATTCCTGCGCCCCCTTGTGGACAAAGTGATACCTCTTATCTCTTGTCCTATACATGCAAAAGTAGTGTTTTCAACAAAAGCCTCATCCTGTTGTGTTCAACAGTCAACTTTATCAGGCAATGTGATTATTTTCCATGAAAACAGTCAAATAAAGGCTGTTTCTGAAGCGAGATGTCCATCATCTGGTCTGACACCTACCCCCTCAGGGCGGTTTCAGGCATTAAAAATGACAACAGAGAAGGTATCAGTGTTGTTGCTGATGGTCTCGTTTGCTATTGAAGGTCATAAAGAGGCATCAGTATCATTTTCAGTCTGTTTCTCAGTCAGTGTAAAACTCCTCACAGAACCTTTAAATAAAATAAAAAATAAAAAAAAATTTGGTGAGTGAGGGAGAGAATCTGAGGTGTTGGGGGAGAGAGGACTAAAAGTGTGTTCAATCTGTCTAATCTAACAGAATAATTAGATTACAATCATCAGACTCTGTAAACTCTCTTAAAGCCACGTACATAAATGCAGTGTAATGTGACGCAGCTGAACAGCCACTCAGGAAATGTAAACATGGCGGTCACGTAGATGATATTCTTTCACTACACCAGTTTGTTTGTTCAGCATCGGTTCAGTCTGGGTACCGTGAGAACGTTCCTTCTAATTTGTTCTCCACAGAAACTGATGTTGAGCGTCTTCTTCAATATTTAACTTTTAGGATGACTGGAAATGTTTCATCCTTGAATTACAGATAATAAAATGTAGTTCATATACTGATAAAGACTGAATGTGACACCTCCCTGAAGACTGATAGTCTGAACCAGATAAGCCTCTTATCTCCACACTTTCACATCAGCCTGTTCTACACACATTAATATCACTTGTTTTACTTTAGCAGAGGTCAAACGTGTGTCAGCATGATAGTGTCCATGTGTCTGTATATAACACATTAGAGTTATTGAATTTAAAAGGAAAGCAAACATTTAAAGGTTAGGTTAAAGATAAAACGCACAGAGAATTAAATAATCCTAAAATAAATGTTCTGAGCGACTGATGGAAATAATTCAGAGTCTGAATGAGCCATAACATCCAGAAACATGAGACAGTAAAGCATCTTGAGCCAAAAGCAGATGATAATAAGACTTGCTGAAAATAATCCTGGTTATTGGTTTAGTGATGAGATAACTCTGATGGAAAATAAACTGCAGCAGAATCTGTGCTCAGCAGAAAGCTTGAACTCTGAAGACGACTAAGAAAAAGAGGATTTCTGTTAGTAAACACAAAGAGGATGAGATTTGTGCTCGTCGCGCTGCAGATGATCGGGTCTGTTTGTTTTTTGGAGAGATGCTGTTTACTTTGGATTCTCCCCCCCCCCCCGTGCCCGCTGGTTTACAATGTTCGAGTCGGAGACATTCCTGCTGATCCCTCTGCTCATAAACAAAAGTCGCAGCTCTGCAAACGTAAAACATCCTGGGGGGTTCCCTCCGCTCGGCCCTGGATGTAAGAAAGGTTCAGAGGAGCACGACGGGCTGGAGAGGTTCCCCTGTGATTCACAAACAATTCACTTTCTCAAATGTACTCTGTACTCTGCAGCGAAGGAGACCAGTGACTTCATTTCACTGACATGACTCACCTAAACAAATACGTTCTTCATTATTTATACAAGTTATCCAAGTCTTGGATGCTGGTTTTCTCAAACACCTCATACAAGGTTCAGTGTGAGGAAGCTACACTCTACACTAGTTGTATGTAGCTGATGTTCATGTGATAAATCATATCATGCAGAGTTTTCAGACCTGAAACTGAATAATGATCATTTGTTGCTTAAAATGATCTCAAACTAAGATGCAGAAATATCAAAATTCACACTATATCAGAGACTCATGCATCATAGACCCGATTAGCTGAGCAGAGCGCTGCAGGAAGAAGAACACGCATATGTTGCTTTCTGACAGCAAAGTAAGGCATTATATATTTCCAAATTTGAGCGTACACTTAAACCGACATCAGTGCTTTGGAGTTTGTTAAAATGAGTGAGGTAGAGTTGACCCAATCTGAAGCGGCTGATGGCCTAGCCTCAGTTCCCGTTCTTCCTCAAGAGGGACGAGTTGACCGGGATGCACTGCAGCGAATTCGCTTCTTATTGGCACATATCTCAAACAGCCCCACTTCAAAAAGCAAAAACATATCTCTTCCAGACCCAGACAGAACCAGACCCAACTACAGTCTTAAATGCAAAGACAGGTGGGACTATTTATCTGTCTGACTTTGAGGGTTTGCACTTTAAAAACTGAGTGACGGATGTTGAAATTCTAAATGTCACTCACTCTGTGTGTAGATAAGAGGTTTTGTATTGTTTGGTCAAAGCATGGCGATGCAACTCTCTTCTCTGCTCCTGATATCTTCATGTAAAATGACACAGCTCAGTCAGGCTCTGAGGGAATCCCAACACACATTCTTCTATAACATCAACGTCCGTCTGTTCTTACTCTTCATGAAGGGAAAATCAATCACAGCATCTGAAGAAACCTGAGCAGCTTCCTGAGTCTACGACCAGAAACACATCAACCCTCTGTTACTGCAGCCAGCAGCTGAACCTGCAACAACAGAGCCAACATCCCTTCAGCATTCAGGTCCAAGAAACTGCTCCCTCTAGTGGTTGATTCTGTGTCTCGTGTCTCACAGCCTGAGCTCTTTTACTTAAATACTAGTCATGAAACTTGCCAACAAAATAAGGGCTCATACATTCTTAATAAAATACCTCTAAGCCATTTACTAAAGCAGAACTATGACTCCTGATGATGTTACAAAACTATAAAAAGAGTGTGTGCATAGATAAATGTACACACATTCTCAAAAGTGACACACACACAAGCAAGCTGTAGAGTGAGCATGCATCTGTGAGTGTGTGTGTGTTATTCCTCCTGACCTCACAGACAAAGAGTTTCTCTTTATAAAACAATATGAATTCAGAGATGTGGAAAAGGCTGCAGCTCTGTTTCTTTGTTAAAATGACAAATCTTTACTCATCAGGTTGAGACAGATTTAGACTTGGACTTCCTTTGCAACCACACCTGTCCAGTGCTTACTTATAAACCAACAAATCTCTTAGCAATGAGAAAGATGTTGCAGGAAAGCTGCTCTGAAAGAAAGAGATATCACTTCACACACTGTCAGTTTGTATTTGTGTTCCTCTAAATGTGATCTAGTTTTTCTCATAACCTAAACATCTGCTCCATCTCAGTAACTATCTGAAAGCTAACTCCAGCCTCAGTCCCTCTCCTGCAGAATCAACCCATGGCCCTCTTTCTAAATGCAAAGATCTTTCCAATGCAACATGAAGGACAAAACTTCCTTCTTATGTTATCCTAAACTCTTTGGTTTCAGTCCTCAACTCTGTGTTCAAACACTCTCCAAAACTCTCTCCAATCTCTCTTTCAATCTTTCCCTCCTGGTGTCTTATCACGGCCTATTCATCAATCCATCTCACAGTTCTAGGTCTCAACTCCCAGCTCCATTTGCATCCAGAGTCCCTGAACCTCAGACGGGGTCCTCAGCTCTTGTTCCTGCCCTGGTTTGTAATCTCAGCCTCGCCCTTACAAAATTCACAGACTCTGCGCTGACGCAGCTGGACTCTTCCTCCGCCACCACCACCACAGGGACTATCTGTTAACAGGAAGTGGGCTGACTTTACGCTTCAGGGCTTATTTTATTATTTCCTCTTCAGGACCGACCAATCAGAGCAGGATTCACACCCGGGGACAGACCACCAGCTCAGCGGACGGTCGGGAAACATCTGCTTGGGTTAGCCAGGGTGTCGGACACTTTTTAAGTAAACCAAAGATAAGTGGAGCAGCTGGGACAAGAGTGCTAATAATCTGACCTGCCAACAGGAGAGGGACACAGGAGAGGGACACAGGAGAGGGACACTTATACTATACAACCCTTAAAGACAGAAAACACCAAACTAAGAACTTTTGAATACTCCAGAAAGTCTGTTAGTTTTTAATGTGTTTCTATAGATCACTATGCTGAATCAAAATCAGACAATCTTTGTCTCTGAGAGTCGATGCTTTATAGTGAATCAGAAGAGCCGGCTCACATCCAGAGAGAGCCGGCTCCCAGTTTTTTCCTTTCTCTGCTTAGCTCTCTCAGTGCTCAGCCCCAGCTCTGCTCACAGCAGAACTTTGTTTTGATTGGTCAGCATGGCGGCCATGCGGCCAATCACATGTGAGGATATAGGATACAGGTGATGGAGGGAAGGTGCGTATCGTGGCTTCATCTGTTCCTTCTGAGAGAATCTTCTCAAAGACAAATACTCACTGAGAGGAGAAATCAGATCAGCCCATCCAACCTGAGATATCTGATTTTTCTCAATGCCAACCTGAGGACATTAATAATGTTTGCTCCAGTTTGGTTCTGGTTCTGTTTGCTTGAGTTTGGTTCTGGTTCTGTTTGCTTGAGTTCGGTTCTGGTTCGGTTCTGGTTCGGTTCTGGTTCGTTCTAGTTCGGTTCTGGTTTAGTTCTGGTTCGGTTCTGGTTCGGTTCTAGTTCGGTTCCGGTTCGGTTCTAGTTCGGTTCTGGTTCGGTTCTGGTTTGGATCTGGTTCGGTTTGCTTGAGAAAAGTTCTGGTTCTGGTTCGGTTCTGGTTCGGTTCTGGTTCGGTTCTGGTTCGGTTTGCTTGAGAAAAGTTCTGGTTCTGGTTCGGTTCTGGTTCGGTTCTGGTTCGGTTCTGGTTCGGTTCTTATTCGGTTCTGGTTGGGTTTGCTTGAGTTCAGTTCTGGTTCTGGTTTGGTTCTGGTTCGGTTCTGGTTTGGTTCTAGTTCGGTTCTGGTTTGGTTCTGGTTCGGTTCTGGTTAAGTTCTAGTTGGTTCTGTTTGCATGAGTTTCGTTCTGGTTCTGTTTGCTTAAGTTTAGTTCTGGTTCTGACCCTAATCCTAATCCTAACCCTAATCCAAACCCTAACCCTAATCCTAATCCAAACCCAAACCCAAACCCAAACCCTAACCCTAACCCTAATCCAAACCCTAATCCAAACCCTAACCCTTATCCTAACCCTAATCCTAATCCAAACCCTAATCCAAACCCTAACCCTAATCCTAACCCTAATCCTAATCCAAACCCTAATCCAAACCCTAATCCAAACCCTAATCCAAACCTAACCCTAATCCTAACCCAAACCCAAACCCTAATCCAAACCCTAATCCAAACCCTAACCCTAATCCTAACCCTAATCCTAACCCTAACCCTAACCCTAATCCTAACCCTAACCCTGACCCTAACCCTAGTCCTAACCCTAACCCTAACCCTAACCCTAATCCTAGTCCTAACCCTAACCCTAACCCGACCCTAATCCTAACCCTAACCCTAACCCTAACCCTAATCCTAACCCTAACCCTAACCCTAGTCCTAACCCTAACCCTAATCCTAACCCTAACTCTAACCCTAACCCTAATCCTAGTCCTAACCCTAACCCTAACCCTAACCCTAACCCTAACCCTAACCCTAATCCTAGTCCTAACCCTAACCCTAACCCCGACCCTAATCCTAACCCTAACCCTAACCCTAACCCTAATCCTAACCCTAACCCTAACCCTAGTCCTAACCCTAACCCTAATCCTAACCCTAACTCTAACCCTAACCCTAATCCTAGTCCTAACCCTAACCCTAACCCTAACCCCGACCCTAATCCTAACCCTAATCCTAACCCTAACCCTAACCCTAATCCTAACCCTAACCCTAACCCTAGTCCTAACCCTAACCCTAACCCTAAACCTAGTCCTAACCCTAACCCTAACCCTAATCCTAATCCTAGTCCTAACCCTAACCCTAACCCTAATCCTAACCCTAACCCTAATCTTAACCATAACCCTAACCCTAGTCCTAACCCTAACCCTAACCCTAACCCTAATCCTAGTCCTAACCCTAACCCTAATCCTAACCCTAACCCTAACCCTAATCCTAACCCTAACCCTAATCCTAACCCTAACCCTAACCCTAATCCTAACCCTAACCCTAATCCTAATCCTAACCCTAACCGTAAACCTAACCCTAACCCTAATCCTAACCCTAACCCTAACCCTAATCCTAACCCTAACTCTAATCCTAACCCTAACCCTAATCCTAACCATAACCCTAATCCTGACCCTAACCCTAACCCTAATCCTAACCCTAACCCTAACCCTAATCCTAGTCCTAACCCTAACCCTAACCCTAACCCTAATCCTAACCCTAACCCTAATCCTAGTCCTAACCCTAACCCTAATCCTAACCCTAACCCTAATCCTAATCCTAACCCTAACCCTAACCCTAATCCAAACCTTAACCCTGATCCTAACCCTAACCCTAGTGTTAGGGTAAGAATGGTTTTGTAACAGAATAAGGCTTCTCATAAAAACACTGTTAAAGGGTTTCAGCACACAAACCATTATTTTTTTCAAAGTTAAGGTGAGCCGAGTTTAAAGAGCCGGCTCTTCTTTGGGAGCCGAGTTTAAAGAGCCGGCTCTCTGAGTAGAGCCGGACTTCCCATCCCTCAAGCACATGCTTACTACCCTTTGCTCTCTTAGTTGCCCTTGGAACTATTTGTATTGTAAAACATATCAATGTAAATCCTTCATACCTGTACCATAGTGATAAACAGAGAACACTTCAATTTGAATCAAGTAAATACCACTTGTCTACTGTAAAACAGAGGATCATTTCATTCCTTGTGGACTCAACATGACAGCCTTTAGACTTTTCAAGTAATTGATCTTAAACGCTTTCAGAAAATTAACAGTAGCAACACTCACATATCCCTTCAGCCACCAAATGGAATCCTAACAATGGTGTATATGCTGTTTTGAGAACAACTGGTTTAAATAAATCATGATAAAAGTTAATAACCAGTGAAGCAAGATGAGAAACCCCAGCACTAAACAACCAGCAAAAAAACACGAGGGAAAACAGATGCATATATTTTCCCTTTGCAAGTTTAAAACAAAAACTTAACTGAGCTTGCAAGGCAAGGCAAGGCAAGGAAGCTTTATTTGTATAGCGCATTTCATACACGAGGGCAACTCAATGTGCTTTACATTAACACATTAAAAGCATTGGAGACATTCAGACAAGCATAAAAGAACATAATTAAAATGACAAATATGATAAAACAGAAAAGAAAAGGAAAATTAGAAATATATTAAAAATTACAAACAACTAAAACCTGTCAGCACAAAACCCAGAATCTGAAGAACTGTCAGAGAAATAAGAAAGGAATCAGTTTAGCAAGTTGCTCAGTTTACAGAAGACAGCAGAGAGTAAAGCCTCTTCTCCTCAACAAACCAGCTTTGACTGATTCTGATTCTGACACACAGGTGGAACGAGGGCACCGATTCAGGACCACATTTCCGGTTGCGCAATTCTAGGCAGGCCCATTTTTAGTGCGTAGCCTAATGGACCCAAGTTAGTGCGTCATTATGACTTTTTGGTGTCTCACCATAACTCTGACCCTTCCCCTAACATTAACCCAACAACACAAGGGTCCCAGAGATGCAGTCCTGAACCTGCAGCCTTTGACTCTGCAGACACTTTATATTCAGCTTACCTGTTTGCTGTTCTTCACGAGTTTATCCGTGAGTTGGATTAATCCGAGACTTTGGGTGGCTTCTTTGTAAAATGTTGCTGGTAATGAAGGCCACTGAATGAATGACTTGAAGGATACATGCAAGCTAAAAGGACAAGGTTGCAGGATAGGTCAACTTCCACAGCCTGTCAGGACTTCCTCAGGTGAGCAGCACGTGCGAATGTGATTGACTAATTAGCGGTAACACGAAGTGGGCGGAGCTAAATCGTTTGCATGCTTCAATCAATCAATCAATCAATCAATCAATCAATCAATCAAGCTTTATTTATACAGCACATTTCATACAAATCAAATGCAAGAGAAGCAGATGTAAAACAATGGCAAGACATATTAAGGGAAAATAATGATTATAATAAAAATAGTAATAATAAAATACAAATAAAAATAGAATAAATAGAGACTAAAATAGAGACCAATGCACACCAACAATAAAATATGTGTTATTAAAATAAGTTAAAGCATCAAAAAATGCTTAAAGTGGTTTATTTTCTGTTTAATACATGTTTGAAATAAAGTTAGGATGCTTGTTTCAGTCATATCTAAACAACACCTACTTTTGTGCAATCAATTATACAATTTTATATATTTTATCATCAGCATTTTACATTTTTTAAAGATTCAAATAAAGAGGCTGCCTCACCTGAAGCCATTTGTAATAAAGAACATATGTTATGTAATTTGCATTTTAGCTTAATAAATAAGATTAAATAAAAAGTAGTAGGAATTCACCTCTTCTGGACCAACAGGCCCTTTTCCTCACAGTTATTGCATTCCTCTCTCTCCCACATTGAATAGTGGTTGTGGACTCCTCCATCATGTGATGTTAAATATGTTTTCAGGTCATGGTGTTTTCTGATAATGTTATAAAGGGTGTCACGAGAAACCCCTAACATTAAGAAACAATGTGTTCATTCATTTTCACATAAAGACAGGTTTGTTTTTCAGCCACACTCTTTCACCAGAAACATGGGGAATAATTTGAAACATGAAATACTTGGAAAGCTCAAAAATGTGAGCAGGTAGAGAAAGAAAACACTACACTGGGAGGCTTTCATTGAATGGTAAATTATTTGTATAACATGTTTTGCTGTCAGGATTTTAAAAACAAGGTCAACTCCCATTTCAGACTGCATAAAAACTGTAAATATATTAATAAACAGACAGAAAAATGTACCTTTTACTCAAACTGGGTAAGAAAAGGTACAGATGTCATCGAGAGATCAGAAGAATGTATTTCTAATTTTCTTGATTTTCTCTAATGAGGATGAAAGATATTTAAAATTTGAAGGTATAAAGGAATTGATACACCCTGGCTCTAGCAGAGTGCTTCCTTGTTTGTATTAGTTTCATTTAAATCATGTTTTGGCCTTATATAAGCTGAAAATATGTCCCTAATTAATCCTCAAAAACAGCTTTATGTATCACAGTGTGTACTGAATTTTCCAGGGTAGGACTCTGCAGCGGTTCATATCTTGATTTCAGTCTTTCTCTCTTTCAGGATCATTGTTTCAGAAGCAATGAGGCGACGCGGACGACGATGACTGAGGATTAACTCCAGACGTGAGTCAGACTTGAGAACATTATGACTTCATGAACCTAAAGCAGAAACAGCCATTGTTTCACTTTCCTTCACCTCTTATCTTATCAAATAACAACATGTTGCACACAAGAAGCTGCACACGTAAGCTTTATGTAAACCTGTCGGCTGGCTCTTAAAGAAATATGCACGTCAGGATGTGTATGCATACTTTATGAACTCACCTACAGTGCAGCACACTCAGAGTAAGGCTCAGTTACTCTTGTTTGCAAATTCGCATTACCCTAATCTCAAAAGTCTAACCTCAACTAAGTTTAAACAGCCCTGAGGAAGTGAAGTCTGGTCCAAATGTCCACACCAGGTCCTCACTAAGATCTGCACACAGACACACAAACAGGACATAACACCACCGCCTGTGAGTCTTGAAGATTGCAGCTTCTCGGTGACTCAGTGCTCAATACTGTGAAGGAAAACTGTTATTCACTGAAGCAATATGAACCAGACACAGACAGCAGTCTGCTTATAGCTGAGACCTATGGAGTGAAGTTTTGATTCTGTGATTTGATGGGCAGGGTTCATCAGGTTTGAAACTGAGACACAGGCGTTTATTTTGAAGTCCTCACTCTGCAAGACGTATTTAATGTAATTCATCTCTAATTTAATGTCTTTTCTCTGACTTTTAAAAGCAGCAGATTGTTGATGCACATGCATTTCAATAAGGAGAGACGAGATTTGAAGAATTAAATGTTCTTTATTACAACTTTATGAATAATCTAACTTGACAGAAGATCTTTGGCATAAGGACTCTTTGGGATATTTTGTGAGCGTAGGAAGTCTGATCTTGGCAGCAGAAGAAATCTCCCATGGAGTCCAGACACTGATGACTTTCTTGGACTAGATGAAAACTGAAGACTTTGCAGAGACCAGGTGGAGATGGGGAGGTGGAGGGGCACGCAGAAATCAACAGTGAGAAAGAACTAGCTGGAGAGAGAGAATCATGTTTAAAAAGACAGGACAAAAGTGATAGACTGACCATAAGGGCATGCTACTATGCTATTGCATGAGAAACTAAAGCCGGATTCATACTTCTGTTTCGAATCCGCTGACGCCGGAGGTCTGCGTAGCTGCTGTACCTACACAGAGGCCTACGCACATAGCTGACATGCACCTCCTCCAAAATGTAACTACCCATAGAATCGACGCGGACTGCTACCCCTGTGATTGGTCCTCTTGGCTGAATTGTATTTCCTGCATTTTCAGCACTTCCTGGATCCCTCACATCGGCCTCACCTTCTCTATTCTTCATGTAATCATGTCTGTATGATAAACAGCAACATGTATCAGCTGTAGATTAACATAACACGCTCTGAATCTGAATCTCTGAGTAAGTGCAAAGCGGGAGTATAAATCAGCCATCGCTGATTAACCAATGACAGCCCTGGAGCATGTATGGAAGAGGGTGAGCTAATGAACGAGGGAGAGGAGGGTTAAGCTTCTGCTGTGAATGCAGGTATAGTCTTCCTGTCTGAACTTTCACTAGAGAGAAAAATCTGCAATACTTTTTCTTCCATAAACAAATATGAACATCTGTTTACATTAAGTGGGGGGTCAGGCAGTCACATCCTCTATATCTTTAAGTATGCATGAACTCTGGGTCAGTCCCTCATGGACGTCTGCAGGAAGATGGACGCACGTAATGTGTGTATCTTGGTGTTGTAAAGTCCTGACTAATCCACTGCTGCTGCTGCTTCTCATGCACAGTCATGGTTGTTGTATGTCGAGTTACTACCAGATGGATGGGATGAAAAAGCATCCATCAACACTGAACAAAGTCTGACTTCATTAGACAATATTACTAGAAACATATCAGTTATTGAAGGCACTGATGTATCCATTTACAGCTGTTTAAAGAGCACATGTCCCCTTTTTTAGTCAACTGTTTGAATAACTGCATGAAAATATGAAACGTTTCTGTAACTCTCATTCTGTCACTTAACTGAGAGCTGAAATGCTCCAGTTCTCCCTCTCCTGACGCTCTGCCTTCAGGCCAGGAATAAATCACAATCTGAATATCTCATGAAAATAATCGCACCTCCTTACTTTATGTCCCGGAGGTCTCTCTGTATCCTTACCTGATGATAAATCAGTGTAATAATCAGGTGAGTCGTTGGTAATGACAGCCAAGGCCTCTGTTGAGCTGCTATATATAGACCTACAGCAGAGGTGACCAATGAAGCTTAGAGGGCGAGAGACAATGTTCCCTCAGAGAGAGAGAGTGAGAGAGAGTTATGTCCTTTCTTATCTCAAGAACATAAAAGCCTGTGTGTGCACCTTTCCCTCTTTCTTCACACGCAAGCAGCTAAACAGGAATAAAAGCACATGTGTGTGAACTGTGAAGTGCATGAGCTCATTCCTGTACGTTATTCTCTCCAGCTCCATCTCACGCCTCTCCCCTCACACGCCCACACACTGTCCTGTTTATGTATCTGTATGAGTGTGTCCACCCTCATGAGGACAGGTTGTAAATACAGGATTCCCTCTTAAGCACGGGGTAACAATGGAGAGGATGCACACACTTAGGGATAGCACACAAACACACACACGGCACCGTCATTACATTACACACACTCATCCTACAGCATGTCCTCCGTGTTGTTCATTAGCCGTACAGCTCTGGGAGTGTAGAACAGGACGGCGTGGAGAAGGTGACTTTGTGTTGGCAGCAGCCCAGATCTGCTCTCTCATCAGGTCTGAACAAGGCTGCACGGTTAATCCCAGTTTCATGGTTATCACGAAGTGACCTGTTGGTTGGAGGCCTGTGTGTAACGTTCATCCTAAACTCAAGCTGTCAGATACCCCCAGATTAATTGATGCCAGTTTGATGCTGGAAACACGTTGCTAACAGGTATCATGCTGAACACAAAGGCGGATAGACACCTTGTAAATTGTGTTTATTTATTACACCTTCTGCACAATATTGAACAATGCAGTCACATACTCATACTCTGCAGGACTAGACTGTACAATGATCTGTTTCAACACAAGATGGGCAGTGATGCAGTGAAAGTTGTGGATTTAATGACAGCAAATTGGAGCACTTAGAGCAGGGGTTCCCAAACTTCTCAGCCCGCAACCCCCAAAATATAGATCCCAAAGACTCTGGACCCCCACTGTCCCTCAAAGTGATTTAATGTGGCTTCATTCAGCTGGTCTGCAGAAAATTAGCCTACCTAGATGAGCATGTGTCTGTGTTTCCTGTGCCGTTATGAATTAACCTGCTGCTCCTGATGCTTTTGATAATTAACTGTTCACTAACCTTAAACTTAGGAGTCACCTGACAGAAAGAAAGGCAGAAAACTCATTAAACTTTCTATTTTCAAGGTTTTATTTCAACTTTAGCGTCTATTTTTGTCCATATTTCTTACTAAAATGGACAAAATTTACTATTTTTAGTTAAACTAAAAACAAAAACATTCTGGAAGACATCTCACGACCCCCCAGGGGGTCCCAACCCACACTTTGGGAACCCCTGACTTAGAGCATGCAAACCCGACCTGGATTTATAAACTCTTTGGTAGGATCTGTAGACTTATATAACTATATGTAAGGGTTTTCCTGATCCACCATCTCTCTGATATCTCAGTTTGATTCAAACCAACCAGGTTGAGCTCTGAAGAGAAGTTCAGACTCTTAAAATTACAAACACTATAAACAAGACTCATTTTCTGTAATTTAGCAAATACATATTAACTCTATTTGAAGCCAGAACTCAAAGTTAGCTCATCTACAACGGTTAGCTGTCTCTTTGTGAGCTGGACTAGATAAGTGCAGTGGCTCAAAGTTGGACCAGGACATTGGTAGAGTCTGTAACTGGACTGTTTGTCTTTTTACTCTCTTCTAAAGATTCCTGCGATTGTGCGATCATCTGATTACCCTCACCGTCTTTGTTAAGTTGCAGCATTCTCAGATCTTACTAATTGCAGCCTCAGCACAGTGTTGAAGGAAAAGATGCCAAGAACCCTACAAAACAAATTCAATAGATAAAGAATAACAAAGATGCTAAACAGTCCTCCCTCTGCAGCTCATTTCCATTTAAAAAGGTACCACCCATCCTGTTTCTGCATGCAGGTGCCAAACAAACAAACACAAGTGGAGGCAAAGTTCTGAATGCATAATTTATTTCTCACTGACATTTGAACAAACACACATTATGAAGCCTGGTACCTCCTCTCTCACACTGACGCACTGATGCACAACAGAAGCAAAGATACACAGAGCAGCGTGTCGAGGAGCGCTGAGGATCTGAAAGTCCAAAAACAACCTGCCGGACATTGTTTCACAGAACAGAGGAGTATTTACATGCAAAGATGTGACACCACCTGGACCTTCTTCTGCAGATTTCTCAGCGTGGACTCCAGCTGTTTGTCACCGTGAAGTCAGCGCACAGAATGAAGTCCCTTAAGCCTCCACACAAGGAATGTTTGCATGTTTTTACAGTAAGTCAGGACAAAAAACAGGAAGTCCTGCATGAAATGTTATCACCACTGATTCACAAAACAACAGGGACGCTTTCCCCAGGTTTGAATGCACATGACAACTGTGAGTAGGCGTCAAGGTCATGCTTAGAGCTGCAGACATGATGTAGAAGTTGAAGATGTCTCAGCGGAGTTCAGTCTGCATGAAGTGAACTTTATGTACAGTACTCAAACATCTGTTTTAGAGTTTTGGGACCCAAAGATTTTGTAAGAATTCTTATTTTTTAACCTCAGGCCTCACTTGATATCACGGCTGCAGAGAGAAGTGGACTTATGACCAGAGGAACTTTACCCCTGAACTATGTGCGTTTCGACCGGTGGACCCAGGGTCTAAATTGACTTCAGGGTAGTTAATCTCCCCCTAAAAAGCCCCTGCTAGGGGGGTAGTACTTTTCAAAGGTCCCGGAGCTTTCGGGGGGCAGGGCCTGCAATGCTGAACGTGTCTGATTGGTAGATTAACCTGCAGTGTTTTTATTCTGCCCGCCGTCCACAATAACATCACACACATCTGTGATTCACTTGATTTCTCTTTCTTTCATTAGTTTTTATTTGTTCTATCTTTTTTGTATGTGTGTGTACTTTTCAAAAGAAGAAGCTGTGATTCTCTTGATTTAGCAGCTTGTAACAGAAGTCTTCTCTCAGCCCACCGTGAATGGGTCTCTCCTCTCGGTGTTACGGTTTTAAAAGTGACCCTGTAAACTGGAGACGTTCAGCTGAACGTGTCAGTGTTTGTGGAGTTTACACAGCTGCTGAAACACAGAGGGAGTTCCTGGGAATGCAAACTAGTTTAGTTTTTATTAAGATTTCAAAATATCCTCATCAGATATTTAATGATCGTCTAAAGACGTTTATGAGGGATGCATCCGGCTGAGAGTCTCCAGTTAACAGGGTTGCGGTTTAAACCAGAACACCGGCCGATCTCTGCCACAGCTTTTTGAGTCAACGTTTTCAAAGCTGTGTTGAAACGTCTTTGCTACTCGCGCTTATCTCCTCTCACGTGTTGATTCAGTGAATCCATCTGTGATGAAATATAGCACCATCTAAAACAGCGCCAGCTGAGTCTCCATACGTCACTGGCTTGATTTGCACAATCTACCCGGGACTTCAGCCCACGGTCGAAACGCAGACAACAATAGGGGCACAGGAACCTTTTAGTTCAGGGTAAAGTAGTAGACCCCGGAACTCTTGGTCAAAACGCACCTTTTAGCCGCTTATCCCCTGAATCTCTGCTTCAGGTACCAAAGGGTGGACTTGTCTGCTGTCAGTTTAAACAGTGAGGTTGTATGTAAATCATTTAAACTGTCATTGCATGTTCGGACCTCTGGGTATGGCTTTCTATGGAAATCCAAGACAGCGTTTAGTCTGATCTGAAGTTTTGGCTTTGTGGAATTTCTTTAGGTGTTTAATTGGGTCCTGAATTTTATAGAAGATGTCAGCAGACAGCAGTTTCACCAGAATCAAGAGGGACGAAGGTTACATCTGACATCCGTACAGTGTTTAGGACTCTTCACCGCGTCACATCTAGAGCTGAGACTGTTAAAGCTGAAAGGCATCCGTCTGAATAGGAATGTAAACAGTATCAGGTCAGCTGTGCAGCATTTCTCAAAGCTCAAGCATGAAGTTAGGATTCAGTAAAGAGATGTTTTTTCTGCTCACAGAGTTCTGTTAAAGGCCGTCAGATTATAAAGCACTACAAGTCTAATCGTCCAGCATGTAAATATCCTCACAGCACTACTGCATGCACTCACATTTAAAGTGGCTTCACTGTTCTATCACACTACTGCTTCTGCTGCTGCACGGAGCTCACACTCTAATAACTGATACATCAGACCTTCAGAGCATGCAGTGCTGCAGTGCTGCAGTGAAAGGCTTTGGTTCTTTCAGTCAGCTCAGTTCAATCATCATTTTGCATCTGCTGTAAAAAATGAAAGCAAAAAATAACAAACACACGAGACTCTTCCTCCAGACCGTTCCATCGCAGTTAATGAGCTGAGGTACTTCATAAGGCTTCATCGTTTCCATCAAAAACAGAACAGTAAAGACATCTCTGAGCATCACAAGCAATAAAAAATGTGTTGACCTGTAATCTACAATCACATTTATTACACTTACACTGTTCTTCTACATCGTTTCAGCGTCACACTCCCGCCTCCTTCATCCTTCATCCTTCCTCGGTCCAGTTGAGTGTTCATGCAGTCTGAATGCAAAGGTGTCTCCTCTCAGACCACTCAGCCATGCAGAGCGGGTTCCACTTAAATATTCAAAAAACGACTAACTAGTAACGTGTGGCACTGTTGGAAATCATCCAGATATCAAAGTTGTCACGTTGTGTTTTAAAAGGTTAACCAGACGTTCAGGATGTGATCTCAACATCATCTGGACGGGTTGGCGTTAAATCTGGAACATGGACTCAGGGTGTGCTGATGCTACATCCTGAGGTTTCTGGTGATCCACTGATCCTTCATGTGTTGACAGTGATGGGAGCTAATGAGCAGATGATTGCACTATGAATTCAATGATAACACAGCGCAGCTTTGCAAACTACAGTTTGAAACATGGTCAACTTAAAACAGGACAACCCTTCTTCTTATACTCAGGACCTGTCTGCAGCTGCTCCCCTCAGGTGCAGCTTTTTATTCAGCTCATGTAGTGGTAAGCTTTCTCTCTACCCAACAATACTGTATGTCTTCTGTATTGGATCCACCTCATTCCCACTCTGGCTTCTTTATTGCCGTTATTACAGACCCCACGCAAATCATCTGACATGCCACATTACCCAGAAGCCACCAGGAGCCTCCACCGCCCGCCTCACTGAGCTGTTTGAACCTCTTAAACTGAAGAAGTCACTTCTTAACACTGAGGATGGTCATCTGGAGACACTCCTCTTTCAGAGCCACCAGTTCAGTCTTGTAGCTGCTCGTCTTTCCTCCCTCGGCGTACACGCAAGGCTGCTTTTTAGCCGACAGCGGCGTCTCCATCGTGACTGAGCCAGCGTTCAGTATGTCAGCATGTGACGGCGAGGCAGAGGAGCGTCTGTGACAGGCTGCAGACATTAAAGCAGAGAGAGCTCGGCCGACGTCGTGCCGAGCTCCCTCGTTGACAAAGCAGTACAAAATAGGGTCCGCGACGCAGTTGAGGCTGGTCAGCGCCAAAGAAACATGGTACGCTGCGAACAAGCTCTCCTCTGAGCCGCAGTCACACGGTTTCCTCAGAAACATGACGCTCCGCACCAGGAGGAGGATGTGGTACGGTCCAAAACAGAGCAAGACGATCAGGATCAGGCTCAAAGCCAGACGCTGAATTTTGGCCTTTTCCTGACGCTCTGTGGAGACGTTGCAGCGCACCGCTGCCAAGATCCCGCGGTACGCCACGAGCATGGCTGTCCATGGAGCCAGGAAGCCCAGAAAAGTCCTGTAGAGGTTCATCCCCGCCACCCAGTCCTGCATGGGGTACTTCTCGAAGCAGAAGGTGTGATTGAACCGATCCTGGAAGAGCTCGTCGTGGAAGAGGGGAGCGGAGTTGGCTACAATCTCGATGATCCACACCATGGCACTGACAAGGACGGCTGCAGGAGGGAGGGAGAGAAATATTGATTTATACTTTGATTTATTCCTTTTGATATAGAGTAGTTTTATAAACAGACAGAGAGCAGCTAATAGAGACTAATACTATTAATCTCCTCAGACGTACGCCTGAATGTTTTTTGTTTTGGGCAGGATGTCACCCATGAGGAGTGTTTTGATTTATTACACTGTGCCTGCTTCTACTTGTTTAATGACCCGGGTAGATTAAATGCATCATTATATTATAATAGAAGTGATGTTTTTCCTTGACATCCTCTTTTTATTAATGATTTATAAAAACTTCTGCAGTCACTGAAGAGAAGTATCTTTGCAGCTCAGTTTCCCGTGACGTGAGAACAGAAACTGACAGATGTGAAGACATTTGTTCCCTCAGGGGTAGAGACAAATCATCAAATGCAAAATGTTTAAAAAACAGAATTTGTAAACGAATGCCAGATGTCAGACTGAGAGGAACTGTCTTTTTATTTAGAGCATCACTGACTCTTCCTCACATTACAAGTCTTATTTGAGAATCATTCATCAGACGTGTTAAAGACACAGTAACATGTGTCTTAACAGGTTTATCTGATGTGTGTTGGCGTCTCTTTTAGAGAGACCTTCAAATGTTTGAAGCACAAATCTGAAGGATTCTTAAGTATGAATCCAAGAGTGATTTTAGGAAGGTTAGAGTGGTTAAAGAGTGCTTCCAAACTTTTGATTTGACGTTCACAGGTAGTAGGTTTACTCACTCAGAACTCCACAGTGTTTGTTTTGCACAACTCCTAAACAATACATCCATGATGCACATACAATAGTGTACATGCATGCAATGTTTATGTAACACGGGTCTAAAAAACATAAGGGCTGCACGGTGGTGCAGTGGGTAGCGCTGTTGCCTCACAGCTAGAAGGTTTCTGATTCGAATCCCCAGCCGGTCAGGTGCCTTTCTGTGTGGAGTTGGCATGTTCTCCCTGTGCATGCGTGGATCCTCTCCGGGTACTCCGGCTTCCTCCCACAGTCCAAAAACATGCTCACCAGGTGGATTAATCACTCTAAATTGCCAGTAGGTGTGCGTGTGTGCATGAATGGTTGTCTGTGTTAGCCCTGTGATTGGCTGGCGACCTGTCCAGAGTGTACCCTGCCTTCCGCCCGAAGCCAGCTGGGAGCCCCAGCTCCAGCCCCCCGTGACCCCTAACGGGATAAGCGGTCAAGATAATGGATGGATGGATAAAAAACACTAGTTCATTGGGCATCGAACATCAAATCAGATTTTAAGGATGCAGACATTTGACAATCGATGCATCTTAAAGTTATATTTTTGGGGGCTTTTTTGCCTTTATTGATAGGACAGCTGAAGAGAGACAGGAAATGTGGGGAGCAGAGATTGGGGAAGACCTGCAGTAAATGGTCATGGCTGGGATTCGAGCCGGCGACCTCTGCGACGAGGACCATAGCCTCTGTATGTGAGGCGCTTAGACTGCTGGGCCACCATTGCCCCAATCGATGCATCTTAAAGCATCTATAAATTAGATTCCTGATATTGCGATCATCAAGCTCTAAGTATTCCATCCATCCATCCATCTTCTTCCGCTTATCCGGGTCTGGGTCGTGGGGGCAGCAGCCTCAGCAGGGAAGCCCAGACACTCCTCTCCCCGGCCACTTCCACCAGCTCTTCTGGGAGGATACCGAGGCGCTCCCAGACCAGCTGAGAGATATAATCTCGCCAGCGTGTCCTGGGTCTTCCCCGTGGCCTCCTCCCAGACGGACACGCCCGAAACACCTCCCCAGGGAGACGTCCGGGAAGCATCCTGACCAGATGCCCGAACCACCTCATCTGGCTCCTCTCGATCCGGAGGAGCAGCGGCTCTACTTTGAGTCTGAGCTCCTGAACCCTCTCTCTAAGGCTGAGCCCAGACACCCTGCAGAGAAAGCTCATTTCGGCCGCTTGTATTCACGATCTCATTCTTCCGGTCACTACCCACAGCTTGTGAGCACAGGTGAGGGTAGGAACGTAGATTGACCGGTAAATTGAGAGCTTTGCCTTCTGGCTCTAAGTATTATAATGTTTATTTGTCACAGTGTGGATCCATTAATGCAAAAACCTAGCCCTTCTGTAACCCTGCATACCTGTCTTGATCCGTCGAACCTTGGCGAAGCGGAGAGGATAAGCCACAGCCAGGTATCGGTCCAGTGATATACAGCAGAGGAAGGCGATGCTGACGTAGATGTTAGTGTAGAAGATGAAGCCGAAGAGTTTGCAGCTCTCTTGACCGTGGATCCAGTCATCATGCTGCAGGAAGTAGTCGATCCACAGAGGAAGAGTGCTGATGTAGAGGAGGTCAGCCACTGACAGGTTGATCAGGTAGATGCCGAGCTCGTTGCGTTGGCGTACCTGCAGGGAGGGACGTGAGAGACGAGAGTTAGAGACTCTGGTGGCAATACATCAACCCGTTCTTCACTCAGCTTCTCTAATTTGATGAGTCAGCAGCTGCAGCCGCTCACACAGCTCTGTTTCCCATCATGCAGTATTGATATTATAATGTTTATATTTAGATCTGCCCTGTAAACAAACAGCACGCTAACTATGTTCATGTTTTGGATTCAGCTCAGTTGATGGCATTTATTAATGAAAGGAGCTCTCAGGGCTGCAGAGAACAACGGCGGGCGTGCACCAGGGCTAAAAGTGACTGCAGGAAGTTTGAGTTGTTGCCTCGATGGAAGACAACAACAACAACAACCTCATGTTGAACTGTCACTCACTTTCTAATGATGTCTTGTGGTTCAAAGAAGTTGTGATCTTACTTGAATGAAAAGTCAATAACAATTCCTTCTGCAGCTGCCAAAGCAAACGGAGAGTCTGTGGGAAACAGTGAAGATGTTTGACGCTGTCTGGGAACAGATCCTCTCTGCTCAGCTGACTGTGTGCAGGAGGAAGAGTCAGACACTTTACATGGGAAATCCTTTATTACACACTCTGAGGTCTCAGAGAGGAGGAGGTAAAGACAGACTCAGAGTTGGCAGTCGGTCTCGGTGTCCTTCTTAACATCTGTTTGCTGAAATCACCTGACAGGATTGTTGTGAAACCCTTAAACTGTAAAAACCATGAATGTAGTCACAGTGACGTTCCTGAAGAGGCACAGTAAAGACTGATTTATACAGCTGACATGCACCTCTTCCAAAATGTAACTATGTGAAGAATCGATGAGGACCGCAAGCCCTGCGATTGGACGCTCGGCAGCATTCACAGCACTTCTGGGATCGTCCGTGTATTTCATCTCCTCCTCTCTATTCTTCATGTAATCATGTCTGTATGATAAACAGCAACATGTATCAGCTGTAGATTAACAGAACACGCTCTGAATCGCTGTGGAAAAGTAAACAGAGATCGCAGCGGGGCCGGAAGAAGGCGAGACCAGACTGCCCTCAAGCGTTTCGGCAGAGAATTGCTGCGCGACACTGACACATCGACGCACAAGTACTGTATGTGGTGCTCGTGTCCGCGTCAACCACTGCTGCTGCGTAGGGGAGACTCAGAACTATTAATTGGCCTTAAAGCTCAAAGATAGTGGTTGCCAGATTGACATTGCTGCAACTAACTTTATGGTTAATCTAGAAACCAGCAAAGAGGCGTAGTTAAAGTTATCTTTTTCATCAATATATATTGGTCTAAGAGGTCCCCAAAACATGTCTTTAAAGTTTATTGCTCATAAAAACACTTTGAAATCAGATTTTGGTCTGCCTGTAAACCCCTCTTTTTCAGCCCTGCTCAGAACAGGCTGTTTTCTGTGTCTGTGCCTTTAAATGAGAATGAGCTCTCTGACCACGCCCCCTCCGGAAGTGGGTGTGGCCTCGGCTGTCCAGCACGCTGATCTAATGTTTACATGTTGGCTGAATATACACGGCTGCTCACAGACCCGCGTTACTTCAACCCTCTGAATCTGATCCAGAATCTGATCCTGATGGAGAGGCGCCTGCAGCAGGACCTTTCTGAAGGATTGGTCACAGATTTAGTGTTTCTTGTTGTTTTATTTATCAGTATGTCGACGTGTGTCTTGGTACACAGCGACGAACATGTAGCTATGTAGCTATGCTAACTAGCGCTAGCACTTTTCCATGAAAACTAAAAATCATCCACTAGATCTTCAAATCTGCAGACGTGGGGAGTAAAACCGACCTTTGTGTTTATTAAGACAGCCTACAACTAGCATGCCTCCCTCCTAAGCTCCTTGTTAGCACACGTGTGCAGGGAATGAAAAACGGAGGAGGGGTTGAGTTGTATTTTATACAGTCTATGGGCTGAACAAGCTCCGAGCTCTGACTTCCTGTTACAGACCGGATGGCGTTGTGACGTATGAAAAACACTGAAAACTGAAACGGCTGGTTTCAGCACACATTTACAGAAAGGTGGAGAAATCAGAACAGGGGCAGAATGGATTCTTTTCATTTTCAGGGGGTTTGTAGACAGGGACACATATTTCAGGTACAGAACCATTAAAAAGTCCATGTCACCTTTAAGTCCCAGCTGCCTGGTACCCGGCTACAACATGCCCACATGTCAGTTAAAATCAGCCACACCTCTAATTACTCATCACTTTCAGCATTGACATAATCAAAAAACATGTGTTATGAAAAGTTATCCTCTGTACAGCTATAAAATAAAGAGGTACAAGGAAGATTTTTTGTTCCAGGCTGCAAACATCTTTAATTCTGCTCTCATTCTGCTGGTGTGTTAATTCTGCACTCTAACAAAGTTTCCTTGACTCTTGGAGCTTTCCTCCAGGAGCTGCACTTCCTCTTTTTTGCAACACTTCATTCTTTGACACCTGAGGTTACGGCTTTGTTTAACCCAGAAAAGATCAAAAGCAGGAGTCTCTGCAGTGCTTCACTTTACTTCTCCAGTTCATCCGGCCAAATAACAGGATGTGTCAGGATGCCGGAGCTTTCCCTTCACAGATCATCCACTTCTTTTTGTTTGCAGCACTTTGAGGCTGCTTGTAAAACCTTCCCGCTGGGTTCTTCACCTTATTGGAGCATCTTTTAGTTTTTGATGAACATGGAAAGGGTTTTGAAGAAGAAGCATCTTTACATTAAAAAAGGTCAGCCATGATTAATTTCTAATATTCACCCTTCAATGTGCAGGACATCGTTGAGCCCAGTCTTTACTGGGTCATTAAATCAAAGGTGGTTCTTGCTGATATCATGGCGTCATGTGTCCTGATGACATTTACAAGAACTCTCTCCATGACCCCTTTTTATGATCCTGTGATTTATAAGCTTTATCAATCAGAGTATTCCTCCCAGAACAAAAATAGAAACAGGTAACCAGAAGCCACTCCAGCAAGGTGAGAGATCACTGTGTTAGAGTTACACATGAAAGGCTGGTGTGTGTGTGTGAGTGTGTTAGTGTGTTCCTCACCTGCATGTAGGCAGCCCACAGGGCCATGCAGTTAGTGGGCAGCCCCAGAACAATGACGATGATGTAGAGCGTGGGCTGGAAGAACTGGTCCACCTTACTGTCCACATCACAGAACGAGATGTTGCACATTGTCCTGCGTGAAGCGCTCTGAGTGTGTGCAGGTGTCTGATACGCGTCCAGCTACCCTCAGCTCTGAGTGTCCCTCAGCAGCTTCACTACGTCCCAGCTCCAGCAGTTTGACCGGGACATGCCGTCTCTGGCGTCCTGCTCGGCTACCTTGCAGCCGTCCAACACGGAGCAACGGGAGAACACGGGGTGGCTGTCATTTCCACGGCATTTCATGGCTCCTGTTCAAAACAGCGTCCTCCACACCCCTTGTTGTGTCATAATCCTCTCCCATGCTTTAAAGGCAGCCCCCGCATCCCTCAGCATGGAGGAAAAGAGGAGAAGAAAGGAGGAGAGGGGGATAAAATGTGGTGAAATGAAAGCTGCCTTATCGACACTGTGCCAGGCCTCCTGTGCCCGGACTGAACCTCATCAATCTTTTAGAGATTAGAGGTCTGCCAGGTTTACAGTGAGAAGGAGAGGCTGAGCATCAGTGTGTCTGTGTGTGTGTGTGTGCGTGGGTGTGTCTCAAGGTCCTGATGACACACAAAACTCCTCCGGGATGCACGCACTAAACACAGGAATGACTTTACAGAGCTTCAGCACTTTGGAGCCGACGGGCCGTCCATCTCCTCCAGACTCCAAAACATCTGTTCAAGAAAAGGAGACAGAGAGAGAGAGAGACTGATCAGGCTTATCACTCAGGGATAAAACATCCAAAATAACCAACGAAAGATATGTTGTTTGTCTCAGTGGCATTCTGCATTCATGTTTATAATCCACATGAACTAATGAAACAGATATTATCTCTTATTGCAGCACAGTGTTGAAATGCTTTAATAAACAAAAGGCTGAACATCTTTGAGAACTAGAATCTTAAATAAAATCCCCTCAGTGTTATTAATGTTTACACAGGATGAGTTTGTTAACAGTGCAGTAAAAACTTTAACTAATACAAGCAGCTTTCTCACAAACACTCGGCAGCGTTAAATACTTGATTCTGATTGGTCAGAAGCCGAACGGTTGGTAACTCTGAATAGCAAGAGTGACGCCAGGCACAACAAGATCACATCAAATCAAACTGTGGAAAGGAGCCAGGCACATTTATAGAGTTTATGAGTTCCCTTCTTCCTGTTGACAATGTGGTAAAAACGATAGCATCTCTGAACAACATTGAAGATATTCGTATTATCAATCTGTATATGTTGGGAGCACAAAACATAAGATTAGTAGTTTATGACTGAGAAAAGAAGAAGAGAGGAGGAAAAGAGTGCAGAAAAATATAGCATGAGATGTTAAAACACGAGCAGAGTGAAAGAGACGTCTACCAAACTGAAGAAAACATACAGAGCAAACAAAACACAACACTTTTTGTGCTTTGACAGAGTCACAGGACTAGTTGAGGGAGAGGACAGACTTTGAAAGTCACAAGAAAGAATATGTGATACAGGTGCTGCTGTTAGATTCAGCATGTGTTCACAATGCAAACTGAAAAAGCTAAGGTTTGACTTTAACGTGACTGAAAATGTTCAGTTTGATGTTAATTTGACCCCTAAGTAGGCTGATTATATGGAAGTGATGCCATCCGCAAACTCCTTCTGCTTCAAACTTCTACTGTTACTGTACCAAAGCATCATCCAACCCATTCTCCTCTACTGTTCCCCCTGCTACTACAACATGCTAACTGTCTCCAACAAAAACAAACTCATACGCACCACAAACACTGCCACCAAAATCATCCGCCTCCCCACACCCAACCTGTCTGACCTCAACAACAGAGCCATCATACGCAGAGCACGGACTATAACACTGGACTCCCAACACCCCCTCTACTCGGTCTTCACACTACTCCCCTCCGGTCGCAGGTACAGATCCCCTTACTGTAGGCGAGCCCGGTTTGGCAGAAGCTTCGTCCCATCGGCCATAGCACTGCTAAACAGAATGCCACTGTAATGTGTCCGGTGTGTTTATATGTGTCCGGTGTGCATATATGTGTCCGGTGTGCATATATGTGTCCGGTGTGCATATATGTGTCCGGTGTGTTATATGTGTCCGGTGTGCATATATGTGTCCGGTGTGCATATATGTGT
This sequence comes from Notolabrus celidotus, assembly GCF_009762535.1. Classification (NCBI taxonomy): domain Eukaryota; kingdom Metazoa; phylum Chordata; class Actinopteri; order Labriformes; family Labridae; genus Notolabrus; species Notolabrus celidotus. The sequence goes on along the minus strand of NC_048285.1, from coordinate 31,242,037 downwards.
CCGGTGTGTTTATATGTGTCCGGTGTGCTTATATGTGTCCGGTGTGCATATATGTGTCCGGTGTGCATATATGTGTCCGGTGTGTTTATATGTGTCCGGTGTGCATATATGTGTCCGGTGTGCATATATGTGCATATATGTGTCCGGTGTGCATATATGTGTCCGGTGTGCATATATGTGTCCGGTGTGTTTATATGTGTCCGGTGTGCATATATGTGTCCGGTGTGCATGTGCATATATGTGTCCGGTGTGCATATATGTGTCCGGTGTGTTTTATATGTGCCCAGTGTGTGCATATGTGTCTGGTGTGTATATTTGTGGGATGCGGGGCACCATTGCTGTGAGGCTGGGTGGATGTTTATGGTTATTGTGTTCATACATGTATTCCTGTACAGACGGTGGCAACAAATCTCCTTATTAAGGACAAATAAAGATCTATCTATCTATCTATCTATCTATCTATCTATCTATCTATCTATCTATCTATCTATCTATCTATCTATCTATCTATCTATCTATCTATCTATCTATCTATCTATCTATCTATCTATCTATCTATCTAACTGTTGAATCTGAGGGTTTATATTTTGAATAAGAAACCTTTAAATGAATGAAATCATCTTTATATGAATACTTACTGTCAGTTTGTTTTTATCTTTAGTTGGTGGCTGCGTATTAAAGGGATATTTCAGTTTTTTTTAAAGTGGGGTCATATGAGTTACATTACACTAGTGCTCCTGCAAGCCACAATGAGTGCTGGTGAGCTCTTCCCCTTTAATGAGAAAATTCCCAGAGGATCGGCAGACAAGCTAGGCTATTTCCTCTGTGGATGGGGTCACCTATTTTGCCTAATTTCGCCTAATTTCTCCAAAGTTAAGAAAATATGGTCCAGGCACTCATCATGATGCAAATGCATGAACCAGTAGAAAAAAATTGGAGCTATTCAGTTTGCTGTCAGAAACCCCCTTTCTTTCTTTTGGCACTATTTCCGGACGCACCTCGCAGACCTGTGTTCTTCTGCTGCATAAGCAGGGTAATGTATAGTGAGCAGGTGACGAGACGCCTCAACTTGTCTCACACTGTCTGGATTTTATTTCACATAATGCTCTTCATACATTCTTCATTACAAGTTGGACTTTAAGGATTCATTTCCATCCTTTGCCTGCTCTAGTCAGAGATATGTAAATGGACACTGAAATATGTCAGACTGCTGCTTGTCTTCGCTTCATTCTGCCTGCCTGCCTGTCTCATCAGACGTCAGGCTGTCCTTACGCTGCTCCTTAAACTCTGCCAGGCTCATTTCCTGAATCCTGAAGTGCTCTACATTTGTTTACATATGTTTGTAATGCACTGCGGTTCCAATCAGCAGCCTGGGATCTGCACTTTGAGAGCGTTTGGGTTCGGTTATGTGAAGTGAATGTAATCCACTCTGGACAATTTAAACAAACCACTCAGGACTGTCTGGAATGAACACTCCCTCAACACCTACAATCAAGCCCCGTTTCTCCTGATGTATTGAATTCTGCTGCTCCGGAGGACTTGGGTTAAGAGGAAAGGGAAGTGAGGGGCACAGATGGGAAGGGTTTCTTTCTGCAGGAGGTGCAGTGAAGCAGCAGAAGATTATCAGGGTGACATTCGAAGGCAGACTTTCAAACATCTGGTGATAACGCAGGAGATAAACGCAGCAGGCAGGAAGGGTCCTCAGAGTCGAGGTCAGGGTATATGATAAGCTTTATGTTAGACTTCATAGAAACCTGAGCTGAATATATATGCACAGAAGAGAGAGACAGAGTAGGATGGGTGCTCCATTTCTGTTCCACTCTCTGACTTCTCACCGTCTCCACCCTGAGCTCTGCTGTTTGTACATCTTGGACTGATTTGATATTTTTGCATATGGCTTATATGAATCCACATGTGCTTTCAATCCCTTCACTCAAATACCTTCTTAAGAACTGTGAGCCGCCTGCCTCCAGAGTTTGTGTGAGTTTCAGCTTCTTTTCATGCCTCTCAGATCGATAGATTTCACAAATGACTGCGAGGGGTTTTTCAGCCGGCAGCTTTTACACCATGAAGTGAAACACTGCTCACTTAAAAGCTTGAAATATAATCATAACTCAGCCGTGTAAACACACTCTGGAGGCTTTGTTTTTCATTATCTCAAGCAGTGCACAAAAGTTCAAGGAATGAGGATTCCTCTTATGGTTTTTCCTCTTTGGAGTTTATCCTCACTGAACTATGAGAATCCAGAGCAAATGTCAGGGCAGAGTGAAGACTTGTTTGTGTATAATTTGACCTGAGTGTGGCCTCAGCAGAAGGTCAAGTCGACACAAACTGGTCCTAAATCCTCAGGATGAATGAGTGTGCTCGGTAATTCATTGTCACACAGCCGCAGGAGGTTTTCTGAAGACCACGAATAGACACCATGAATATCTTCACAATCCAGCAACATGATGCCTTGAGCACAATCACAACATTTCATGTGAGACAGGGCATACGAATAGTTCATGCAGTGTCATGATAGGAAAAGGGTTCATCCTCTCAGGACAATGAACAGACAAAGCTTGTCCTAGAGTCAGCATCATAGACATTATAGTAAGACGAATGATGTGACAGTTCCCTAAAAGTGAAGCCAAAACATTCAGAGCTCCCCCTACTGGCTGGTTGCAGTATAGGTTATAAAGCCCGCCTCCTCCATGTAAACAGATGGAACATGGGTCAAACTGGAAAATTAAACAACAAGTCAAATTTATCTCTGCGTCATGCACATGCTTCATTTTCAGGAGAAGTTTAGTTTGATATGGTTATTGATACCATAAAATAGCTCTGTTGACAGATACGGCTCCTGCTGTGCTGTGTGCTCTGAATTAGCAGACCAGAGGAGGTGATGAACACTGACACAAGAGTCTTGAACTTTACGTGACCTCGATCTCTGCTGAACTAGGGAGTTTTATTAAGCAACGCCTGTGAGCTAGTTCAGGCAACTCGAGCTGCACATTTGCAATGCGTCACTCTCAGAATCACTTAAGAAACACACCCCAATTAGACAGTCTAACTTTCGCTCAAACCACCTCCCCAGCATCTATCTGCAGACCTACTATAGGGGATTTAAGATATGTCATCACTCCTTCATTTCTGCATGTAAGGTTAATCTGCGAGGAGTGATGAGGTTCGGATCCTAGACGCCAAACACAATGTTCTGCTGCTGAAGTAAACTAAATGAAGTGCATGTTTTGGTTAGCATAAGTGGCTGAACGTCAATACCACGACTCCAGCAGCCGATCCTCTCTGGCTCGTAGAAACATCACAAGTACTAGATGCCAGAACCCGTTCAGAGAGGTGTTGTTGTTTCTTTTTTGTCTTCAGGAGTCAACACACTATTACATGATATCAGTCCAATGATGGCTGGAATCAGCAGGGTTTAGGGGACAAAACAGAGCCTATATATCTACATCTTTCAGGACAGTTGGTGTCACACCCTGCCTTCTGTATCTCCTACCTGCTGTAAATTAATTCAGCCATGGCACATCCATACTCATCCGTATCCAGACCTAATCTTGTGTAAAATTTAACATCAGATTTCTCCACTTCTATGATTAAGGGTCTCACAGGCCTTTAAAGATGTCTGTCAGCACACACGGGAACAGCTTACAGGTGTGTGAAGGAAACAGCTTCAGCCTGTGATAATGAGACCGTCACTGGTGTGGAACAGTGACTGTGGACCGAGCTGACACGCTGCCACAGTCACTGTTCAGTGAGCACACACGTTAAGGGGGCGGTGAGGTCATTCCTACGGTGACCTTGTCAAATAAGTCTTTGTTGGGAAAACACACATGTAGTTCAGCTGAACTGGGTCACACCTCTGCTGTAATCTCGTATTACACAGATTACAAGCAGGACGTCTTAAAAGAAAGTTAAAGTGACTTCAATAATTTACACTGAAAGTCTTCCAGGGAACGATGAATATGATCTTTGCTGTTGGAATTGTTCTGATTTTGTTGTAGTCCAACTCCCATGACTTTGTTTGCACTGAAAAGCATGCAGTCCCTCTGCCATTTGCTGAAATCTGACAATGTTTTTGCAGCTAACGGCCTGCTCTTACAGGACCAAGTGACCAAGTCCAGCTGCCCACCTGCAGCGGTCACTGTTTGTCTTGATTTAAAGAGTCTTTTCACTTAAAGCAACACCCTATAAGGATTATTTTCTTAACATTATGTCACCGTCTTCTCTGTGGGGATGATTCTGACATAAGGAGGGACAATTAATGTTAAAAAGTGGTGTTTAAAGCTCGGTCTGCACCTCCAGCATGCTTTGCACAGTCGCTTCCTAAACAGTGTGCCTGTACCCTAAGATACTGACTCTTCACTCAATCATCACTCCTGCTTTTCAACTTGCTTGTCTGATGAGACCGAATGCAACACATAAAACTGAAGTCTTTGGCTGCAGGTCTTTTACTGACTGTTTACACCAGAAGCTACAAAAAGTAATCCTCTGGCATCAAAAGGCTGCATCTTTGTTCGATGGCCGATAGCCAACGGTTTATAAGATTTATAATACTCTAATGTAAAGAAAGTCTTTTATCTTCAATTTAATGAACAAAACACCTTCCCCCTGGCCGCCTCCACAGTTATATTTCTTCCCTCAGACAGAAGCAGCACAGAGCGACATCCCTTCCTCATAACATCTCAGCGTGGCGGCATGCCAGAGACAAAACACTGCCAGTCAATTTTATCACTGCCTCAGATCTGAGTGTGTGTGGAGGGCAGGGCGTGATGCTGTCTTTAGACTCTCATCAAACTATGATTAAATACAAACATTAAAATGATCAGGCTGCACTCTGTGTGTCAGCTTCAGAGGAGTGTGAGAGTCGTGTTTTGATAAAGGGCAGGTTGTAACTCTGCCCTGACCTTATCAAGGTGACAACCACAGAGTGACATGGGATTGTTTTTCCAGCGTGAAGCTAACATCTCTGCTGTTATCTTTTCTCCACCCTGTCACCAGAAATGTGGTTTGTTCTGTCAATTACAGATGTTTATCGTGCAGCGTTTGCATGCAACCACTCCACACGCAACTCTCTGTAGGTTCTGTGAGCATGTGTGTCAGCATAGGAGGACGTGTGTTTATGTCTGTGCTCTCGGGAGGTTCCTTCATGCTGTCGAATCACTTAGCAGAAACTCTCAGGCTCCTCGGCGGTCAGAAAAAGCTGATGTCATGATGCTCAGAGGACTGCCATGTTACATAACCTTTACTGACCTAACCCATAAACCTGCAGAGGGCGGAGCCTGCAGGGAGTCCCACTGCTCCGTCCTCTAGAGCTGAAATCTCTTTCTACATGAGAACTATTCACAGTCATTTTTCCTAATGTAGGTCTATAAATGAATCTGTCATATGTAATGTCAAACAACGACTGTAAAAGTCGCCCCTTCAGTTATGGAGAAGAAGAGCAAACTAGTGGACCGGCGCCTTTTGGCACATGAGAGTACAGGTGAGCTTAATTAAATCTAAGGACATCACAGCTCTGATGTCTAACCTCTCTGTAAAGTAAGGAAGGTTTTTACATGAGGGACCGTAAACCATTGACCCAAAAGTCTGGTTCATTTGATCAGTGTGAACATAGAGGTGGTCTCAAGCATGATTCATGCATACTCAAACACAGTCTGCAGGATGATGTGATCGCAACCGTGCTCAAACAAAGAAGCAGACGTCCTCACTGTGATCTCCAAGCAGCACGGTCTCATTTCATCCTCTGAGCTGCATGGTGGATGTTGAAGGAGGAAGGCTGGTGAGAGGAGTGTTGTAACAGAAACATCCACAGCAGCAGGATGGACCTTGTTGTCTGTACTGAACATGAACAAATGTCACACAGTTGCCTCTTCTTCTTTCTGCTTCTTGGTAGATTTGCAAACCAACTACATGCATATCGCCACCTACTGTCTCAGACTGTGCACATATGCTAATGTGCAAAAAATGCACTTCATCTGGTATTCCTGGATTTGCCTAAGATGCAGGTATAAGATGCAGAAATGAAGGCCGCCCTTTCTACCCCACATCATCTGACAGGCTGAGGGGTGCTTGCCAGAGAAAACCAAGTCCAGGACCGCATGTGGGGTCAATTAAATAGATCATTAAATAAATAAATGAAGAATCTTTAAAGAACAAATCTAGCAGAGCCAATGGAGAGAAGCCAGGAGCGCCCCCTCCCTCTCCATGGGACATCATCGCCTTCAGTGCCAACATACATTTCCTCTTTAGGTGCTTGATCATTAACAGTTTTTTATTTACTTGTTTATTTTCCCACAGTTGTGTTTGCACCTGTGTGTGGGCAGCAAAGTTCAAATCCTGCAAATGGTTTCACAATATTTCACAGATGGACAGTTGTGTAAACGCCTGTCCATCATCAGCTGCAGCAACACACAAACAAAAGCAGAATTACCAAGAGGCAAACATGAAGGGAAGAAGCTCTTAGAATTAACAGTAAAGAGAACTTAATGGTGCTGTACAGACAAACTCTAAAGCTGGCACACATGGTGTCATAACTGCTTCATCGTCTCTTTGAGTAATCGCCCGTCTCACCACCTCACAGTTTCAAACCACACTGAACGCACGGATCACCATCACACCTGTCACACTACCTGCATCAACTCCTCACAGCAGGACTGTTATCTCTGCAGCTCTTCATGCTTCAGTCAACTAAAACCTATCAGTGTCTTTCATACGGCTGCTTCTTCACTTCTTTAAAAGTCTGTATCTGTGCTCTGATATGTTTAGAAAACTCTGCAGTTCTATCTTGAGTTATTGGCTGCATACCAGAGTTCTAATGTTTTAAAGAACTTCTGAACCATAGCGTTATTTCAGAGGAATAACTGTGATTGTTTTCGTGTTACATAAGGAGCCGTCCCGCTGCGATGAACTGTAACTGAAGCTTTGAGGCCACAATTCACTGCTGGACAGGAGGTCAAAAGGCTAACAAGTAATAAAGAATTACGAGTGTGTGTGAGTATGTGTGTGTGAGTGTGTGTGTGTCCGGTGCTCCACAGCCACGTTTGATCTGCTGCCAGGGGAGATTAGGTCAAGGCAGCCGTGTAGATGTCATGCTGGCTGTCAACACACACCCAGATACACACAGTGCATACACACTTTCTCTCTTTCACATACCACACACATACTTGCAGCACAAACATGTACAAAGTATGCAGCAGGACACACGTCAACACACACGTCTCTGTCGTGTACTTTCTCTGGTGGCTCTTGTAACTTAACTCATACTGCATGAACTAACACTCCCAGATGAGCTGGTTTAGATAAATCAGGTGTGTTTGACATGCACAAAGTCAGAGCATTTCACTGCAGAATACAGGCCTGCAGAAGACCCAGACGCACCATGTCTCTCTAAACACTGATTATCAGTCTGCTCACAGAGAGCTTTATTAATGTGACATGCAAGCTGAACAGATAGTCAAACTCAAAACCAGTGTAGGGGAATTTATTGAAGTAGAAGTTTCAAGTAAGTTGTCATCAAGACCGAACCTTTCACAGACCTTGAAGAAGACAGATTTGTCTTTGTGACGGATGGTTTTCGCAGCAAGTGAAAACAGTTGTCACTTTAAAGTTATGCAACACTTTTATTCCAGTTTAATAATATGTTTAATCTAACTGTTCAGTTGTTTTTGGTAACAGTAAAGTCATGAAGCTGTGAAATCACCAGATCCTCTTCACATCACATTTACTGAACTGCTACCTGAGAGTCATTTCCTCTGAGGCCGTCCTTCAGAGAGCTCTTTTACCCAGAAGACCGCTGTCGGTGTTCTGGGTGAAACCAAAAGTTAGCATTAACAAATTGTTAACACCCAAACCATGATCTCTCTCCCTGAACTTGACCGAGTAGTTTGGGTTTACAAACCAAGCCGGATGGTTGAGCTCCTGGTTTGGGTCAAAATATTGAGTCAACGTTTGGTTGACTTTTGGTTTCACACAGGACACAAATCCAAGTCTCCTCCTGGGTCAACCTCTTGTAGGAGGACTTGACTGTCCTACATGGACTTTGTCTCTCTTTAACAATATCACCTGGCTTTCTTTTTTTTTCCTAAGTTATATTTTTGGCATTTTTGCATTTATTTTTATAGGACAGCTGAAGAGAGACAGGAAATGTGGGGAGTAGAGAGCGGGGGAAGACATGCAGGAAATGGTCGACCGGCCGGGAATCGAACCGGCGACCCCTGCGGCTAGGACTGTAGCCTCTGTATGTGGGGCGCTTAAACCGCAAGGCCACCAGCGCCCCTCACCTGGCTTTCTGTAGTCTTTTGAGGCACAGATAACAAGGACTCCAGGCCAAAGACAGTCACTGTGTTGGTCATATATGAAGCACAGTTTTAATGTTTTGATGCTCTGTTCAACCTGGTGTGATGTTGCCACTTAAAGAGGTGTCACTAGTGGAGTTGTAAGGTTAGGGTTGAGTTCAGGGTTAGCAGCGCAGGAATGTTTAAGTGTAATGAGGGTCTTGAGTGTGGATGTACCAACCTGTGTGTGTCCCTGTGTGTGTGTGTGTGTGTGTGTGTGTGTGTGTGTGTGTGTGTGTGTGTGTGTGTGTGTGTGTGTGTGTGTGTGTTTTTGTGTTTTGCAGTAACTTTCTGGCTGTTTGCCAAACATTCCTGTTGACAGTCAAACAGAGGAAGCAGGAAGACAGTAATGCTACACTATCAAACATGTCAACACACCTCTTACACTTCACAATTGGGTCATATCCAAGACGAACACACACACACACATGCACACACACACACACAAGCCAAGTGACCTCAGTGCCCTCAGTCAAATCTCCAATGTGGTGAAACCGATTGAAACCAAAACAATGATTATCTCCGGCTGCAGAAATCTGTTCGGCCTCAGACAGCGCAGTCACAGACTTTAAAGGAGCATTACACTCATTTTAACTCATCTGTTTTCCTATTTAAAGTGCAGCAATCAGTGACAACCCTGAGTTCAAGCGACCTTTGATATTTCAAAGCCGGTGGCCGAATGAGTTTTGTTTTTTGTTTTCGGCCTTCCGACCGAGCCTCAATTATGGCATCATTGACATCTAAAGAGCCGACCCCCTGGGTGTCATTACGCCTACTCTGAATTGTCTTTGGCACAAACCACAGTGGAAACATTTCCTTCACTGTGTATTTGTACTTGATTTGTTTAGATCTATGATGTGAGAATTTAAATAAATCACACTCGAGCCTCATGGGGTCAACACTCACTTTTTTATCTTGGGTGAACTGGTAGTTAGAGTTTTGGCAGCAAAGATTTCATTCCAGTGAGTGCAAAGTGACTAAACATCCTGGACATGCGTGCCGGTTTTTGACGTCTTTTTTTAGAGTCAGTCTGATGTGAACCCCTGTAACCAAACTCAAACTGACTAGTCTCTGTCGTCATTTCAAAGTCCCTCTCACACTGTGGTGAGAACTTAAACTGCAGCCAAGCAGTGAGTTGACAAAGAGACAGCTGGTATCACCAGGGTCCCTCTTAAAGGTTGAAGACCCGCAATGAACAGGTTAGCCCACTATCCTAACCCCAACTCCATGTTTGACACTTAAAGGTGACATATCATGTAAAATGGACTTTTTAATGGTTCTCTACCTGAAATATGTGTCCCTGTCTACAAACCCCCCGAGAATGAAAAAAATCCATTCTGCCCCTGTTCTGATTTCTCCACCTTTCTGTAAATGTGTGTGAAACGAGCCGTTTCAGACTTCCGTGTTTTTGTTACGTAACAACAATATCCGGTCTGTCACGGAGTCAGAGCTCGGAGCTTGTTCAGCCCATAGACTGTATAAAATACAACTCAACCCCTCCTCCGTTTTTCATTCCCTGCACACATGTGTGCTAACAAGGAGCTTAGGAGGGAGGCATGCTAGTTGTAGGCTGTCTTAATAAACACAAAGTTCGGTTTTACTCCCCACGTCTGCAGATTTGAAGATCTAGTGGATGATTTTTATTTATCATGGATAAGTGCTAGCGCTAGTTAGCATAGCTACATAGCTACATGTCGTAGCTGTGGCTGTGTACCAAGACACACGTCTACATACTGACAAATAAAACAACAAGAAACACAGAATCTGTGACCAATCCTTCAGAAAAGGTCCTGCTGCCTTTCTGGTAGAGGTCGGTTTTACTCCCCACGTCTGCAGATTTGAAGATCTAGTGGATGATTTTTATTTATCATGGATAAGTGCTAGCGCTAGTTAGCATAGCCACATAGCTACATGTTCGTAGCTGTGTCCCAAGACACACGTCGACATACTGATAAATAAAACAACAAGAAACACTAAATCTATGACCAATCCTTCAGAAAGGTCCTGCTACAGGCGCCTCTCGGTCAGGATCAGATTCTGGATCAGATTCAGAGGGTTGAAGTAACGCGATCTCTGAGCAGCCGTGTATATTCAGCCAACATGTAAACATTAGATCAACGTGCTGGAGAGCCGAGGCACATCCACTTCTGGAGGGGGCGTGGTCAGAGAGAAAACAGAGTGTTCTGAGGAGGACTGAAGAAGAGGGCTTTTCAGGCAGACCAAAATCTGATTTCAAAGTGTTTTTTTGAGCATAAACTTTAAAGACATGTTTTGGGGACCTCTTAGACCAATATATATTGATGAAAGAAGCGTGATATGTCACCTTGAAGATATTCTCACTATCTTCTTCAGGAGTCTTGTTTGTGCTGAACTTCTTGAAGAGCGTCATCATACTTTCATGCACATCTGAGGATTTCAGGGGAGTCATACACTGTCAGACTTTCTGTATGAACACAGTCTAAGCTGATCCCCAATCAGAGTTTGTGGAAAACCCAAAAAGCTGTACTCACCACATAATCCATCCTCAGTTTCAACACCACCAACCCAGAACTTGTTCGCCTTTGTTCAGCTCTGACCTCTTTGATCACTCCATGTTTCTCAGCAAAGTCTTCAAACCGGGTCTGACTCTGTGTTATATCTGTCTGATCGATCAAAGATCTTTCTAAGTCGTCTTTGCAACATTTGAGAAAGAGGAAAGCCTCCCGCTCACAGCGCTCCACTCTTTATCCGCTGGGTGACACATGCTGTAATTGCCCACTAATGACCAGATAATGATTTTGAGTGCTCTGTAATCGTGCGCTGATGAATGCATGATAATGCACAACCAAATGAAAACCGCCGCAAAGTGTTCTGGGGACAAATTAAATACCAATTTAAAGTGGTAGTTTTTATTAGTTTCTCAGTTAATCAGATTTTGAGGAAAATCCACTTCCTGATTTAAATGAATTTAAGGACGCTGACCCCGACCTCGGCACCAGCTAGTAAAACATATAGTGTACACCAGAGACCCAGACCCGGCTACATTCCCACCACTGATGGATGCAGTTTTTAGTCTGCTACATCAACAACTAAGCTCCTCCCCTCCAGCAGTTTACAGAGATATATGAATGCTGATGGTTCTGTTTGGTAGAAACACGTCCACACCGCTCAAAGTCTCACAGTGAGACCTGTTAACCTATGAGGCACCAAGACACCAAGTGGACCAGTTACCATTCCCCCTTGTCTTTAGTCATGTGATCCATTTGTCCTTAATCTTGAAATAGAGGAAAAAAAACAGATGGCCTTTTATTTTAGTGGTTCGATATGATTGATGTCATTGAATCTGCCAGTCTAGATACAAGCAAGATAAAAGCATGCAAACTTCTCAGTGGTAGGGACAAGTCTTCAGGGTGGTTTGTTCCAATGCAAACCGGCTTCATATTCTACTTTGGATTCAATAAATCAGTCAATCTTTATTTATAAAGCGCCAAATAACAACAGATGTTATCCTCAGACTCTTTCCAAACAGAGCAGGTCTAGACCGTACTCTATGTTCTATTACTAACAAAGACCCAACATCAAGACAGGATCAGATCCAGTCCCATCTTACAGACAGGACTCAGTCTGATCTCATCTTAATCCACCATGAGCAGAGCACTTTGCAGCATTTAGCAAGTTACAGTGGCAAGGACAAACTTCCTTTAACAGGCAGAAACCTCCAGCAGGACCAGATATTTTAATATAATGTCTCTTTGGCCTTAATTCTTAGACTTCACTTCACACTGGGATCCTAGCTCACCCCCTTCCCCCCAACCCCCTCATCACTTACTTTAACTCTGCCTGTCCCATTAAAGTTACTAACCATAGACCTTTCTGGAGTCCCTGAGCTCCCTTGTCTCGTAGATTCCTCTGAGCTGCCGTAGACGTCCTCCTGCTGCGGACGATCTGGACTCCAGCTGATACGGACTTGCTGGACTCCAGCGGCAACAGCTTCTACGACTCGTCTCATCACTATCACTTTTCTCTCTTACTCCCCTCTATCCCTCTTTCCAGACCCAACTTGGTCGAGGCATGATGGCTGTCTAACATGAGTCTGGTTCTGCTTGAGGTTTCTGCTTGTTAAAAGGAAGTTTTTCCTCGCCACTGTAACTAGCTAAATACTGCGATGTGCAATGCTCATGATGGATTAAGGTGGGGTCAGACTGAGTCTTACCCTGTCTTGAAGTTGGGTCTCTGTTCATAATTTGACATAGAGTGGTCTAGACCCCCTATGTTTGTAAAAGCGTCTTGAGATAACGTTTGTTGTGATTTGGCGCTATACAAATAAAGATTGATTAATTGATTGATTGATTGATTGACTTCAGGTGAACGTTAGCCCCCTTGGTAAAAAGCCTGTTTCCCATGAGACTCCTTTTTATTGAAAGCAGTATAAAAACACCTACAGAAATGATACTTGTGGAGGACTTTGACAGTCAGGATTCAGAAGACATTGAGATAAAGACCAAGAAACCTTAAGTCATGCAGGCAGTGTTAATACTGTGACATGAAAGAGCTTTAAAGCAAGCTTCTTCAGGTAGATCATCATCTCCTTCTGGCTCTGTGTCATTGATTATTACTTATTGGGCACCCCTGGGTGCATATTTTACATCAGGCTCACATCCTCCAGACACAGCAGACACAGCTCTCTGTAAAGTTGACATATTTAGTGGTGCACACTGACAGGAAGGATTAATACAGCCTGAACTGCTCTCAGCCTCATCAGTGATGTGTTCATGGGGTGATTGATTATAACATCTTAAAAGAAAGGAGCTTTTTTAAACATTCAAAATAAGTCATCCTAAGCTGCAGCTGTTGTATTTTCCTATCAGTGGATATGACATAGCATCTCTCATTTGCTTCCTGGTTGTACTGAGAGTTGTTCTCATGTCCAGATCAGTCACCAGTTGAAGGATCAGCTGTTCAGGTTTGCACGAAACTCCTGAAAACTTCCCCCAAATTACCGGGCTGGGCTTCATGTCTGAACACAAACATCCACCAACTTTCTCTGAAACTTTCCTCGACAGCTACCTCAAAGAATGTCTGCAAGAAGTGATATTCAAAGAATCTGCAATGCTCAGGTTTGATGGTCTTAAATCAAAGGAGACAACATGTTACCTGATAATCTGCTTACAAAACAAGAAATGATCAACCTGACGCAGTTTGACTATAAAAGCTTCTCAGAGAAGGAAACCAGAACCACGAGGACGGCACAGCACGGATATTAAATTACCGTTTTAGGAGATGATGTGTCGTCTACTCTTCATCATGAACAAGAGTTCGGGAAGCTGGATGATAATCACTTCCGTATCAGACGTATTATCAGTGCTGCAGACATCGAATGAAAGATATTGTTGTTTATTCTTACAAAGTTAAATCAGATTATGTGACCGACATGTCACCTGAGTGATGAAGTGCAGCCTCTGAGAAGTCTTACTTGCTGTCACAGTCAGGTCAGAGGATTTTAAATTAAGTAATTAACCCTCAGAATGAAGACATGATTCAGATATCTCTACCTTTCGTTACACCTGAAGCTCTCGTCTCTTTTTTCTCTGACACCTTTTTTTAAACGCGTCAGACTGAGAAGATATCAAATGTTCACAAAGATAGAAATAGAAAGTGAGAGTTTACTTTTGCTTTCAATCATCATAGAAAAGGAAGCATCAGTTTAAGAGCTTCACAGCAGATGATCCCAGGTGGCTACATCTAAGATAACAGATACAATGAGATTAGATATGTCAGCGATCCCTGTGGGACTACTGAGCTGATACAGCAACATATCCTGTTAGAGAAGCGGTTCTTCAACACGTCTGTTTCATTGAGGACTTCATGTTGGGCCTTTGTTTGTGTTGATTTACAGGAAATCAGAGACCTTGTGATGTAAGTTATGAAGCATCAGAGTCGATATCTCCGTCCCCACCGCCGCTCTGAATATGAGACAGGCGTCCCCGAAGGCCCCGACTGTCATAACGAGCTGTAAACAGGAGGGAGGACACAGCGGTGTCAGCTAAGTGTGATGGGAAAAGCCCGGCATCATCCTGTGGAAGCTTCGCATCAATAAATAAAGAAGGAGGGGAGACTGAGGGTAGGAAACAAGGAGACAGGAGGAGAGGAGAGGAGAGAGGAAATGAGAGGAGGTTTGTTGGGAGAAAGTTGACCTATCAGCTCCATGACAGAGAGTGCAGACAGAGTGACTGGGTCAGGCTGAACTGAGCATGTGCCCCATGTGTTTGTGTGTGCATTCTTATTTATCTGTCTTTGTGGGGACCACGCTTTGGACGTCAGAGAGGACATTTTGTCCCGCTGTAAGTTTGACATTTTGAAGAACTTGCTGAATTTCTTGTGTTGTCATTGCAGGGAGGAATCTCTTTTAATCCAGTCATTAAGGGTGTTTGGTTTTGGCTGCAACTGGGAATATTCCAATGGAGACCCTCTCCAGTCTCTAGTTTAAAAAAGAAAAAAAACCTGGATGCAAGGTGATACGAAACTTCACGTTTCTGCAATGTTTCCAAGAAAAGTGAACTGAGACTTCTGGACAAGCAGCTGCAGAGTCAGACACCTACAACTTTCCAGCATCAGTTCAGATTCCGATACGTACAACCACAAGAGAGGAAGAAATACTCTGCTCTGAAGTACGAACAAAAGGGTCCAAAACTTACTGGCTCACCCCCGTTAACAGCTCTATCATGACACAGCAACACTTCAGTTTCTCAGCCTTCAGATACTGTCCTGTTTCACAAGGAAAACTAGAAATCACAAAGCCTTAGGGCTGATTTATACTTCTGCGTCTCCCCTACGCAGCAGTGGCTGACGCGGACATGAGCTCCACATACTTGTGCGTCGACGTGCAGCAATTCTCCTCCTAAACGCTTGAGGGCAGTGTGGTCTCTCTGAGAGACGGTCACCTCCTTCAGGCCCCGCTACGATCTCTGTTTACTTTTCCTCAGAGATTCAGAGCGTGTTATGTTAATCTACAGCTGATACATGTTGCTGTTTATCATACAGACATGATTACATGAAGGATAGAGAGGAGGAGATGAAACACACGGACGATGTGCGGACGATGTCCAGGATCCCGGAAGTGATATAAAACAGGGATGCACCGATCCGATCCTGGTATCAGATATCGGTTAGATCGGACTCAAAAAGCTGGATCGGATATCGGTGACAAAGGGCTGATATATAGAACCGATCCATATGGCAGATCTATTCATCTTTTATTAGAGCTGGATCAGGCTTGGACCAGCTTTTGTCATGCTGCTATAGGCCTAGACTGCCGGGGGAACTGGCACACTGACACACTGGGATCCTAGCTCACCCCCTTCCCCCCAAACCCCTCATCACTTACTTTAACTCTGCCTGTCCCATTAAAGTTACTAACCATAGACCTTTCTGGAGTCCCTGAGCTCCATTGGCTCGTAGATTCCTCTGAACTGCCGTAGACGTCCACCTGCTGTGGACGATCTGGACTCCAGCTGATATGGACGTGCTGGACTCCAGCTGATCCGGACGTGCTGGACTCCAGCGGCAACAGCTTCTACGACTCGTCTCATCACTATCACTTCTCTCTTACTCCCCTCTATCTGTCTTTCCAGACCCAACTCAGTCGAGGCATGATGGCTGTCTAACATGAGTCTGGTTCTGCCTGAGGTTTCTGCCTGTTAAAAGGAAGTTTTTCCTCACCACTGTAACTAGCTAAATACTGCGATGTGCAATGCTCATGATGGATTAAGGTGGGGTCAGACTGAGTCTTACCCTGTCTTGGTGTTGGGTCTCTGTTCATAATTTGACATAGAGTGGTCTAGACCTGCTCTGTTTGTAAAAGCGTCTTGAGATAACGTTTGTTGTGATTTGGCGCTATACAAATAAAGATTGATTGATTGATTGATTGATCTCAGTTCTATGCTTTTCTGTGTTTACAGCCATGTGCGTCTCCTACGTCATCAGCGCCGGCCGGTCTGTGCATTTTAGCCCAGCAGAGCATGATGGAGGAGAACTACAGAGGCTCTGCAGTTTAGCTGCATTTCACGCTTCTTTTGCTAACAACTCTGCTGGAAACCTGCAACATGTGCAGCGGTAATGTTTCAATGGATGGCAGTCGCACTGAAAAATATAATGGAAGCCCAAAGGAGGAAGTTTACGTGAGCTGTAGCCGACTGCAAAGAAGCAAGAAACCTTCATTTAAGGGATTCCAGCCTCTGGTTTAGCACTTGGAACCCAGGTACAGTTCACCATCAAGTCAGAAAAGCCTGAAGTTACCAAAACATGATTCTATCCTCACATTAAGGAATGGAGATTGTTAAATCAATGCCGGGATTGGATCGGCTAACATCGGTATCGGCAGATACCAAAGCCCAGGTATCGATATCGGTATCAGGACCTAAAAAGTAGGATTGTTGCATCCCTTATATAAATGCGGGAAACACAATGCCGCCAAGTGGACCAATCACAGGGCTTGCAGTCCGTGGCGATTCTATGCGTAGTTACAAGGTCAAGGTCAAGGTCAAGGTTTCTTTATTATCCCGGGGGGCAATTTGTCTTTCAGTCAGCGGTGACACAATCAGAACAGTACAACACCAACATCAAAACATTCAAGACGGTAACAACAACAACAGTAACGACTGGAAACAACAGTTATGCGGCAGTATTAAGCAGACTAGCTGCTGTCGGTACAAAAGAGTTCCTCTTCCTATTCGTCCTGCTATTCGGCATCGCAAATCTTCGGCCTGAGGGAAGCCGGCGAAATTCAAGAAAAAGAGGATGGTATGGGTCAGCCACAATGGACCAGGCCTTGCTGAGGGTCCTGGCTCGGTGGAGGCTTGACATGTCAGACAGGGGTGTGCCCGCAACCCTGCTGCATATCTTGACTATGGCCTGCAGTCTATTTTTGTTTTTTAGACTTGTTGACCTGTACCAAGACACCATTGAAAAGGTTAAAAGCGATTCAATAAAACAGGAATAAAACATCTTCATAAAAGTCGTGTCGACATTAAAACCCCTGAGCTTCCGATAAAAGTACATTCTTTGGTGGGCTTTTTTACAGACAGCATCGACCTGATGCTCAAATGTGAGTTTGTCGTCAATAAAAGTGCCAAGATATTTGTGCTTGTTCACAATGTCCACTTCCACATCATCAATAAAAACAGGGGAAAAGGCAGTGGGGGTCTTCTTAAAATCAATGACGAGCTCCTTTGTTTTCCCAGAATTTATCCTCAGAAAAGAATTATTGCACCAATTTGTAAATTCTGCCACACCAGGGCCATGATCCGGGTTGCCATTGTTGAGCAGGGATACAATCACAGAATCATCGGCAAACTTGACAATGTGGTGTCCGGCATGTTTACTCTGACAATTGTTTGTGTATAAAACAAATAAAAGCGGAGGTAAAACACAACCCTGAGGTGAACCGGTGGTTACATTTTGGAGGAGGTGCACGTCAGCTACATGCGTAGGCCTCTGCGTAGGTACAGGAGCTACGCGGACCCCCGGCGTAGGCTACGCCGTCGATTCGGTGCAGAAGTATAAATCAGCCTTTAGGTTTAACAGAATAGCTTTCAGAATGAAGAATTCTGAATAAGACACACAAACTTGTAGAAAGAGGAAAATGAAATGGAAATGAGAAAAAAGTTGGTGTAGAGAGGAAGTGAAGTTTTCTCTGTTTGCGTCAGAAAGGTCATCTGATGTATGTTTACAATGCACAAGATACAAACAGAGCAGTAATATAAAGGAACCTGAAGAAGAACCAAACAGCAGAGATACCGGGTATATGTCATACTGATGTTTTCACATAAACTGCTTTGAAATGAAAGTTTACAGGCTGAGAAGTCAAAAGAAACTTGTCCCATCCTGCAGATTTGCATTGAGTCAAAGTTGTTCCCAAGTTTAATCTGACCAATCAGAGCAGAGAGTCATGAAATGCCTCAGAAGTCTGAGTTTCTTTCACATTCTGGCGATGATGAAATGAACATTTTGTATCGTGGTCATATTTCTCCCTGGTGTCCATGAAGCAGACTTTTATGGAGTGTTAACACTTGTAATTAAAACAACATTCCCTCGATATCCCTCTTTGGCTGAGTGACTCTTCAGTAGTGTGTGTCCGTGTGTGCAGCAGCTTCCAGATGGCTGCTGCTTGTTGTTTGTTTTTTATTTTCCTCCTGAGGGGCTCGTGGGAGTCTGCACCGCTTTAACAGTTCTGACTGTAATTCTCCTGAGCGATGCTGCTGCTGCTGCAAACTAAACACACCACTGAGCACTCACAGCTGAGCTCTGAGCGACGCTCCCCCACTGCAACTTATAATGAAACCACTGAAATGTGAAACTTTAACTTTATGTTGTGGTTAAACTCAATTTGTAAGTAAAAAGAGACGCAGTAAAGGAAATGCAATCTGTCTGTATTTCAGTGATGCTTCTGCAGACCGGCTGCAAGTTCCGGCTCTCTTTAGAAATGTTATTTCAGTGAAGAATCCAGCCAAACCAGTTACATTACACTGACATGCATCCCTTTGAGAAGTCAGTTTAAGAAGAGATGGTAATCAGTTTAAATGAGGTATTAAATCACTCAAGCAAACTGATCCGCCTGATAGTGAGAGTTCAAAACAAAACCATGCTTTCACCAAACAGAGCTCTAAAAGTAACGCTGAAGTCAGCCTCCGGTGGCTGAAATAAACCACATTAATGTGCTTCTTGAATAGGTGTTGGATAATAAAGCTTAATGCATGATATATTTCCACTGAAAAACATCATCAGCACCAGGCTGCATCCTCTCTCTGTTCAAACAAGATTTCCTGCATCATAGTTTCACAAACAGATCCGCCGTGAGCGTCTGTCGGCTCTGTTTGTTGCCAGCAGTTTGCCCGAGGCGTTATACTCCAGTGACGGTCCCTCTGTTAGCCTGTTTAGCAGGTGTGAACACAACATCTGTGGTGAGCTCAGGCATATCTGCTGTTTTACATGGCAGCGCGCCAACACCTGTAACACCAGCTCTCATGTTACACACAGACAGAGCAGGAGTTTTAAAGGGACTGCAGATAACAGAGGGGGGGAGAAAGATGACACTGACTGCAGTCAAAAACCACGCAGCTGCAAAACATTCACAAATCTGATGAAGATGTCAGACCTCTGAGGAAGTTCATCTTATCTCAGTGCTTGTGGTTTGCATTGAACGCCTTCTATTCGGACTGATGCGGTCATTATTTATTATTTATATCCATTATGCAAGGTGACGATCGGAGCAGTTGCTTCATTATGTCATGTCCATGCTGCCTACCCGTGCTTGTGCTCATGCAGGAGCAACCATACCATGCCAAAGCCAACTGTGCCAAGGCCAAGGAAGTGTGCCTTACCTGAGCACAGAAACAAACTGGACTTGGCATCCTGCTCCAGCCTCACAGAACAGGAAAACCACACACAGTGATCTCCCCTGGCTCGGTTCAATCTCTAGCTGGTGCCTGATTTAAAGTCAAGAGATCATGGCGGTCACAAAAATTCATCATTCTGGGACCACACAGGGCTCCAATGATTCTATATCACCTCCATCCTTGTGTGGCTGTGAACTTGACTGAGTTCATTTATCACGATGTTGTGCTGCTTTGCAGACATAATATTTCTGAGGTTTCAGCTTTGTGCTCTGCTGACAAAGTGCACGTTTAAAAATAACCAAGTGTATGTAAGCTCTTCGTTCACACGGTCATGTCTTGACTTGCATGTCATTTCACAGTCAGTGAAAGTTCCACACGGTCATCAGCTCCAGTTTTCATCTGTCACTGTGAGTGTTGTTCCTCTGGAGGTTCCTGATTACAGCAGCAGTGAATACATCAGAATTTAAAATGTGGTTATCAGTTAGAGAGGATTGAGACTCTCTGTTGTGTCAAATTATTTCACAGTTTGCGCCTCAGACGGCGTGCTGATGATATAATTTGCTGGAGTTTCCAGCGCCGGGTTTAAAGTCTCTGCTGCAGGAAGTGCTGACAGACAGTTGTCACCAGCAGTGCAGCAGCCGCCCAGGGTCACAGTTATTGCTACGATCCATCAAAGGCCTGATCCTGTTACAGGTGAGTCACAACAGACGGTGACTTCAGATTAGATTACAGAGAAGATGATTGGGTATATCTGGACCAAACAACCAGACCGTATCATTAGAACGGCTCAGTCTCCAGCAGCGTAATCACTTTTTGTAATATCTTTGGAGTAAAGTGCACTACTATGGCATCTGACTGCAATGTCCCAGCAGAGTGTGAGTCAGCACGCTGCAGCAGTCGCTGTAAGTCGTCAGCTCAGACCAGAACATGTTTGTCACGCGGTCTCACCTGTGTCACATTTTTTAAGGCTCAGCAGGGAAAGGTTGCTCACTTTGTGTTGACTGTACTGTTCTCTGCAAGGTGACTGGAACATGCTACAAGCCCTGCTTTGTGTCTCTGTTGTTGATCACTGTGTGGATGTGTCTCTCTTAAATTTATCATGTTAGTCCTCAACACTTTAATTTATAACATAAACTGAAACGAAATGCATTCAGCACTTGTGTTTTTATGAATTTAGGAGATTAGACTCTGGTTTCCAGAAGTGCACGTTCTACTCATGCATAATTTTCTTGAGTTCTTTGACATGCAAGTGTCTAACCCTGCAAATGTTTGAATCAATTGCATGAATTCCCAACATGCTTTGCAAAGTTGGGATGCACACACTTTGTTTCATTGGATTGGTGCAGCGTCGGCAGTTAGGCGTCGTTGTACCGGACCGTTGGACCAGTCGGTCTACGTCCCAACCCTCACCTATGGTCATGAGCTGTGCGTCTTGACCGAAAGAATAAGATTGCGGATACAAGCAGCTGAATTGAGTTTCCTCTGAAGGGTGTCTGGGCTCAGTCTTAGAGAGAGGGTCAGGAGCTCAGGCATCCGGAAGGAGCTCGGAGTAGAGCCGCTGCTCCTTCGCGTCGAAAGGAGTCAGCTGAGGTGGTTCGGGCATCTGATAAGGATGCCTCCAGGACGCAGACGGTTCTGGGCACGTCCAACTGGGAGAAGGACCCGGGGAAGACCCAGAACTCGGTGGAGGGATTATATCTCCCGCCTGGTCTTGGATCTCCACAGGATTCCCCAGGAGGGGCTTGAAAGTGTTGCTGGGGAGAGGGATGTCTGGGTGCATTTGCTTGGACTGCTACCTCCGCGACCCGACCCCGGATAAGCGGACGAAAATGGATGGATGGATGGACTCTGTTTGTTTGTGGAGTCTTACTTTATAGTTTGTCAGTCGAGTCGAAAAAAATTTGAACTCCAACTAACTAACTAGCCTAAAGGTAAAACAACAGTCACAATTGTGCATGATTTATTTAATCAACTAAGCACTGGATCACAGAGTCTGCAAGGAACATCAAATTGGTTTGCAGAGTGTGGCTAACCTTTGCAGAGCTAGCACCACCAGCCTTTGGTCTACTGGGTAAACTGCAGGTAAACGTCAACATTTATCTCCATTTCCTCTTTGAAGATACTGCCAAACCCCACCAAACTGTGCATGTTTACATCTGGATAGTATAGCATTTAAAAAGTAGCCATTAACTGGAGCCAGCTAGTGGCAGGAGGCTGCAATACATCCACATGACACACAACATGTGACCAGCATTTCAGGTTGAGTGTAAAGATCAGGTTTGTGGAATAAACAGAAAATAAATGAACGGCTAAGTCTTACTTAACTGCTCCTATTTGCACAATGCTTCACAAATACGCTCATCTACACTTGACAGCATGTACACAGCATAACCAAACCCAAAGTCCTGGTTTGCATCTCTGACCTAGAACAAGTAAAACTGCAGACCATGTTTGAGAGCATCTACCGGTGCACCTGAGATTTTAACCACAGCTAAAATCTCTGCAGGCTTTCATCGTCAGTGAAGTGCAGCACAGTGAATCTAATATTCCTGACAAGCTGCATGTTAATGTAAAGGAGGCTTCACACCCAGAGCCAGGCATCAGCTTGATAACTCTGATGTCAGATACGCCAACTGCTTCCCATCTGTCATCCCGTCCTCCAGTCCAGTAAAACACTAATTAGGACAGTAAATGTTTGGTCTGCTGACCCGACAGACGAGCTGAGAGGAGGCAGTCTCTGCACACACTCAGGCAGTTTCTTCCTGGATGCAGAGATTGACATGGACACAGAATCAATTACTGCTTTCTAATGTCTCTCTGTGGTTTCTTAATCGTATCATAAAAACTCATATCTGAAGGAATAGAAACAGGAGTAAGAACTGTAAACAAGAGAGGATTAAAGCTTCATTAGAGGACTTATCTCAGCTAGAGGGGAAAACACAACGCAGCAGAAAAAGAGGGTGAGTTGTGAGAAACTACAGGTTACAATCAGGAAAATGTTCCAATGAATTCAAGGATTTTCCCACAATGAAACTCAGAGAACTGACTGGATAATATCGCTGATGAAAACACGTCTGCCCCAAGCCAAAGATGGAGAATGAAAACTAAGAACTCCTGTGGAAGAGTGAAAAAGAAAAGAGACTTTCTCAGCGTGTCTTTTTTTCTCTGCCACAGGTCACCAGCGACACACTAATGACTACATGTGAGCTCCACCAGTGACAATAATAATCAGGACAGGATGTGTTGCTGTTACGGTGCAGCCTGAACACGACGTCCGTCACCACAGAACATGTTAGGAAGACGACGCTGCTGCCGAGAGCTGCGAGGAACAACAGGAGAGAGAAAGCTCATGATAACAGCTTCCAGCCGGTCATCAGCTGCTGAGCTGAGTCATGAGACTGAAGCCTGAGGACCCACGCTGTCATCATGTGGCTGTCTCACCTGAGTGTGTGTGCAGTGTGCGTGTGTGTGGAAAGAGAGAGAGGAAAGAAGCCAAGGTTTTTTTGCACTGATTACTTTCACCATCCACTTTAGACTTAATCTGTCAAACCTGATGAAACTGAAACTACAAACACATGCAGTCAAATCTTCACACCCGTTAGAAGAAAGGAGCAGAGATTAACAGATTAACTACAAGAGAGGAAAACCAAAACAATAAGAAGCAGCTGGACAGGAGGAATGGTTTCCAAACACTGCAAACAAAGCTCAGTTTGTGTCTCACTGATTTTTAACAAGTTGTGAAAGCTGAGAAGAAACATTTCAAAACAGGAGAGTTTGTGAGACATGCACCGAGCAAGCAGAAACCTCCAACCACGAGAATTGAAGCCAATGTGGAAACTGCAGTTCATTGAGGATCCGCTTGAGGCTTGCTCCAGAATTACTGGAAACCACATACACACAAAGCTGATCTTTACAGCAGAAATAAACATGTTTACAGCCTGGTTCAAAAAACAAGTGTAGTCTGGATAGCTTATTTCTCGATCGGCACACACTGTACGGGGGGCAAATTTTTTCATAACACTGCAATTTTGAAGATATTGAAATTACGAGTCTTCCAATTAGAGGCACAGCTGACTTGATTGGCAGGTGGGAACACTGTAGCTGTTGGCTAGGAGGCTCAAAGCCCGCCTCTTTATGTCACACTCGCTCAACAGCAGTTATCTTCAGTTCAGCATTTCCAATATGGCTGCCGCCGCCAACTGGCCACAAGATAGTGCTTCAGAAACAGATGGGTGACGTCACGGATACTATGTTCATTATTTATACAGTCTATGGCACCAAGTCATGTTGGGACTGTGAACCGATCGTACATCCAGTGTGAGGAGGATTGTAGCTGCTGTACATGAGGCACCTGCACCTTAATTCTGCAACACATGATGCTTCCTACCTCTTCTTGTCTCTTAAAGCTCCTCTGAGGAGTTTTTAAGAGGATATAAAACAGACTGAAATTCACACAGATGACTGTATATGACTTATCAAAGCAAATAAGACTATCAGTGAAAAGTCTTTTAAGAAGTTATTTTCTATTTCCTGAAACTTCTGGTGCAGCGAAGGTGTCAGAGAAACTAAAGCTGCACAAACAGCCTCTTTTAAAAAAAAAATTGACATGCCATCAATTCTTGAGGAGATGCATTTGACTGTCAAATAAAGCAGAATGTCTTTGTACACATGGACAGGACAAATCCAGCAAAGAATAAGAGATGACACTTCTCCCACAGGGGAACACCAACTAGACGTCCCTCACAGGAGCTTTAATTATCACATATTTCAAACACAACGCTGCTTCTTTCTCTAAATCTCACAGACCGGATTTTGTTCAAACATTTTATTTATGTTTCCTAAAACAAACTTCCATCCCTCCATTTCATACAGATGCATTGTAGTCTATTAATTTAAAATGTCTTTGTGAAGTTCCTCAGGGACTTGAAGTCAACACCGGGACCGGAGGACCAGTTTGGAGGTTTACTTTAAGAGGAAAGCACCAGCACTGTTATGTAATGTTATGTTATGTCTCTCATCCCTCTCTGCTATGAACTGAAAAGGTAGATCTGACTGTAAAGTGGAGGGCAGAGAGAAAGGATGGACACAGACTCTCTTTGTATTCATTCTAAAGCGACCTGACTTCATCGTTCTGTAAGAAGTCGAGGACAGAAACCAGCGGCTGAGTTTGAACAAAGTCGTGGTTGCAGCTGAAATGAATGCAGAGCAGCTGACTTTGAACTCTCCTCTTGCACAACATGTAGCCGAGAAGAAAGACAGGAATGAAAACAGAACTTCAGGTTCCTTCCTCCACTTTCTCTGTCCTGAGCTGAATTCATAAACTGTCCCATGACTTTGCAGATTTTACCTGCCCTCTGTTCACAAGCTAAAAATATTCTCCGGACTTCTTTCTTCGTCACGTGAACCCCTCCAAGAAATATGTCAGGAATTTTAGGTGCAGTGCCAGACTGGTACTGCAGAGTTCACGTCTCCCTACATCTCTCACATGAAGCCCCCTCTTTCATGTGTCTCCCTTCCTCTTTCTATATCAGGCTGCAGGAAGTCTAAACTCAATCAACCATTTACTGTACACCCACAGCCCTGCGCTGACCGGCAGCCTGTTTACAGCCACACAAAGACATGAAGTGAAACAAAGAGATGCTGATAAGAAATCACATATTCATAGAAAGGTTGCTGCACATTTTCAGAGGAGCTTTGATCCTTTGTGAGACTGTTTTGTTAATGAATCAGCAAACGGGAAACATAAGAAAAGGTTTCCTCTCCATGTTTGCTCTTATTGGTGTCCCCTTTTTTTTTTTTCCAACGGTGTGACCTTTAAAGAAAAACTTCATCTGAACTCACGGGTCCAAATCTGCTCCTGTGGTGTTCTGTCTTTAAGCGCTCAGTGAGGACTCATGCAGGAGCTTTCATCCTTCTCATAAGCCAGCCAACAAACCCGGCCCTCAGAGTCCACCACAACCCCAAACAGCACCGCCTCCTTCAGCAGACCCAGGCTCAGTATATGTGAGCTCCAGGTGCTGACAGACCTGACACTACTTACCATACCACATGGCCACTAATGCCCCCACACACGCACACACACACACACCAGACCTTATATAAGTGGGCAGTGAGACCAAGTGGGATCCGTCCTTCATCAGTGTTTAGTCAAGATGGGCCCACAACACCTCGGGGAGGATAACAGTAAGCCCCTCCCCTCCATGTTTGCTCTCATCGCCCATCAAACCCACATGTGAAGAAAAGAGAGAAAGAGAGAGATGAGTCTGTTGAGAGATACTAGAAAGAGGACGGGGGAGGCTGAGCCTGTTCGGGCTAAAGGCCCACCTACGCAGCGTTGGGCTGTTCTCTCTACCTCCCCCCACTCCCCCACTTTCATAAGAGAAGTAGAGACCGTCTGCTATAAATACAGACTTCTGACGACTGATCCTCTGCAGTTTGATGTCAGACCACAGCAGGGCTCCCCCTCACTCTCTACCTTTGTTGTGGGAAACATAGCTTGGATGTTCCAGCGTTGGTTGATCGATGAGCTTCTGAAAAGCTGTTTGATTTAGTAGAGAATCAGCTACCTCCAAGCGACTGAGCCATGTAAAGTACTGCTGCAGCTGCAGCCCTGTTACTGCCCAGCGATGCTTCTATAACCACTGCAGCACTTAAACAGAGAGCTGAAGAGCTGAGGAGTAAAGTGCTTGAAGTTTTCGATCCACTGTTGTTCCTCCTTCACAAACTTTTACCTCGTCTGCTGCATTAAAACCACAAATGCTGCACAAGTATCTGCACAAACCGCTCTGTTCCTTAAACAACAAATAAATAAATGAACAATCAAAACAGCTCATCTGGCTTCAGCACACGTTTGTATTTTCATCCTAAGCTCTCACAGTTAAGTAAAGATAGATATTCATCAGCATGAAGGAGAAGAAGAAAGGACAACGAGCCTGAAGAGGAGGGAAAGTACCGAGTCAAAGACAAATGCAGCCTCAGGCCTGAGCCAGAGAGCCGGGCAGAGTGGAAGCTGCAGGTAGTTAATCCTGACTGTTCATTTCATGCTCGGGTGGCGGTGCAGCCGTCCATGTTTCAAAGCCCTCGTAGGCTCGACCTGACACCCTGCAGGGAAAATTAATGACTTCAATAAAAGAGCCACATTTTCCTGTGACGTTTCCCGCATGGAGCTTTATTGAACAAATCTTAATTTGGCTCTGATCAGATCAGCAGAGCTTGTTACTGTACGTCCGGAAAGAAATGAATGAGCCACTTTGTGTGTGTGTGTGTGCGTGTGTGTGAATGCAACATTTGGATGACTAAGTTCTTTCTTTATGCAGCAGCCAATACACAGGACGAAGTGATGTATTATAGTTGGCCTTTTTAGCTGAGCACCTGTGTTGTTGAAGTCCACCTGAGAGGCTGGAGGATGACAGAGCAAGTTTTGTTGTTGTTTATTTATTTATTTCCAGAGGGTACGTTTTGTCTGCATGTTCAGATTTTAAGTGTCAGTGTTTTCACCCTGACCTACTGCTTGAAAAAAGGACTTTCATTGCACATTGGTGAATGCAAACCCAGTTCAAACCCTGAAGTCTGACCATGATGTTCAGAGTGTGCTGTGTGCAAAGTTTACATTCTCTTTACTTCTTTTTAATCTTGATCACTCATTAAACTTTTAAAGTTATGACTGGATACAACAGAAAGTAGGGTTTGTTAAATCCTGTCGAAGAAGCCGATCCATCCCAGACTTCTTCTGCCTCTACCTCCTCTAGAATATAACTTTCCATCTGCCTTCCATCTTACTCATGCAGTGTGTCTGAACTGCCGTGCACCAAATCAGCAGAACATGGCAGCTCGTTCTCTGAGTCCGGGGCAGCTCACTGCACCTCAGACGAATGATATTCCAGCCGAGGTTTGGATGTGAAGGTGTCAGCAGTTTTAATAACCGGCTGCAGAAAACCTCCACTCATTTCTGAAGCACTGCCTGCCAGACTAATCCCACCAGAGCTCTGTGTGTGTGAGTGTGTGAGAGTGTGTGTGTGTGTGAGAGGCACAGAGAGGTGTGTATGACTGTGTGAAGTTCTGTTGAGTTGGGGGTAGGTGTGGGTGTGTGACTCTGTGTGCTGACAGATGGGAGTTATCTTGAACATCCACCCAGTGCACACACTTAGCCTACAAACACACCCACACATACACACACACACACACACACACACACACACACACACACACACACACACACACACACACACACATACGACCTGAACAGCAGAGACCAAACTTCCTCTAAAAGAATACATGTCTGACTGATGATTATCTGCAGCAAGTGTCGGAGAGATTATGTGCAGTAAATGATATCTGATCATTTCTCTGGTCGTCACATCTTCCCCTCTGAGTGAGGGTCACTCCAGTGTTCAGAGGTGAAGGTTAGTTTGAGGCGATGATAATGTTTAAAAGCAGTTATTGTCGTCATTAGTGACAACGATGCGGGCTTTCCATCACCGGTCTGCTGCCAGGATGTGGCTGCTTCCTGTTCCACTTCCTGTTTTGTCTCTTCTCGTCTGATTGGTCCGTTCTATTCTTGTGTGTTGTGGTGAGTGACACCAGGGCACCGGGGGTCAGAGTCTTATCAAATCTCTTTCCGGGCTTCACCTCCAGCTGAAAAAGATCCAACACAAATCAAAAACCCAACCGGCTGACATTGACACCTGACACATGGGTAAGAAAAACACATGTTGGGTGTGTGTTGACACTGATGAGTCACACGTTTCTAAAGTGCACTATCAATCAAAAGTGTCTATAAATACATTATAGAAAAATGTATTACAGCTCTACAAACTGGATCAATCTGACAAGAGGACATACTGTATGTGTTGGCCATAGACACCAAACTGGCTACGTTTGCAGTGGTGTTTTTGCTATGTTTGTTCCTGTGTGTGTCCGGAGATCCTGCATGTAACTATGGTAACATTGTTTACATACGAGATCAGCTGTTATCAGCCTGTAGCATGCTGATGCTAAACAATGCTAGGTCTGATGTTCCCTGCGAGCTGAGGAGAAGGAGGCGAGGACGACGTGCCTGTATTGAGGTGCAAGCTAAGAAAAGACGACATGGACCTGTCCTTCCACCCACTGTTATGGGGAATGTAAGATCTACCTACGATAAGGTGGACGAGCTAACCCAGCACCACAGTAGCATCATGCTAACAGAGCTAACACCGGACAGGAACGCCACATTGGAAGGATTTCACTTGCTGTGGGCGGACAGGATACAGGAGAGCAAGACTGAACTAGCTGGGGAAGAAGGCTAGCTCAGTCCTGGACCCTGTGGAGGTGGTGGCTGACAGGAGAATTATGGCCAAGCTGTCGTCTCTGATGGACATTTCTTTTCTATATATATTCTTGTTCTGTACACCTTCTTGTTTGCTGCTGTAACTCCATGAATTTCCACATTGTGGGACGAATAAAGGAGTATCTTATCTTATCTTATCTTATGTCATATATGACTCTGGCAATGGAAGCCAACTTTTTAGTAATTGCAGCGTAGCTTAAGGTTGGCGTTTAATGATTTCCAGCCAGGACCTCCCTGTCCCTGTGGTGTTTACATCTGCAAAGTAAACACCGTCATTCCTCAGTTCATTATATCCCCACGAGGAGCGCCCGCTCGTCTGTCACAAGTAGGTCTTGGTTCATCTCGAGGCAGTAAGCTACACAGAGGCTTCACTAGAAACATATTACCTGATGAGTTACTTACAACTAACAGGTCAAGTGCAAACTTTGTCAGGTCTTTCCTCAAGAGGGGAAGAATACAACTCTTGAAATGTTTATCTGAGGTGTGATCACAGTCCAGGAAGTTGGGAAATCTAACAGCTGTTGGGATTTTTCAAAATCACTTCGAGCAGGTTTGATGCTCATGTTCAAAAGGTTTATTGTAAGTTGCACTTGCATGCAGAAATCTGCTTATAAAGAAAATGATTTGCTGATGCAACTCGGGATGTCAGTGCAGCGTTGTGTTCTGCCTGAGTTCACCAAAGCCTGCTGATAACTGATTGGTCAATTCTACTCCAAACAGAAACATGAAGCCATCCAATGCTCCAGAGTACAGATTCTACGTTTGCAGAGTCTGTAAATAGAGATTATTACAGGAGACCTAAGAAAAGATTGTTAAATTATATTTATAATAACTTGTTTATTTAAAGTTTTATCATAATATTCCTAGTATTTACCCCTCAAATGTTTGTGTGATTTAAATCAGCAGACTAAGAGCGGTTAATTGTTTATTTGAGAGAAATACAGTCGTATCGTCAGCATATAAAGAAAATAAAACAGATGAAGATACGCTGAATGAGTCAGTGACGGAGATAAGAGGCATGAGAGCGAGGTCCAAGCAAGTCAAGATGTGCACCAGAGAGAGGAAAAACTGAACTGTGTTCTGTTCAGTGCAGAAAAAGTTTCTGTAAACCAAAATGTTTCTCAGAACGATGAAGTATATTTTGAATTTCATTAAAAACAAACAGAGCTCTCTGTCAGCCTCGGTGAGGCAACGGTTGGCGGTCAGGCAAGTTCAGAGCAGAGAAGTGAAATCATGAACACTCACAAGTCTGCCAGCTGTCCTCATGGAGAATAAAAGTTACAGCAAAGGAGAGAGACGTGAAGAATTAAACAACGTGGATTGTGTTTCAGACGGCACGTTAAGAGAGGACGGGCGCGCCAGCTTTCATACTGTTCAGGGAGAAGCATCACCAAGACTAACCTCAACACTTAAACCCTGAAGACTTCAGTGATGCTGGATCTATCCCAGCCTGTGGTTAGGTAAGGTTAATGACAAATGTAGTCACAACATATTGACAATCACATCGAACTTTCTGTGGATACTTCAAAATAAAAGCCTTCCCTTGTTTCTGACATTGACTGCTTTTAATTTAAAGAAGTAGTACTCTGTGTTTTTCATGGTCAGTCATAAGCGGGGCTTTTATTTCAGACACACATGAAAGTAGCTGTCAGTGAACAAGCTCAACAAATTGAGAACCTAGAATTAAATAAATCGATGTATCACTGTGGTTATGTTTTATGTAGCTTAACACGGGACTTCCATCAGATCCGTGGCCGGTCCATCTCCAGTCTGGCTCTGTAATCTCACGTCTGTCAACACCCACCGGTTGCGTTTTCGGAGCGCAGCACGGAGCAGGACCACCAGACAGCTAGAGTCATGTGACCGAGGTTTTCTCACTGTAATCACTGAATCAAGGATTCTCCTCCTCCTCTCCTCATCCATGTTGTCTTTATATCATCCTCTGAAAACCTCTGACCTGTTGACTCCAGGCCTGGCTCCGCTCATCATGACTTTGGTTTGTTGTTGTAGTGAAGTGAAATACGATCTGGTGATAACACAGAGTGTTTTATTTTGAAAATCAACCAGATGTTTTCATTTTGTTTTGGTGAAACCTGACTTCCTGTCCCGCTCCATCTGCTCTGTTGAGATTGATGCGTCGTGCTCCGGCATCTGGCAAAAATAGAAGTCTTGTGTATCTGATCCGGAGGACTCCGACCTGCCGGATCAGAGACGCGGCCTGAACGCAATGGAGCGGATCCAGTGGAAGTTAACACATTGACTAGAATAGAAACCTATGAGAGATCCGGTGCCATGACAGATCGGAGACGGATCTGGTGGAATTTGGCCGTTAGAGTAAAACACAGATGTTTGTGGAGAGGAAATAAAAAACAGAACTAACATTTTGTCTCTCGTGTGAAGGGAAACAAGCCTTTGCCTACATCTAGAATAAACCCTGTTGAGAGCAATAACACTTCTCTTATTTGGACCACAGACTGTTTACAACATGGGCGTAGTTGTATTCCTAAATAAGAGTTGCTGAAACAATTAACTTGCAATCAAACCAGAAACACTCCCACCTGTCAACCCTTAAATATGCAAAACTATTTATAACTCTCAGCCTGATAAATTCACTCTGAATACAGTGTGAACGAGTAAAAAATGAGCTTTGCAAAACGTTTTTAGAACCACTCTGTAAACAAAGCATTGATGTTTATGGGGATTCGAGGAACTGCAGTTTTTAGCACTTCCACATTGGCTTCATTTCTGCTGCATGATGCAATCAATACCTCTGCACACCATCCATCTATACTCTGATCTATATATCTGACACTCCAACAAATGCATACACCTCGACTTGTATTTTTTGCATCATTGGCACTCACATTTTCTCCATCATGGATCATTAAAGCTTCATCTCATCATCTCCAATGCACATTACTGAACAGTCAATATCTGCAGACCAGAGAGAGAGAGAGAGAGAGGAATCTGTCCTCTCCTTCCACCTACAAACCAGCTGACAGTCCATCTCAAATGTCATGTAGATTCATTGGCAGCATCTTCACCCTCCTCCTCCCCCTCATTCTGTTTTAAGTCATAAACAGCAACAGCAGCGCGGATGAATAAACTTCATCTTTCTTCTTTAAGTGTTTTCTGTTCTTTCACATCAGCAACCCGGAGAGAGAGAAGCATCAAAGACCAAAGTCATGACTTTCAAAGGAAGTCCTTCTGACACTGAGCCAGCTCCATCAGCTCAGCCTACATGAAGTCTGGACCGGTCTACAGCCAAAGAGAGACAAGTAAACATCAAGTCATCACGACCTCTTCTGCAAAGACGGGAAGTAAACTTTTCAATGATTTAACTTTCTGAAAAACAAGCTCTTAGTGTCAGATAATTACTGCACAATGAAGAGTGAAAGATAGAAGAGAGGAATGAGACGGAGCTAAAGGAGAAACATATCGATCAAGGAGCTTAAAGGGAGGAAGGGTGAAAGAGATGGAAAATGAAAAACAAGGAGGTGGGCCAAATGGCAAGAGAGGAATAGTTATTTTGGGTGTGAGAGAGAGAGAGAGAAAAAGAGAGAGGGGAAGAAAAAAGGGGAAACTGAAAAAGAAGAAGAGCAGGTTAAAAAAAGACCGAGTGTGAGAAGAGCAGACGGCAAAAGAAGACACTGGAGGAAATTGATCCTCATAAAAACAAAGAAAGGGGAAAGAAATGGATGGAAAATGAAAGAGGAGGAGAGGAAAGTGGATGGAGGGATGGAGGTTAATGGGAAAGAAAGAAAGAAGACAAACAAAGGGAGAGTGAGATGGTTATCGACCACCTGAAACGGCTCTAATGCTGGCCACAGGTGCTGCTGTCTCCACACTGCAGACATCTGTGTGTGTGTGCATGTGTGAGAGAGAGAGTGTGTGTGTGCATGTGTGAGAGAGAGAGAGAGAGTGTGTGTGTGTGTGTGTGTGTGTGTGTGTGTGTGTGTGTGTGTGTGTGTGTGTGTGTGTGAGAGAGAGAAAGTGAAACAGAGAGAGTGAGAGAGTGTAACAAGGCTAACAGTGTTTACAGACTGACGGCAGTGTCATCATCCAAACCTTTTTAGCGGGACATTTAGACGCAGTGTCAGATTGTCAGCAGTTACACACACACACACACACACCACACACACCGCACACACACACACACACTTTCTTTTCATCACTTCGGTCTGAACTCCTCTCAGTCTGAGATTTCATTTCATCATGGAGATGAAAACCTGCTTCAAGTTTGAATCTGAGAAGACGTCTGCGTGAAGCTCACCTTCCTTTAATTCCACGTCTGAACCTGAAAATCTGGATAATGATGCTAATGAAATACTTACGAGTACCTGAGCCTTTAACTGTGATGAATTAGAAGCAGCTGATTATTTTCATTTCATGGGTCAATTAATAAAAGGATGGATCTGTAAAATGTCAGCTCACTAACATCAGGCCAGGTAACAACTCTTTTAAAGAACAGAGAGGAGAGAGAAACGACAGACTTTGAACGTGAAGCTAAAAAAGAGTTTCCAGCGTTTCTGCTGCACCGTAAATAAACTGGGAAACAAACTATTGCCTTCTCGCTGAGCTGAAACAAAGCAGAGTTTGGCAGGAGACGTTGTTACTGATGCAAATGAGCTCTCACTCTGTCAAAACAAACGCAGAGTCGCCCACGAAGAAAACACAGCAGCACAAAAACACCTCTCTGCCTCCAATTAAACACAGAGCTACACTCACCACCAGACTCCTCTGGAAGTGTGTGAATAAGTGTGTGTGTGAATGTGTTTGTGTGTGTGTGTGTGGTCAGGTGGTTGGATGAGCATGTGTGACTGAAACCACTGTCACCTTCTCCAGCTCATGACTCATCCCTCTCATTAGAAGACCAGAATCGTGACACCTCTCTCAGAGTCTTCTGGGACAATTATCCAATTAGGTGAGGCGTGAGCCGGCAGGCTGACATTTCTCACTCCGGACTGGACAAAAACAATCTACTCTCCATCCATCGGACCAACGTGTGTGTGTGTGTGTGTGTGTGTGTGTGCATTGAGTTTAGGGAGAAGGACCTGTTGGTCAACTTGCCTGCTAAGCATAAATCATGCAAACTCTTTCACATGTTCAAACCATAGACTGTAGAAGTAGTATCTGTGACGTCACCCATCTGTTTCTGTAACGCTGTTTTGAGGCCAGTCGGCGGCGGCGGCCATATTGGAAATGCTGAACTCAAGATAACTGCTGTTGAGCGAGTGTGATGTAAAGAGGCGGGCTTTGAGCCTCCTAGCCAACAGCTACAGTGTTCCCGCCTGTCAATCAAGTCAGCTGGGCCTCTCATCGGAAGACTCGTAATCTCAATATCTTAGAAATTGCAGTGTTATGAAAAAATTCGCCCCCCGTACAGTGTGTGCCGATCCAGAAATGAGCTATCCAGACTACACTTGTCTTTTGTACCAGGCTGTAAACATGTTTATTTCTGCTGTAAAGATCAGCTTCTTTGAATGGGTGTGTATGTGGTTTCCTGTACTTCCGGAGCCAGCCTCAAGCTGATCTGCGATGAACTGCAGTTTCACATTGGCCTCAATTCTCGCAGCTGGAGGTTGCTGCTTGGTTCAAACGTATGGTGAAAGTAGACATTGTGTTTACTAAGACTTGTTTTGAGTGTTTTCACACCTGGGTCACTTGGAGAGCCCTCCTTGGCTCTGCTCATTTGGACACATGAACAAAGCAGCCGTCTTTTGAAGAACAAACCAACCAAGATCAACTCCAAGAGCCTAGCTTCTAATCTAACCCTGGTTTGTTTGCAGTGAGAAGAAAATCAACCCTTGAACAAACAGCTGTTTGACTCATCAAACTCCAGTGGTGGTTAGCATGAAAGTAGTGATCCAACATCCCATCCAACATCATGAGGAGAGCTGGTGCTAGGCGCAGCAACATCACAGGACTCCACCACACCTACAGGATCAACAGCTGGTTTAGTCCAGTTTGTTGAACCAGGGCAATTTATCAATGAGGCATTTGACCTCCTTGCTGCTAGCATTCTGGGGCCTGATTCCCACAATGCAGTGTGACCAGATCACACATGACATATGTTTACCTGTGCAGTGGGAAAAGGAGGATGTACTGACATACCTGTGATGGTCTGTGCTTTGCATCATTACAGCGTGAACACAAAAAGACCAGAGGGATAAATGCAACAATCTTTCTTCTATCTTTTCATCACCTGAATCTGAGCAGAGAAACAAACTGCAGGTATAATATCACCCTGAGTGTCTGATTCAGTCTTCTAGCAACAACAAACACTGACACTGTCTCCTGCTCACGCTGCAGATGTCTCGGTTAAGAAGCTGTGCTTGACCAAACAACAAACAGACAACAGAAAATCGCTCATATTCAGCTTCTGCATGAGTTGGAATAACTCTCACTCCCAGCAGGGGGCAGGTATACAACCTTTTCACTAACAGGAAAACAGGAAGACCTCTGACTGCAGATACTCAAACTGTTTTTGTGATTGAGGAGAATCTTCCTGTAGCTGTCACCTCAGCGGAGCTCAACTCTCAGAGGCTTTGTAGTGGAAACATTTCCAGTTGGCAATGTTTCTGAAAAATGGATGCAAACAGCACAGGCGCTGTTGAGTTGTTGGCTTTCACTCCTCAGTTTCATTTCTTATTTGGATGACCAACCAATCAGAGGGATTGTCTCAATAACACTCTCTCAGCAAACTCAGATGAGGGCCAAGGAGATGGACAATGCATCGCCAATGCTTGCACACCATGTGGAGGAGATCCACTGGTAGAGCCACATCCCTCCACTTCAGCTCCCCAACACACTCATGTAACTTATATGAATAAAACAGCAAACATCTCTGAGGTCAGTACGGTCTAACGGCCAAATTTCACCAGATCCGTCTCTGATCCATTATGGCACCGGATCTGATAGGTTTCTATACTAGTCAATGTGTTAACTTCCACTGGATCCGCTCCGTTGCGTTCCGGCTGATACGCAAGACTTCTATTTTTGCCGGATGCCGGTGCATCAATCTCAACAGAGCAGATGGAGCGGGACAGGAAGTCAGGTTTCACCAAAACAAATGAAAATGAAAACATCCGGTTAATTTTCAGAATAAAACACTCTGTGTTATCACCAGATCGTATTTCACTTAACTACAACAACAAACCGTCATGATGAGTGGAGCCAGACCTGGAGTCAACAGGTCAGAGGTTTTCAGAGGACCAGAAAGACAACATGGATGAGGAAGAGGAGGAGGAGGAGAATCCTTGATTCAGTGATTACCGCGGGTAAACCTCGGTCACACTTCAGCTGCCCGGCGGTCCTGCTGGAGCTGGACCGCAGCGGATTGGAGACGGACTGGACACAGATCTGGTGGAAGTCCCGTGTAAGAGTGGGGTACAGTCCACAGCAGAACAGATTCTTGTGTTGGATTGTAGCCTAAAGGAGGCAGAGTTTATGAGTCGTTCTGCTTCCTGTCAGCAGGGGGAGCTCTAAATCTTTTGGCTTCACAGTCAGTGAACACACACAGCGACAGTCGATCTGTCTCACTCCTAACTTCTCCTCTGTTAAGTTATGTTTTGACATGTTATGCTATCTCACAGTGTAATTAGATAAAGCAGGGCAGTGGGTGTTGATGCTCCAGTCAGGCTAGCTGTTAGCATCCCTCTCTAACACTGTGGCCATTCTGGGCCTTAATCACAGTGATTACTTAACCGCACAGGCTCTTAAGTGCTGCTTATCAGAACTCCTCTGGAGAGCAATTACACCATCACTGCTCTCTCTTTCACATTCCCCCGCCTCTCAAGCTCCTTTTTTTATCCTCTTGTCCTCTCCCATCCACCCATTATCCCGCTTTCATGTCCAGCCTGTCTGCTATCGCCCTCCTCTTCATCTCTCCTCCTCCTCCTTCTCTCCTTTCTTGCTCTATCCTCTGCTTTCTTTTTTGCTTCTGTATTTGAAAACTATCGTCTCCTCTTTTCTGTCAGACGTTCTTTTTCCTCCATCTTCTGGTCTCATCTCCCCATCCGTCAATTTCCTCCCTTAATCCAATTTTTCTAAAGCATCTATTAGATTTTGAGATATTCCCCAGGATAACTGACATCTCTGACCTGCTGGAAGCGCCTGATGAAAAGTGTTGTGATGTGATTTACCCTCGGAGCTCTGTGGATATTTGTGCTTTACTTAGTTTCACTCCGTCTTATTCTGGGTGAAATATTTCAGTATGAGACGTACTCGCAGCTTGTTTTTCTGAAATGTCTTGCTGCATCTTTCCTCATATTGCATGAATACCATCCTCTTCTGTTCTAATGCACGGATCAGAAACTGACACTTCAGTGTGCAGAGTGAGAAGTGAGCTGAACATCGTCAAAGGATGGACACATTCTTTTCAAGTTCACACCACGGACTGATCTCTGAAGGAGACGGCTAACGGAGGAGAGATCTACATATATGGGTCAGGGGTGGAGAAGTGTGTGTGTGTGTTTAAGTGTGTGTGTGATTGGTTGGGGAGTGGTAAAAGGGAGCATTAGATAAGTACAGCTGGGGCTCTTTGCTAACCGCAGTCATCCTCCTGCCTCCAAGGTTGGAGCTCAAACGGCTCAGATTATCTTACCTCAGAGGTCAGAAATAGTTCAACACACAAGGTGGAGGAGGAGGAGGAGGAGGTGGAGGGGCGAGGAAGAGGAAGAGGAAAGAATGGTTTACTTTGGATGCTGTTATACATTGTAATAAAGGATGAAACAGACAGAAAGTGTGTGTTGTATATTCTCCTTATAGATGTTGGAATGTTGGGCCATACGTAAGATAATCTCAGAGCTCCTGTGAGGAGTTTTTATCTGGTTATGAAACACTCAAGTTACCGTAAAGTCTGGAATAGAAGCGACACCAGTCTGTTTTTTGGAGGCTCACAGATGCTGAGAGTTTAAACTGTGTTCCTGCGTGATGTCTTGTAATGTGCAGTTTCTATGCAGCTGTGCAGCTCTCTGTGGTATCATCTGTTTTCACCACCCTGCCACCCTGACAGACTCCCAGCCTGCAACCAGCTCCTAAATTATTCATTGTGCTTCACCAACTCGCATCTGCCTCCCTTTTCTGGCACAATCTATGAGCCGGGTTGTGACACTACAGACTCGTGCCACACCCCTTCACTGGTCTCTTAATAGTGTTCATTTACTGTTTTCTTTAAAGGCCCTGGGAACCCAAATCAACAAAACATTCAACCTCTGATATTTCAGACTATATGTAAATACTAAGAACTATGTCAAAATATTAGAACTCAACTTCAATCCATTTTCATTTACGTTTTTTAACAAATATTCACACTGGGTTTTAAGGGGGTTGGTTTAACCTGACATTTAATGACATAATAAATATCCAACCAATCAGCAATGAAACACTGAGTCACGTGTACACATGTTCAACAAAACGACTCCACTCCTGCTCAGACCGTCTCCTGATGTCTCAGCCAGCTCCCCTCAGTGCTGCCTTAGCTGTTAGCTTGTTTGCTAATCACGTACTGTCTGTAATCTGTCTGTATAGCTGTCTCTCCACTCTTTGCACCGCTGTGGTGCATTTGGGGAAATCTTGCAGGCCGAGCAGTCCTGCATATGCTCCGCTCATTTCCCCAGGATCGGTCCACTAACTGTTCCACTAACCCGTCTGACACCCAGAGCCGAGCTCCTCTGCGTGCACATACTACACTTCGGCCTCTGCTCTTCCGGGCGTCCCATGGTCCTGATCCCCCTGAGACTACGAAGTGATAAAACTAATAAATGATATAAGTTTCTGAAGTATTCTGAAGCTGTTTATCCAACATGCTTTGTGCATGTCGCAGTCGCTCACAACTTTGAGCCACAACTTCTGGATTTAGTACTGGTGCATTGGTTGCACCTGCGTGTCGGATGCACCTTGCTTCTTAGACGACATAAAGGTATCAAAATCGTATCTTTGATGGTAACACTGATGCCTCTTTATGACCTACAAAAGCAAACAAGACCGATCATTTCTACTCTTTATTTTTACTGCTGGCAGGGAGGCGTCAGACAGAGGGAGTGATACATTGAACTATTAAAAGACAGCATGAGATTTGTATAAGAAAACAGTACTTGTGTGGGTGCAGTACAAGATCAGAAGAGAGATCAGAGACGCTGTTTTGTCCACAGGGGTCGCCAAAGTTGATCCAAACCACAAGTTCCTCACAGGAGCTTTAAAGTTCAACATGTACGTCACACAGTCCGAAAACAAACAAACAGGAAAATACAGAAAGAGAAGGAGGAATGGTGGAATAAAAGACGTTTTCCCACAGAGCTGAATGAAGGCAGAAATAAAGAAGAAGAATGAGATTCCACTGATTTTAATATTACATGAGTAGGAGTTGAAAGCAGGAATCCTGTAGGAGGAACAGAGGAGTCATTGTGCAGACTGTTTACTAAGAAGAGCATTAAGGTCTGCTGAAACATTTCCCTGCAGCTCAATGAAGCACGATCCTTCCCGGAGATCTCAACCTCTAAGACTCTCTTCCTGCCCGAGGACGCTCATCTGCTCCACCTTTCAAGGACCAGATTTCATACGGACCCAGTTCAGGAGTACGTTCACCGATAATAAAACCATCAAGGCTTCTCTTTAACCGGGGAACTAATATTTAATTAAAAGACGATGATGTTATCTCACAAACTGCTTCATGTCTTTGATTCGTCCATGACAGTAAACATGACTCCTCATTACACCGTGCTGCACTTTGTTTCTCTCTGTGTCTTCCTGACATCCGCATTAAGAACCAGAAGACTCCGCCAAGAACTGATCCTTCAAAGTCATGTCTCTTTATCTACATTGTTCACATCAGTGTCCTTCAAATCAGAGTTTCAGATGAGTCCTCTACTGCTTACTCTTCTTACGTGAAGACCTTATTGATGCTGTCATTGCGTCCTTTTAGGATACACCTGCAGAACATGCCATTAATCATAAGAAACACAGGTTTATGTGCAGAAACTTCATGGTTAGCTTTAGAAATGTGTCAGGTGTTATCTTCTAATCTAGTCAGTGTTATTCTGGTTAGTTAAAATACATACGTGGATCTTGTGACGTTTGTGACATTGCGCTCCTATCACATATGTAAAGCAGTCAGATTTCCAGTGAAGACCGTCCCTGATTAAACCTTTATCAGCTTGCAAACCTTGAGCCTGTTTATCGTCTGAACACGGCACAGCAAGTGAACTAAACACGCCTGATACAGCTAAATACACCCTGAACATACGGCAACATTCGGATTACTTTGAGCTATGTTCATAGTCTTTTTCAGAATGATAGATTGACAACATTTGGACTGTATGTGGGCAGCACATCCAAAGAAGAACCCTGCAGCTTGTCTCAGAACACAATGAGCTATTTCTGAAGGGTTCTTCTTCGCAGCACCACAGAGGGTTCTGCTCCACAGCTGATCTAACAGAACAATGTTCTGCTCCCTGCACAGAGCCACAGAAAGAGAAAGAGAGGTTCAGTGTCACGAGCAGCTGATTTATTTGTCCACTCTCATGATTTATTAATTGTCTGCAGTCAAAACCCCCCCTTCAGCTGTGCAGAGGCACAAGTGCCTTCTGTCCTGTAACATTTCCCTGTACTAATGCAATTTCACTTTATTTTACAACGAGCTAATGGGAGCAGAGAGCAGCCGGCTGTGTGTGGAGTGGAAGTGATGTCAGACGTGGAGTAAAGAGAGAGTTCAGAGTCAGAGGAGATGCATAAAGACAGCAGGTTGTGTCTTCATCTTATCGCTGTCTTTAAAAAGAACACTACAGTGTGTGACAGTTTGTTACACAACTAGAGCAACACTCTCACTCAGTGTGGAGGGTTTCCTACAGAGCATGGAGATAAAGCAAGGTGGGGATGTGAATGCAATTTGATATACTAACTTAAGAAGTACCAGGCATTATAATCCAAGATTGAAAGTTTTAGACAGCCTTACATTTGCATTTTGATATCTTATTATATAAGACCTGAGGTTTATAATGTATAACCCTTCATGCTATCAGTCACACAGTCCTGTGGTGTTCTCAGTGTTGTGTAACAGTAAAATGAAAGCATGAGCTTGATGCATAAATCAGCATAATTCAGTAGTTCCCCCAAAAAGCAGCTGAGGTGCTTCACTCACTCCCCTGTAGGTGTTTTTCTGCACGGTATAGGTACATTATAAGTACATGATGTGTCCTTGCAGTATAAATACATGTTATGTATGTTATAATGCCTGAGCTCAGTCATGCAGCTAAACGCAGCTGAATCATAGCTTTCTATAGCAGGTGACAGTTTCACAGTTTCACTTACTGAACACTTCTGCTTCTCTGAGTGAAGAGAGGGAAAACACAGAGGAGTCAGAGAACAGAACGGTACTCACATTCAGGGTCCTGATGTCCTGATGTCCTCCTGTCATGTCCCAAAAAAACAACAAGAGAGCACACAATGAAACAACACAACGAGTATCCTCCAGAGGAAAAGTTCAATTCATTCAACCTCCGCGTAAAGCGTTCAGGAACACTGCTGCGGGTCTGCGCGCAGAGCTGCAGAGAGTCAGAGACAGACTGAGAGCAGAGAGCGACAACAACCGGCAGACTGAGAGAGAGAGAGAGATAGAGAGAGAGAGAGAGAGAGAGAGAGAGAGAGAGTGTGCGCGTAATAGTATCATGCGTAATGCTTACCCTCTTTTTCTCTCGTTCCACAGAAAGTTAAAAGTCAGTATGGAGATTATTTAGAATACACAATCAGCCTGTGATTGTTTCTGAAAGTTTCTGCAATAACAGTGAAAGTTACATAAAATATTTCTGATTATTCATGATCAATGTAATAAATTCACATTTAACAACTCTCATCTTTATTAAAAAACAGATTCCTTTCTTCCTTTAGGATCAGAAAAACAGCAAAAAGAGGTGCAAACAAAAAGAAGTAACAACCCTAATGAAAAGTGAAAATGAACTGATGAACATTTGCATACCTCTGTTTCACTCCAGGCTTTTTATTTACTTCTCTTTTCTGTCTGATAAGTGCCAGTGACAGCAGAAAGTGATCAGTGTTTGTGTGTGTGTGTGTGTGTTTGTGTTTGTGTCAGTGTGTAAAGGTCAGCAGGAGCTCGGTGACAGAAACATCAGTCCTCCAGCAGCAGGGTGGTTTCAGAGCGGGCACTGCACAGTGTTGTTCATTAGATGTTATTAAAGTCAATCTTGAATTTAATTTAACAAAAAGTCCTTTTAAAGTCATTTAGATATCACCCCTTGTTAAATATCCAACCCTTCTTAATTCATCAAGTGTTTAAAGTATCAAGACATTGAAATATTTACATTTATCTTTTATAAAAAATAAAGATTTGTTTGCTGCTAGTTTATCTTTAAGTGATGCTTTAAAGTAAAGTTTCAGGAGCAGAGCCACACCTCAACAACGTCTCTTCTATCACTCTATCAGCCTATCCCTCTCCTCCCTGTTTGTTTTCACATTCCTTATCCCTTCCTCCCTCTCAACCTTTTTTTCCTCTCAGGTCCTAAATGGGAGTTCATCGTGCCTTGGAGCTGCAGATAAGCCCCAATAAATTTCCCCAAATCAACTACAGCAAGAAGTTCAATGAGTTAAAGTTCAGAATCACTGTTTCAATTAAATCCAATTAAATAAACAATTGTCATCCTGTTGATGTTGTGGTCCTTGCAGGTGAAACACTACGGTGGCCCTGAAGTTCAAAACACAACGACAACAAAGAAAACGCAACAAGAGAGAGACACATTCATTTACCCCAAAACCACCCCAACCACTTGGCCAAAGCGCCCCAGGGCGGACTCATTAATGATCATTTGAGCTTGCATGTAAAGCAGTGGTGTGCCAGCTGAGCTAAAACTATAGGGTCCTTATCATATGTTCATGCTCTGATGTGTGGGTGTATTAAATGGTTTATATATCTGAAGCAGTGTATCTGTTCTCACTGCTCCAGGAAAGTTTGATCAGAGCAGCCTCTGGTGACAGACGTCCTCCTGCTCGTCTGGAATCCGGAGGTGGGAGATGAAGATGTTGTTGCTATGGAGAATCAGAAACTGTCGCCCATGTGTCTCAGAGTTTCTCAGACTGGTCTCATGTTCTTTGTGTTTGATGATCACCTTTAGAGACACCTGGAGGAGGCTGCCTGTGAGCGGCTTCACTCTCTCAGGTGGGTGGTAAAGCGGTTTCACACTTTCAGCCTGTTAAACTTTAAATAAGAGACATTTGCTTCATCTGTCCTCCACTCAGGAGTGTTTTCTGAGTGTTTATGAGCTGCAGTGTGTAATATGTATGTGCCGTCCTGTGGGAGCACACTGTTGATCTGATATCTGACTGCGTCCCTGCAGAAGTTTCCGTGTTAGTGAGCGTTGTTTACAGGGCGAGCAGCTGATTTTAGGTTTTTAAGGAAGCCAGGCGTGTTGGTGTAAAACGCCTCCCAGCAGTGAACTCATTATGTCCCATTAAAACACATTAAGACACCTTCCAGCTCATTTACTCTGTGGTTTTAAGGAGATTGAGCAGCTTAGAGCCGCTGAGTGATTCTGACTTGCAGCAGAGACTCCTGCTCCGAAGCCTTTCTTTAAATTCTGTTTATTTAGCTGAGCCTACTGTTTCTCCTACGCTTGATCTCTCCCCATGCTGTAAATGTTTCAAGATGCTCTGGAAACCTTCATGGCAGAGCGACTGAGTGGGTATTTCCCACCAGGGCATAATTACACTCTGAGTTCTCCACAAAAATCTGAGACATCAGAGGAGTGTTGTCGGGACTGAACGAAAGGGATTGAGGATTTTACGGTAATGTTTCAAAGAACAACAGACACAAATATGTAGAAGGGTTTCTTTAAATACAACTCACAATGCAGTCCACAAGTAAATAACAAAAAAAACACATTCTGCAACTTTAAGTGAAAGAATAAAGAAAATACATCAGCTTAAAATGAAGAAATACTTTATGGTAAGATCAACGGAGATCAACCGGCAACCTCCGGTCTAAAAATATGAGTCCAATTCAGAAGTGCTAAAAACTGCAGTTCATAGAGTGTCCACTAGAGGCTGGCTCCGGAAGTACAGGAAACCACATACACACTAATTCAAAGAAGCCGATCTTTACAGCAGAAATAAACATGTTTACAGCCTGGTTCAAAAGACGAGTGGAGTCTGGATAGCTCATTTCTCGATCGGCACACACTGGTCGGGGGGTGAATTTTTTTTTTAACGCCGCAATTTCTAAGATATTAAGAAAGATT
This sequence comes from Notolabrus celidotus, assembly GCF_009762535.1. NCBI lineage: Eukaryota > Metazoa > Chordata > Actinopteri > Labriformes > Labridae > Notolabrus > Notolabrus celidotus. Next base: position 31,197,759 of record NC_048285.1, on the reverse strand, counting down.
TCTCCAGTGCTAGCTTCTCTTCACTGGCTCCCAATAAAATGTAGAATAGAATTTAAAATCCTTCTTTTAACCTACAAAGCCCTTAAAAATCAGGCACCCTCGTATCTTAAAGAGCTCATAGTGCCCTATTACCCCTCTAGAACTCTACGCTCCCAACATGCAGGCTTGCTAGTTGTACCTAAAATCTCTAAAAGTAGTATGGGAGGTAGAACCTTCAGTTATCAGGCCCCTCTCCTTTGGAATCATCTACCAGTCAGGGTTCGGGAGGCAGACACCCTCTCTACTTTTAAGAGTAGGCTTCAAACTTTCCTTTTTGATAAAGCTTATAGTTAGAGCTGGATCAGGCTTGGACCAGCTTTTGTTATGCTGCTATAGGCCTAGACTGCCGGGGGAACTGGCACACTGACACACTGGGATCCTAGCTCACCCCCTTCCCCCCAACCCCCTCATCACTTACTTTAACTCTGCCTGTCCCATTAAAGTTGCTAACCATAGACCTTTCTGGGGTCCCTGAGCTCCATTGTCTCGTAGATTCCTCTGAGCTGCCGTAGACGTCCTCCTGCTGCGGACGATCTGGACTCCAGCTGATACGGACGTGCTGGACTCCAGCGGCAACAGCTTCTACGACTCGTCTCATCACTATCACTTCTCTCTCTTACTCCCCTCTATCTGTCTTTCCAGACCCAACTCGGTCGAGGCATGATGGCTGTCTAACATGAGTCTGGTCCTGCTGGAGGTTTCTGCCTGTTAAAAGGAAGTTTTTCCTCACCACTGTAACTAGCTAAATACTGCGATGTGCAATGCTCATGATGGATTAAGGTGGGGTCAGACTGAGTCTTACCCTGTCTTGAAGTTGGGTCTCTGTTCATAATTTGACATAGAGTGGTCTAGACCTGCTCTGTTTGTAAAAGCGTCTTGAAATAACGTTTGTTGTGATTTGGCGCTATACAAATAAAGATTGATTGATTGAAAGAAAGAAGAAAGGTACTTTATTCAATTTTTTCACTCATGCTATTTTTGGACATGCTACACATACAGTTTTTGTTTTGTGTATACATACAATGCACACACATGCAGTGCACATGCTTAGGGAGAGATGTCAGAGTGAGGATGCTGCCGTCAACCAGCGCACCCAGGGGTTCGGTGCCTTGTTCAGGCAAGTGAACCAGCACCTCTCCACCACCAGTCCACTTGCCAAACTTCATCCATACTGAGACTCGAACCGGCGACCCTTCGGTTCCCAAGCCAAGTCCCTATGGACTGAGCTACTGCCGCCCTAGATTATGAGTCTTCCAATGAGAGGCACAGCTGACTTGATTGACAAATGTAGCTCTACTGAAAGTTCAGACAGGAAGACTATAAAGCAATCACAGCAGTTGTTTAACTCTCCTCTCCCTCGTTCAATAGCTTACCCGCTTCCAGCTGCACGCTCCGGAGCTGTCATTGGTTAATCAGCAGCTGCGTCATCCAATAGCTCAGTGGCATGCCCTTATCGTCAGCCTATCAACTCTCTGCTGTCTTTTTAAATGTGTCTCTCTCTCCTGCTAGTTCCTTCTTGCATTGATGGTGCGCACCCCTCCACCTCCCCATCTCCACCTGGTCTCTGCAAGTCTTCAATTCCTTGGATCATCAACCACCACCACCAGAGTCTGGACTCTAGGGGGATTTCTTCAGCTGCCAAATTCATGCATCCTACGCTCACAACATTATCCCCATAGAGTCCTTACGCCAAAGATTTCTGTCAAGTTACATCATTCATTCAGTTGTAATAAATAACCTTTAATATTCAAAATGTGTCTCTCCTGATTGAAATGTAAACACTGTAGCTGTTGGCTAGGAGGCTCAAAGCCCGCCTCTTTACGTCACAATCGCTCCACAGCGGCAATATGGCTGCCGCCGCCGATTGGCCTCAAAACAGCGCTTCAGAAACAGATGGGTGACGTCACGGATACTACGTCCATATTTATACAGTCTACTGTGGAGACATATATATTGATATGGACAAATTAATATAAGTATGGTCTCCTGTGTTTACACTTACACAGACTGTTTATCCACCAGGTCATTAAAGACGTCACACAGTCATCGTGCTCCTTCTGATTCTGCCTCCTGCACTTTGGTTCTGTGTGCAGCCATGTTGGTTTTCTTACTGCACCTTACCAGCATCATGGAACTGCTCTCATCAAATGCTCTGTTAGTGGACTAAAGACATGTTTGCAGGTTGCTTTTGGTAGTCCTGTGGTTAAAGGGATGCATGTATAGTGAATGGGTGATAATGTGAATCACAATCCATGCAGGTGCTGCACACAGCTCACTCCTACAGGCCAAAGGAAGGATAGTTGGGTTGATTGTTGACTCTAAATTGCCTGGAGATGTGAGTGTGAGCCCAAACGGGATAAGTGATGTGATAATGGATGGATGGAGAATCCCAGCAGGGAGAGCAAGACCCTGACATCCATCTGTTGATTGATGCAACGTGTGTGTGATCAGGTTGTCTCTGTTGCTTTTGTTGTTGAGGATGAATCACTGTTGTCATGGGTTTGGAAGAACTAGAGTCAAGTATTTAACAGGCTGGTAATAAGTGAGTCAGCTGGCCTGCATAATAAAAAGAGATAAAACATCATCACTGAGATTTTGCATCGGCTCGACTTGGAGACAAATCTTCAAACCAAGAGAAGAACAACACACGACACGTTGAAACAGGAAGTTTGATCAGCAGAAACATGGCAACCAGAAAAGCTGCAACTTTGTCCACAATCACAAACAAGAACCTTGATGCAACTCATATTTCTGTGCACTGTTCTCTCTGAGAAGTGAAAGAGACATTGTATTAAACAGTGTGCAGACTTCACTATGTTTCTATCCACATGTATCCACCCCCACCCCCTGCAGCAGCTCTGTTGAGACAGGTGGAGTCTGCAGAACATTCAGATCCCACAGACAGAGTCAGCACCACACAGAGATGAAAGGAGGGAAAGCTTCTCTGCTGCGCCACACACAGCACTTCTTTTAATTACAGCACATATCCCAACATCGCCTCAAAGAATCCCACTCCTCTCCAGCTCCACCCTCTCCCTCCAAAAGACACAACTGCCTCCGTAAAAACAGAGAGGCTGATGAACTCGAGGCTTTAAAACATCAGGCCAACACGAATAGGAGACGTCACAGTGGCTTCATTCTAACGCTCTGAACTGAGAGGGTGAAAATGAAGCACTAGCATTGAAGTTCAGCAAGGTCTGACCTCCTGGGAATCATTAGAGACAAACTGCTGACATCACATCATTTTAAAACTCGTCCTGCAGCTGATATCCTTACAATAAAGAAGGCCCTTGTGGTTAGCTGTTTGATTTTGTGCGTACCATAAGTTAATTCTAACGTCCTGAATGTTTATTTGCTGTAAATGTGATCTGTACCTGCAGTTAGGAAGACAAGTTCTCTGTGCCTCTGCTGAGCTTTTGTAACAGCAGCTGATGGAAACATACATCTATGAAATGATTCTTCTTCTGCTCTGCAGGACGACCAGCAGACAAACCGCCCTTCTCCAGTAACGCCCCATACATCAACACGCCGCTCAACAGGCCGTCTGCAGCAGCTCGGACACCCTGCAGGTACGGAGAATAGACCGTTAGACACAATCTGCATTCCTGACCTTCTCCCTGAGCTCTTCCTCTCCTCCTCCTCCTCCTTCTCCTCCTCTCCCTCTCTCTGGCTCTCTTTTCTTTTCTCAGTCTGTTTAATTGTCTGATTAGTTCTCACCAGTCATACTTAACACTCACAATGCAGAGTCTACAGTATCATAAAGGCCTTTATACTCAAAGACAGGAGGATAGGAAGAGGCTTACAACCTCTTTAATCCACTGAGCTGTCACAACTGTTGGAGCTGGTTCATTTATTGTGTCATTATAATGAGGGGAAGCTGCTGTAAATGCTGCAGAGAGGAGTGTGAAGTGTTTTCTCTGCAGTTTTTATTCATTATCTTATTCCACATGATGCATAAGAAGTCTTATAGTGGCAAATCCGCCTTTTAAAGCCAGAAGAACGTTAAAAACATGGGATTAAATATCAGGAGGCGTCTGATTTACCTGTTGAAAATGAAATAAGATTTTAGATGAAGAGGAAAATCCTCAGAACAAACTGTGCATCATGTTACAGTGCAGAAACTCTCTCAGTCTGCTGCTGGTCTTGTTATTAAACTGTGTCTGGAATATTAATTGGTGTTTGAATAATTCCTAACAAAGCGTCCTGCAACTTGATAAACTGTGCGTGATTCAAAGGTTCAGTGTGAGAGCTGCTGATGAACCATCGACAGTGCAGAATGCAGGATTACTTTTTGCTGCTTCAGTAGAAAGATGAATCATAAGAGTGGAATGATTTACAAAATCACGTGGTTGTACAATTTACTTGATTCTCCTCCCTTAAATCAAACAGACGTCTTCCATCTTTGTTATTCTCATTGTTAGCTGGCCTTAGAGCTCATTTTGTTTGCGCTGTATGACATTTTAGACGTTCTCATATCTCTTGACTGTATATAGAACAGACAACGTCACTTCATTTGGCTTTGAAGCCAAAAGGCCGCCTCCCTGAGCGCTGACATTTTGTGCTGGTACACCAAAGCATGTGCAGAAGTGTCCTGGTAGCGTTGCAGGACTGTCACACCTGGGACTAGTGTTGTAGTCGAGACTACATTAACTGAGACCAAGACATGTCCGAGAACCAGAGTGCACCGAGACCAAGACAAGACCAAGACATTTAGGGGTCGAGACCGAGTCAAGACCAAGACCAAGGTGGGGCAAGACCGAGACAAGACCAAGACCATATACAGTCATGGAAAAAATTATAAGACAACACTTTTTTCTTCAGTTTCTTGTTCATTTTAATGCCTGGTACAACTAAAGGTACATTTGTTTGGACCAATATAATGATAACAACAAAAAAAAGCTCATAAGAGTTTAATTTAAGATCCCAGGCTGGGACGCTAACCATACATGCATTAAATGTAAGGCAAGGCAAGGCAAGGCAGCTTTATTTGTATAGCGCATTTCATACACGAGGGCAACTCAATGTGCTTTACACTGAAACATTAAAAGCATTGGAAACATTCAGACAGGCATAAAAGAACACAGTTAAAATGACAAATATGATAAAACAGAAAAGAAAAGGAAACTTAGAAATATATTAAAAATTACATTAAAATTTTAATTTAAAGTGAGTTAAAATGAGCTAAGATAGGAAGGCAGTGGCAAATAAAAAAGTCTTAGTCTTTGATTTAAAAGAGGTGAGAGTTGGAGCAGATATGTGGTGCATAATGACTAAACGCTGCTTCACCATGTTTCGTTCTGACTCTTGGGACTGAAAGCAGACCAGTACCTGATGACCTCAGAGGTACATCAGGACGTATCGATAAAACACAGAAGATCCCTCAGGGTTGGTAGAGTCCACAGCAGAACAGATTGGAAAGGTAAATTAATCTTGCAGCATTGTTTGTTACGTTTTGTCTCAATGTTCCTCCTCTACTCTGTGATTTATGGTTAAGTTTCTTGCACAAGGAGACTTTGGCATGTGACTGCAGGAGCTGGGATTGAATCACCAACCTTTAGATTGACAGGCAAGCAACTCCCAGAGAAATATGCCAAAGTAGGGGCACAGTTGGCCTAGCGGTCTAAGCATGCACCCCATGTACAGAGGCTATGTCTCTCTTTGCAGTGGTTGCAGGCTCGACTCCCGGCCTCTACCTTTGGGTGCATGTCTTCCCCCGCTCTCTACTCCCCATATTTCCTGTCTCTCTCCAGTTTTCCTATCCAATAACTTCAAAAAAAATATATAGATATATGCCAAGGTAATCTGTTTTTGTACATGCATTGAAAGGATGTTTCACTGACTCAAAGATGACATCATTTCCACAAAATCTCCCGGTAACATCAGTGAGAAGAGTTTTCTGCAGAAGTTACGTTCTCACAAAGTGGACAGTGTGTATCACGGCTGTTATCACTTACATAGATGTGTCGTACCGTTGACCTGCATGAAAAAAAAAAAACCCAACTTGATTGTTCAGCATCACAGGAATGAAACAAAAGAGGCACTATTTTTAAAGTTGATCTTTGAAACAAAAACACTCATGTTGTGTTTGTACAAAAAGGAATTAATGGAATCAGTTTTGTTGATATAAGATCTGACTCCTCATTTTGGCATTTTAAAGAATACACACACTTCAGATGAACAGTGATTAGGCTGAGTCATGTATCATGTTAACAGGAGATGTTACAAATGTACAAAATGTTCATGTCAAGGAGTTTATCTAAAGAGAGGAGGAGGAGGAAGAGGAGGAGGAGGAGGAGGCTGGGAGATTATCAGAGGGAGTTAACGTGTGTTCGGATATGTTCTCTGCATTAAAGGTGATTTCATATCTTTGTGTCCTGAAGTACATCATTATCTGGTGTGTATCACGTCGTTATCTGGTGTGTATCACGTCGTTATCTGGTGTGTATCACGTCGTTATCTGGTGTGTATCACGTCATTATACAGAAGAAAGCCTCCTCACACAGTCCAAGGCAGAATCTCAGTTTTTAAAGACAGTGTCATCATCTTCATTCACATCTGAAACAACGATGAGTTTATCAAACAGACTCTTCTTCTCCTTTACTCGCTCGTTATGGTCTCCTTTCTCTCGTCCAATCAGTGTTGATTAAGTTAATTGATGTATAACACACACAGCTGCATTGATCTCATGTGGTTGCTGTCATTTCTTGGAAAATTTGTTGCTTCAAATTATTATCTTTTTACTCTGTGCTTTACTTTTGTTTTTCTTTTGGTGGACATTCGAGGAGAGAGGAGGGGAGTGGGGATGATATGCACCAAGAGGTGAAGGGTCAAATGGCCTTTACTGGAACTAGTGACTTAAATGTGCATCCTCTTCCTGTGCTTGTTGAAGGAAACTAGATACTGCCAGTAAAGGGATGTCATAAGTGATCAAAATGTCATGTTTTGACCTGTGGAAAAATCTCTCAAGAGCCTGTCGATGAGCATGTTTTTGGTCTGACTCTTTCTGGCACCTAAAGGGTTAACTTAGTAAAAGAGTAGCAGGTAAATGCGCAGGAGCATCATCTGCATACTTCACTGTTAGTAAGTGTGTGGACGTGGAATGGTGAAGAGCCAATCTTCATTTTCATTCGATTTAATCGTGAAAATGTTTTATTGTTTCAATCCCAGAATAATAAAGCGAGTGTGTGTGTGTGTGTGTGTGTGTGAGAGAGAGGGAGTGTGTGTGTGTCAGCCTCAGGGTTGTACATTTTGTGGTTGAGACCTCAGACAGTCAGAATATTCCATCCTGTGTTATTTGATTAAGTGTCTCTGAGAACATCTCTCACTGTTTTCTGTTCTCACGACTCGTCTCCCTGCAGAAAACAACAAATCTTATTCCAACGCTTCCATATTTCCTCGAGGCGAAATGAGAAAGAACATTTTAAAGGCTTTACCAGCTGATAAAACTCCTGAGAGGCTTTCTGTCAGGAGCATTCATCATTCTAAAGAAGCCGGTCTGACGTTCATGCGGCTCAAAGTTGTCTGGATCGATAGTTTGTAAATGATTGAACGATCTTTCGCTTTGCCTCTGCATCAGTCCACTCCTCCTCCTCCTCCTCCTCCTCCTCCTCCTCCTCCTCCTCCTCCTCCTCCTCCTCCTCCTCACTGAGCTGATTTATGTCAGATACACAGTTCCTCTGTTGTTCTGAGCAGAGAGAGTCTGCAGCCTGCATTCATCTTCTCTGATATGCAGCCTTCTCCATCATGCTGTCGTCTCCGTGAAGAAAACGCCAGGCAGAGCAGACTCTCTCTCTCTCTCTCTCTCTCTCTCTCTCTCTCTCTCAGTGGAATCAATAAATTACAGCCCACGTCTGACTCATTTGCATCGAATCCACTTCACTGTTGAAGCCCAGCTTAAGTTCCCTTCATCAGTGTTTGGTGTTACATACACTGAACCCACAACACAACACCACCACTGTGTTCAGTAGGACACCATACAGTACGATACAGAGTCACCTTAATGTGACCTCAGACTGTAACTGTCTGTAACGGCTGCTGAGTGAAAACTACAGCTCTGCTCATTAATTCAACTTAACAATACATCCCATAATAGTTTCTGCCTCTGTTTTTAAAACCAGCATGTTATCACTCATTAGGTAACTTAAAACTAAAGTCTGCAGTCTTGGTTTCAAACTGTGTGAGGGGGTCTTTCCTAGTTTTCCTGAACTGTCTTCTTGGAAAAACCAACCGTGTCCTCTGTCTCAGGACTTCTGATAAGCTTTCCTCCTCAGTGTTTTATTTACGTGTGTGAGAGATCATGATCACATCTTTTAGAAGATGTGTTTGTCTCCAGCTTTTTAGCACTTTGGCATTTGAGGAGACAATACATGAACATTTGTTTCCCATAAATCTTCCCTCTGATGATAAAGCGGGAGAAAGTGCGGCTGCCCTAACCGGTCGTTAACTCTTTAAAGAAAACAAAGATGACATTTGAAGACACAAACCAAACCAAAGTGACCTTCAGAGAGACCTGGAAGCTGGACCTGACATGCTGCAGCCAGGCTTCTGACTGGTTCCAGGAAGAGGGGTCACATCAGCCCCGTGTTGGCTTCCCTCCACTGGCTTCCACTGATTCACTTCAGACTTGATTTTAAGGTTTTGCTTTCTGAATGGTCTGGCCCCTCCCTATATAACTGACCTCCTGAGCCCCTTACGAAACCTCCAGGCCTCTGAGGTCTGGGTCTCCTGGCAGTTCCCTGGTCAATATATAAACTGAAGGGCGACCGTGCTTTTAGTGTAAAGGCCCCGCGTCTTTGGAACAGCCTCCCCTCCTCAATCAGGGCCGCCCCCCTCTGTTGACTCTAAACTTGACTTGACCTAAGACACAGAGAGACCAGGAGACAGCAGCTGCTTCCTCCTGACTGTAAATGACGACCTGGCTGTGTTAAATACTTGATCCTGATTTCTTGTTACTACTCTTTATTCTGATGCCTCATCCCTCGTGTTCGGCCTTCCCCACGTTGAGATTCTTGTTTGTGACACGACCCGCTGGTCAGCGTGTCTGAGTCAAAGTGTAAGGACGCCACTTTTCTCTGGAAGTGTCCTCCTCTTTACATTTGGCTGAACTTCCCTTTTCCTCTGAACAGAATGATATCAGAATATTACTTTTTTTTTTTAAGTTATATTTTTGGCCTTTTTTTTGCCAGGACAGCTGAAGAGAGACAAGAAATGTGGGGAGTAGAGAGCGGGGGAAGACATGCAAGAAATGGTCGACCAGCCAGGAATCGTGCCGGCGACCCCTGCGATGAGGACCGTAGCCTCTGTATGTGGGGTGCTTAGACCACTATGCCACCTGCGCCCCTACAGGAACATTTCTGTTGCAGATGAAAATCGAAAAACTGCAGCAAAGAGGAAACCACGTCTGAATGAGCTCCGGACATGTGGCAGTCCTCACTCACACAAACGTCATTCCCTGTTGGTTTGAGGAACTGTGAGTGAGCTTTAAATGAAGTTAACTTTCTCCCTGCTCTACTCGTCTGTCATATTTACGTCTAGAACGCACGGCTGCTCAGTTTGTCATCAACATGTCTACAAACACAGCAGTCGTGTTGTCATCATGCTAAATCTGGATGACTTACAAATAGCATACATCAGATTTAATTACTGCTGATGATAAAAGATCAGTTCAATAATTAACACGAAGTCAGTTTATTAAGAGGAAAGCATGTGGCCACTAAATGCTTCCATCAACTGTGCAGATCTTCAAATTCTCCATCTTTTGGGGGCGGCAGTAGCTCAGTCCATAGGGACTTGACTTGGGAACTGAAGGGTCGCCGGTTCAAGTCCCAGTATGGATGAAGTATTGGCAAGTGGACTGGTGGCTGGAGAGGTGCTGGTTCACTTGCCTTGGCACTGCTGAGGTGCGCTTGAGCAAGGCACCAAACCCCCAACTGCTCTGGGTGCGCTGGTTGACGGCAGTATCCTCACTCTGACATCTTTCCCTAAGCATGTTCACTGCATGTGTGTGCATGATTGTATGTATATACCAAAAACGGTGTGTAGCATGTCCAAAAATAGCATCAGTGAAAATATGTAATTTCAATGAAGTACCTTTCTTTCTTCTTTCTTTATTAAGAGGAAAGCATGTGGCCACTAAATGCTTCCATCAACTGTGCAGATCTTCAAATTCTCCATCTTTTGGGGGCGGCAGTAGCTCAGTCCATAGGGACTTGACTTGGGAACTGAAGGGTCGCCGGTTTGAGTCCCAGTATGGATGAAGTATTGGCGAAGTGTACTGGTGGCTGGAGAGGTGCTGGTTCACTTGCCTGGGCACTGCCAATGTGCCCTTGAGCAAGGCACCGAACCCCCAACTGCTCTGGGTGCACTGGTTAATGGCAGCATCCTCACTCTGACATCTCTCCCTAAGCATGTCCACTGCATTGTATGTATATACCAAAAACTGTGTGTGTAGCATGACTGAAAAATAACACGAGTGAAAAATTGAATTTCCCCCTGGGGATTAATGAAGTACGTTCTTACATTCTTAGTTGATTTCAGGTCAGTCTTTCAGATATTGAACTCTCACCCGGTTCTCCAGGTTAGCACAACAATGTCCTCCACCTCTGTTTGCCCTCACTCGCTCCAACTTGCTTCAGACTTTGTAAGAAACTGGATAAATTAAAGGATCAATGCACAGCTGAAGACACAAGATCCTGTCCCTGTCTTCTCTTTTAACATACAGTTCAGCCTAATGATTGCACATACAGGATAAGTACAGTGCAGATGAGATACCAGCTCCTGACCTCATCACTCTCCGTTAACTCTGTGCACCCTGAGTGACCTCGTCCATTAGGAGACATACACAAACTAAGATTATCCTCTGAATGCCGTAATTACCTCCCTGTGTTTTAAAGAAGTGTTTGTGTCTCTTAGCGACCCTCAGAGTGCCTCCTCTCTCTCTCCTCGTCCTCTGTGTCACCCTCGTTCCTAAAGGTCGATGTTTATTATGTTAAAGTTCATAGTATCGCATGTCTCGTGCTCTTCCTCTCACTGTATGGGAAGTCCTTTTGTCCTTGTGATGTTCATGTTTGACCAGTAAAGCTCTGAACTGTGACAAATTAGAGTTTGTTTTTTGCCACACAGTTTCAAGTGAAGAAAAAAGAAAGCAGAAAGAACAGAGAAGCTGTGAAACATGGACGTCTGAGTGAGACATTTATGAGGCGCTGAATTTTGTAACTCATACCTGGCTGCAGAAATCAGATTTGATCCATCTGATGTCTTTGTGAGATTTGTTTCTGCACACCTCTGTGGATCTACAGAAGCCTTATCATGCAGGGCGTTATTTATCAGCTTGCCATTTTGTTAATGCTCCAAAGCCTCTGAAGAGACGTGGGTTAAAAGAAGAATCTGGATGATCTTTGGAAACATCTGTGCAAAACTTTGTCAGGATAAACCTTCATTTTTCTCCTCTTTGCCTTGTACTGAAATATTTTGTCATCAGATTATAATTCTAACTCTTGAGATATCATCAAAATGTGTCACAAACACCTCAACCTGATGAATCTGGACTATCTCAGATGATCCGTCTCAAACCTCCTGATGACCTTTGACCTTCATGTTTGCATCTCGTGAGAAGCTTTATGGTTTCAAGCCCCTCATCCCGACCTGAGAGCTGTTGACAGAAAACAGGACGTCAACATGACCTGACCTTGCTGTTGGTTTTATAAACACTGGAATCCTCCTCCATCCCTCTGACCTCAGAGTCCCTAGCTCCTTCACCTTCTGGAGGAAAACACACCTTAGAAGGGTAATGAGAGCAGTGAACCTTGACTTTGAATAATGTTCAAGCATTCCTCCATCAGTGTGATTTCTGCTTCAGCTCAACATAGATTTCCTGCTTGGCTGCTGCATGATTCTGAAGTCTTTTCGATGGATGCAGAGTCACACCTGCACATGCACGATCCTCAATACCCACGGGTATTTGAACTAGAAACCTTCAGACAAAGATAGTCCTCTGATCGTCATGCATATTAACTGTCCATCGATCCTTGAACTGTCATCATTACATCCTTTACCTCAGCATCATACTCCGCCAATTCTTTAACTTTCAATTCACCATCAAAATATTTCATCAAGTTTATTTTAAGCTGGATTAGAAACTTGAGAAGCAAAAGAGCATTCAGGATGGTGCTATATTTCATCCCAGATGGATTCACTGAATCAACACGTGAGAGGAGATAAGCGCGAGTAGCAAAGACACTTCAACACGGCTTTAAAATCCTTTTGAACTCAAAAAGCCGTGGCAGAGATCGCCCGGTGTTCTGGTTTAAACAGCGACCCTGTTAACTGGAGACTCTCAGCCGGATGCATCCCTCATAAACGTCTTTAGACGATCATTAAATATCTGATGAGGATATTTTGAAATCTTAATAAAAACTAAACTAGTTTGCATTCCCAAGAACTCCCTCTGTGTTCCAACAGCTGTGTAAACTCCACAAACACTGACACGTTCAGCTGAAGGTCTCCAGTTTACAGGGTCACTTTTAAAACCGGAACACCGGGAGGAGAGACGCATTCACGGTGGTCTGAGAGAAGACTACTGTTACAAGCTGCTAAATCAAGAGAATCACAGATGGAAAAAAACAATGACTGTGAATGGTTTTTGGAAGAAATTGGAAAAAAAAGAAACATTTCGAAAAAAATTAATTTGAAAAAAAAAATTTGGGGGGGAAAAAATTGAAAACAAAATTTGATAAAAAAAAATTTGACAAAATTTTTTTTGTTTTTTTTTATTTGAAAAAAAAAAAAAGACAAAAAAAAATTGACAAAAACATTTTGACAAAAAAGGTGACCTGGAAGCCTGTGTTTCAACAGCTGTGTAAACTCCACAAACACTGACACGTTCAGCTGAAGGTCTCCAGTTTACAGGGTCACTTTTAAAACCGGAACACCGGGAGGAGAGACGAATTCACGGTGGGCTGAGAGAAGACTACTGTTACAAGCTGCTAAATCAAGAGAATCACAGCTTCTTCTTTTGAAAAGAACACACACATACAAAAAAGATAGAACAAATAAAAACTAATGAAAGAAAGAGAAATCAAGTGAATCACAGATGTGTGTGATGTTATTGTGGACGGAGGGAGGAATAAAAACACTGCAGTTAATCTACCAATCAGACAGGTTCAGCATTGCAGGCCCCGTCCCCCAAAAGTCCCGGAGCCTTTGGAAAGTACTACCTCCATAGCAGGGTCTTTTTACAGGGGAGATTAACTACCCCTGAACTGAATTTAGACCCTGGGTCCACCGGTCGAAATGCACGTAGTTCTGTGGTAAAGTTCCTCCGGTCGAAAAACGCCTATTGATGCTTTAAAACTTTAGAGATCTGCTTGTAGTGGATGCTTGTTCAACTCCTGGAGCATGACCCTTTGCTGCACGTCATCCTCCTCTCTCCCCACATTTTGTCTCTCTTCAGCTGTTCTGTCTAAAGGCCCAGAAAACAAATGAAAACAAGGAAGATAAAAGAGCCTGTAGTGAGTAGTACTTGGGTAAAAACTTTATTAACAAAACAGAAGAAGGCAAAGCTTAAGCTCACAGCACAGCAGCCTACAGTACTCTTCTGTCAATCACTAAAAGTGCCACAAGAATAATAACATCCATCGTTGTTACAGTTAAATATTAAAATAACACAGCCACTTGGATATACTGCATATCACATATATTAACTCTATAGACCTTTGCAACATTAACAGCATCTACAGAAGGAGGGCAGCCTCAGTCATGCTCATTCTCTTGAAATGCAGCGCCATCTAGTGCCGAGCCGGCGCCGTTACAGCAGTAGTACCACAGGGCGACAGTACCGTCACAATCTCCTACAGCATTCTGCAATACTCATAAACAATCTGCAAACATGTGGGGGTCATGTTAGGGGGGGAGGGAAAGGTTCAGATAACAAGGCAGTTAGGTTATGATAAGAACTTTTAAAGGGGGATTCCACCCATTTCAGGAATTCTAATACAATCTGTCTTTGCCTCAGGTCAGTTCCTCTAAACATGCACCTCACTTTCTTAAGAGACAACAATCAAAAAAACACTTATCAGAATAAAGCACCGTGATGAGATAATGTTGTGTCTCTACTGCTGCAGGAGAGGAGGGTGCATGTTCACTGAGAAACCTGGGGTGCAGACTTTACATGAATTCCTCAAAGAAAATGCGAGTTAACCCTGTTACTGCAAATTGAGTTCACTTTAAATCACAGCTCAACATTCTGCAGATTAAGCTGCTTTCTATTTATTAATTGAAGTTCATTAGAAAACATTTGTATTAATGACTATAGTGTCTTTACTTTCTGTCAGTCTTGGCTTCTTTTTTTTGTGCAGACGCAAAGGCTTTGGAATATTTCAGATTCATATAGAATATCAAAATTAAATGTGTAATCAAGCTTCAACAAAACATCCATAACTATGAAAAAAACTCTGTTCAAAAACAGCTTCTTTTCTAGTTTAGAGCATTTCTCAGGACTGTGAGGGTGTGGCTGCAAACTCTTTGATTGACTGGTCAAGAGAGAGTTCACAGCCTGCATGTTTGAGTCGTCTGACTCTGAATCTAAAGACATAAAAACTCCAGAATCTGAAAATTATTCATTTCAAATGGTCTCTGAGTGCTGAGTTACAAAATACTTCAGAACCAGAACTTATATAATTTATTAGTTTCATCACTCCCTAGTCTCCGGGGCTTTAGGACCATAGGATGCTCGGAGCAGCGGAGGCTGAAGTGTAGTATGTGCACGCAGAGGAGCTCGGCTCTGGGTGTCAGACTTGTTAGATATTTATGTCTTAATAAATATCCAAGTTAACCCTGCCTTCTTTATCCTAGCGTTAGAACGGGATCAAAAACTTCACTGATAATACTTCAAAAATGGATTAAAGTTCAGTTCTAATATTTTAAATATACATAATAGCATGTAAATGTGACATTTTTGTTGATTTGGGTAACAAGAGGCTTTAAACGTCTGCAAAATAGTTCTCATATTTATGGTAAACAGTGAAAAAATGACTGTTAAATTCATGTTAGGGGAACTACTTCATAAGTATACACACACTCCTTACACTGACTGTGTAAGCTGCATTTAAAAAGGTCAACTAAACCATAAAGATTTCACAATAAGAGCTGAAACGTCTTCAGAATGGGTGGGATTCCCGTTAAAGGGGGTTAAGATAAATATAGTTCAGGCACAGTTAGTACTAATGCTAAAGCCACAGGTTCACTGTGTGGTCTCCACCAGCTGGGCCGGTGTTACAGTAGTTATATTTTTGGGAACAGTTAAGATTCACTTCCTGCATTGCAACAAGTCATTTCTCTACATTCTATCACAAACAGCAGGACATCAAGGAGTATTTCTTTTGTTACAATGATCAGCTCATCCGGGGTGACGTCTGCGGGGCGGTCTGGTCGGGGTTGTTGTGTTGGTGTGTGTTATTCATATTTTCCTGTAGGCACAGAGGAGTGACTGCCCCCTGGTGGCAGGAGGATATAACAGTGAGAGGTGTCGTCGGAGAGAGAGGAGGCTGGTCCCGGTCTGTGAGGACTGAAGATGGAGATGGTGGGTGACGCCTAAGCGGCCACCCACTGCAGGATGCTGGTGTCTTTCCCACCGGTGGAGATCAGGTGACTGTCGTCGTGCAGGAAGGCAACGTTGGTCACGTGACTGCTGTGGCCACCGTACTCGTGGCTGGGAGCCTGAGAACGAGAGCGAGGTGGAGAGAGGAAGACAAAAACATAACGCTTTGTTTAGGTGTTTTCTTTCAATCAGAACAAATCAATATTAACATCTTGTCACACTTTGAATTAAACCTATGAATCGACAATCTCTGCTCCTGCGTCAGTTTTCCACAGAGCAGAACTTGAACCTGCTTTTGATTTAAGTCTTCAAATGTGTGTAAAAGGAGTCACATTTCATCAGACTTTAAAACATTAACAACTTGTAAGTTTTTTAAAAGCTGCTGAATTTCTCTGCTAATCGTCAGCAGCTTGTCTGAGCGGATAATTAAGTTCACAGCTCCGGGTTAACGTTTTAATGCTTCAACCTGAAACAACATCCTAACAGCCTGAATGTTTGTGAGCAGGGACCAAACACCTGGAAGACATTTGGGAGCATTAAAGGCACCACAGTGAAAGAACGCCTTGTGGGTGAGCTTTCAGAGCGGTACTGCAGCTTTAGCAGAGAAACACTGCTGCTGCCCTCTCTGGGTGCTTCAGGTCAGAGCAGAGCAAAATGCAAAAACAGTCAAGGGATGATCTGTTTGGCAGCTTCAGGCCATAGAGAACAAATAAAGAGAGAGACATGTTATGACTGACCCTTGGTAGAGAGCAGGGGAAGGAGAACAAGTGCACTTTGCCAAAGTCGTCGGCAGAGGCCATGAGGGATCCGTCATGTGACCTGCACACGGCATTGATGTCTGTGCCGTCTGCTCCGTCCGGCCAAATTCCTGAGAGAGACACACAAAAGACAAAGAGGCAGAGAGAGAGGGAGAGAGAGAGAGAGAGGAGAGAGGAGGAGGGATAGAGATTAAGATTCACATCATGTTTGAGCTGCAGCAGAATGCTGTGCAGGGATTTGAGACCGAAAGTGTTTCCAAACAGCCGCAGTGTGATGCTTTATCAGAGGCAGGAGGACTTTTGTGGATTTTTGAACATCAGAAAATATGAGATCAGCAGAAGTCCAGTGCTTGTGGACATTTAGAGGTGCAAGTGAGCATGTTTGGAGGGTTCAGCCTTTTGCTTTTTGTTCCTAACTTCTGTGAGCATCAACTTATCATGCAATAGACTGCATCAATAACTAAATGAGCTTTATAATATACTTGCTGACGCTAAAGTGATCTCACAGGCTGGAGGTGATGACATAAGAAAACATGAGGTGAGTTTGAAGGACCCACCGAAGGCGTTGAAGCCCAGAGTGCAGGTGGAGGTGGCCCACTCCAGGTTCCTCACTGTGTCCATGTTGGTCACATGTTTACCACTGGATGCCTCCCCTGAAGAACACAAACACAGGGAGCTCATTTCTGAGGAGACACATTTCAGGACAAGTTATTCTACTGATAATAAAATAAAGGCTTAGAGAGAAGAGAGAGGACTCACAGAAGAGGATCTCGTAGTCTCCTGAGTTGGTGACGAGGAACTGGCTGTTTGAAGACCAGTCCAGATGAGTGACGAAGCTGGAGTGACCCTAAAAGGAAGAGTTTTTGTTGTGTCATGAGATCACAAATTAATCATGTATTCTGGGATAAGAGTTATAAGAGTTGTAAACACAGGTGGCTGTTTCAGTCATGCACACTCACAGTGCATTTCCCCGCTCGGCTGTATTTCCGACCGCTCTCGGTCACAGCGTAGATGTAAACAAAGTTGTCGTGGGAAGCAACGGCCAGGAAGTTTCCGTCTGAGAGAAGAGAAGAAGTCCAGAGTTAACAAAGCTGATGTCAGACTCACATGACGGGACTGAACAGGTCTCTGTTCAGTGATGTGAACAGGTGCTGTCTTACCTGGAGAGTACTTGACATTGGAAATTATCTCATTTCCATCAGTGTGCATAGAAACAAGATCCCGAGTGTCAGTGTCCAGCACCAACCACCTGCAGCACACGCATCAGAGCATTAGAGTTGTGTTTCTCAAGAGTCTAATTTGTTGACATCTTCTCTAATACTTGTAGAAATTCTTTAAAATTATGAGATTCACCTTCCGGTCATGGTCCCCACAGCCAGAACGGCCCCGCTGGGATGGAAACCTGCAGACCTCCCTGGATCCTTGAGTCCAGAGGGTGAAGAGAAACAGATTAATGAGTGTGTTTAATCTGTTATTGATAATGAGGCGGTGCATCAGTCAGCACACAACCCCACACTCTGACGTTAAAGCCTTCATCACCTCGATGGTCTTGCTCCAGAGGGGCTGATGGGAGTTGGTGTCCCAGAGGTGGACCTGTCTGTCCTGGGAGCAGGTGACAAACTGCTCCATGGAGGGATGAATGTCCAGACCCCAGAGCTCATCAGTGTGACCCTGAAACAGAAAACACTATCATGTCACACATCTGAGAGCATCACATGCACAGAAATGAAATGTTTCTGTGTGCTCTTGGGAGACAGAAACGTGTGTGTGCGTACCTGTACAATAGGGGTCATGGTATCAGGGAAAGCAGCTCTGATGATGGCGTTCTTGGTGGTTCCTACAAAGAGTTCTCCAGCTTTACCTTCAGCCAGAGCTCGGACGGGACCGAACGACTCGCCCACCTGAGGAACAAGACGCAGAACAGACTCAGAGTGAGATGCAGGCCTTTGTTTAATCTACTTTACATGCATTGGATTTCCTGCGTCTGTATCTGTGCAGCTGAATCAGACTCTATTTACATGCTACAGAAGTAACACCTCCATCTAAAGATGGCCTCCATGAGATGAATAATGAAGCTCAAAGTGGTTTGCATTAAATAAATAATAATTTAAAGCCTTGACTTGGAGAGAAAACCTTCGATTACACACACTCCTTGTTTCTGTGGGGACACTTCATCTCTCTCACCTCCATCTCTGCCTGTTTTCTGTAGTCGTGGTTCCACAGCACCACCTTCCGGTCCTTTCCTCCTCCGGACACAAGGGTGCCGTCCTTCAGCACGCAAACAGAGAAGATCCCACCCTCGTGCGCCCCGGACACCTGATGAGTGATGCGATAACCACCTGTCGATCAAAACACAGGAAATCAGACCCCAAAGACAAGACCTGAACCTGTAGAGGATGCTAGCCAACCAGTCTTTTTATGTCTTTGATATCTAGATTAAAATGTGAGATCATCGGGAGTCACTGAGGGTCTACCTTTGGCCCAGACGTAGAGGTTTCCACTGGAGTCTCCTGTGATGGCGTCTCCGTTCTCAGCAAACGCCACGCACAACACATACTTTGGTTTCTCATGTTTCTGCAGAGAGAGAGAGAGAGAGAGAGAGAGAGAGAGAGAGAGAGAGAGAGAGAGAGAGAGAGAGAGAGGGTCAGGAGTCATTTGTCTCTATTGATAGGACAGAGAGAGACAGGAAATGTAGGGAGCAGGGAGTGATGGAAGACTTGCAGCAAAACGTCATGGCTGGGAGTTAAACCAGCGACCACT
This sequence comes from Notolabrus celidotus, assembly GCF_009762535.1. NCBI lineage: Eukaryota > Metazoa > Chordata > Actinopteri > Labriformes > Labridae > Notolabrus > Notolabrus celidotus. The sequence goes on along the minus strand of NC_048285.1, from coordinate 31,178,607 downwards.
GCGACGAGGACTATAGCCTCTGTTTAAGGGGTCTACACTGAAACCGTCAACCAGCACCTCGAAGCTGCACAAACTCAAACAAAGTACCGTACCTCGAACAGGCCCTGTCTCTTGGTGAGCGTGTTTCCCTCCATGGTCCAGAAGTTGATGTGAGATTTCCCACAGGTGACGATCAGGTTGGCATCCATGGGATGAAACACAGCACCCAGCACAGAGTCGTTGGAGCACTGAGGAGACCAGAGGCAGGAGGAAGTCAGCGTGTTTCTCTACCATGTTCATTCATTTATTTATCAGAGAATGAGGAGATCAAGAGGTCAAGAGGTCGAGGGTACCTTGACGTCAGCCACTTGTTTTTCCTTCTGCCAGTTCCAGACTGACAGGATGTGATCGTTGGCATCGTCCACAGCGCAGAGGAAGGTGCCGCCGTTCTGTGAGAAAACAAGATGTTAGTTCTTCGTGAAGCAAACAGACGCTCACATTTATTTATCCAGACTGGTAACTGTTTGTAAACCATGACGTGATGATTGATTAAACCCTCTGTGAACCCTGCAGGAGGCGGATCCTGCTTACCGACTTGGAGAAAGCCACACAGGTGACGGCTCGGTCAAACACTCCCATCCCGAGCACGTGGAGCGTGTTGAGGCTGACAGAGTCCCAGACACGAACATGAGGAGCCAGCAGCTGATTGGACAAGGACACAGGATCAGGATTAGATTAACAGCCTTTTGTTTCATGCAACATTTAGTCTCCTTACTGCATGTGTTAAAAACATTTAACATATAAAGCTGTGACGGAGGATGCAAGCTTGTTTCTCTGGTTACCTTTCCATCTTTGGAGTTTCCAGCCACTTGCCCAGTTGCGATGGTAACCATGTCAGGATGCACACTCAGGCTGGGGAGAGAGAAAATAAACTCCTACTTCATTTGAATCCTTTCACTCCGCTTCCAGCCTTTGAGGAGGATGTGTTGAATCACGGATTCACATTCATACGTGATGAGTTTTAACATTTTGTGATGACTCAAATGGAGAAGTTTCCCATCACGTGCTCGTCTCCACAAGGAAGTTACACAACTCACGGTGTAGAAAAGAGAGAGCTGAATGTACTTTTAGAAACAAGATTTCCTTCAATAAATGATGTATGTGTATGCAGAAGAGGCTTGATCCTGTTATTCACTGTTATACCAGCCATGGTTTAAGACATAAAAACGACAGCTGTTCACACAAAGTCCTCTCCTCTGTAAACTAAGACAAGTCGTTCCACCGCTGTGGGAGAGAGGAGCGTTATGTTTCCCTGTAGGGATAAAGAGCTTTCCCAGCATGCCCCAGGGGACTCAGTTTATTTACATCCAAGAGCAGAATGAGAACCAGTGCTCATCATTAAAGTTAGCTCACATCAGCACTAAACTCAGTCAGCAGCATGAATCTGATGGCCCAATCTCAATGTCCTCCCTGAGCCCTGAGCCCTTCTAGACTTATTGACGTCACCTGGAAAGTGAGCGAGGGCAGGAGGCTGTAAGAGCTCAAACTGTAGAACTGGGACTGGGACAGCACTTTGAGACTTCTCATGTAACCTGCATGACTTCACCAGCTCACCTTAGAGATATTAGGAATTTTTATTGCACAATTTTTACTTTCCTCAAATTCAAGGCGCTTAAAGCTGGGGTTGGTAATCAGATTTAGATCCACTTTTTGTCATACTGGTTAAAATGATCTTTATGTCCTGATGGTAATCAATACATAATGTGTTCTTAAAAAATAGGGAAGAAAAGCTGCTATCTACAGCCGGAGTAAACCTGGGAAAACAACAACCAATCACCGTTATTGGGTGCCAAAATTTTAAACCAATCAAATCCCGTCCTGCCGTTCTGCCCGCCTCCTGCGCGTACATTTCCCCGGTGTGTACTCCTCGCCCCCGTCTCCTGCCTCTGCTTCCCCTGACTCTACTGACTGCCCCTCTCGCTCGTCCTCGGGCCTGTCCCCTTTGACCCGATGAGGTGCTTTGCTCAGGACTGTAGTCCGGATCAGAGTCTAAAAAGCTCTCACCACGGGGGCTCTGACAAGCAGAAGAATGAATGACATTTAGTAAGTCCTACAGAAATATATATGTACTGTAGCGTCTGTCCGGACGCTGTAGGGATGACGAGCCGATTGGTGAACACGTTGAGTTTTAATAACCGGTCACTGTCGGCCGTGATCACGCCAACCAACAAAACAACAATCAATGTTTGAATGAATGAAAAACTTCTCCTCTTGTCTCTCCTCTCTCCAGCTCACACACTCTACACCTCTCCTGATGCCTTCACTGACTGTCAACACTGTAGGAATTAAGAACATCTACACTGAACACGTTTAACAAACAGTAGAGTTGTTACAGTATTATATATGTGTTATAACTTTTCTCCTGATATCGTGTCACTGGTACAACTGGATAATGCTAGCATGACAGTTGTGAGTGCTAACAGCAGCCATGTTTGTTTGTGTTTTTAACTTTCACTATGAGAATGTTTTGGTGGGGACCGGTTTTGAATCAGTCACCATCATATGGTCGCAAGTCAGCGGCGCTCGTGCATGTGAGCGGGGGGGCGTCGTTTTGGAGGAGCTCTGAGGGAGGAGGGGAGGGGTTAGACGGAGTCATGAGGAAATGCTACATTCAAATTCATGCTAGTTTTCCGAGACTACCAACCCCAGCTTTAAAGGACTGGCTGCCATAGTCATGTGATCCAGGCTCTTACCGTACAGACTGCTTAACCACAACATTTAAAATATCTAAATAGGCTATATAACTATAAATATAAAGATTATACTGTATACACATTTGTGTGAAGATAAATAGATTAAGGCTGTTTTCTATATTTAAACTTACAGGCAGACTTTTTTGTCTGTAAATTTCATTTCAACTTTCATGCTTCTTTTTTACAGGCGCACTAACCCTTCCAAGCTTGCAGGCTTCCCCTGGGTATCCCGTGTTTCACATCACAATGCTGTGAACTCTGGGTAATTCCCTCACGCTAAGTCTGCAAAGATGCCCACTTACGGAAAGGGGGCATAAAGGGCTCAAAAAGTCTGAGAGGGATCCCTCACAGACTTAAAGATTTGACAGTGGGACAGCCCTAAGCCCTCAGGGACTTAGCAGGAACACGCCTCAAAGTCAGTGAGTGTGTGAGTGTGGACATTGACATTGAGATTGGGCCTACAGTATGTGTGACACAGAAACAAGATGAAGGAAGATTCTGATGAGGAGCTCAGGTGGGAAACACTGAGGTGTCAGGTGTCACCGGAGAACAGAGGAGTTGTTTCAGGAATCATTTCAGGTACAGAGGACGGCATTAAGAATTTACAGCTTTCAGCAGTGTTAAATATCACACTGAAAAGCTGTGTCACAAGAGATCTGAGTCCCTCCTCTGTTCAAACACGCTTCTTAATCCTGCTGTTGACCCGGCTCTAACAGACGGGTCTGTGGGAAATGTCACTCAGGACCGGGATGACAGCTTCTATCAAGCTGCACTTTTCTCACCATTTGACGTCGTCGTTGTGACCCAGGTAGTGCCTCTGCTGCTGCTCCTCGGTGTTGTACAGAACCACCACGGAGGCGTTGAAGTAGACGATCTCTCCTGTGGGCAGCAGGTAGAGGTTGGAGCGGCAGTCACGTCCACGGTAGCCGTACCTGATCCACGCTGAAGTTAAAGAACAATATGTGAAGCTGGACCGAGCCAGCGAGAGAGGACGTATATTTCTAACATTAGAACATGCCCTTTAACTCAAAGTTCAGAGCTCACAGGGGATTAAATTTGCAGCTTTTACAATATCTACACTGACAACTAAGAGTTAAGACTCAAGGTTCAGGGCTTCTTCTTCTCTGTGTTTCGAGATTATAAAGGGTGCACAGTTTTGCACAAGTGACAGCCGGAGCTTTGTGCAAAACAGGAGGATGCAGCATGCTATTGAAGCCAAATGTTAAGCTTTTATTTACTCACATTTTAACAAACTAGCATCATGAAAAGTATCCCAGATGGATGACTCTGAGACTTAAGTATTGAGTTACATGGTGAGTCATTTCTCTGAGATTCTGAGGTGTGAATCATGCTGATTGTGAAAGAAGATTAGCTTTTTCTTCCAGGACAGAAACAAACAATAAATCATTAATTTTAAGACTTATTATAAAGTAAATATCTGTCATTCCTCAGGTCCTCTGTCCCAGTCTGAAGGATACACCCACTGCAGCTTGAGCTTGCGGTCTGGCAGCGCCGCCTTCTGGTCAAGGCTGTAGCTCTCCCTCTGCTGGTCAGGGATGTGCATGGTGACAGGGCGACCTCTGAGAAACATCCTCACGTAGCCGTCCTCTGAAAGGGCAGAGAGAGAGAGGAAAAGAAAGAGAGTGGTGAGAAGGGGAATACAAGCATCTTTTCCAAATGTGAGAGTCATGATTTTTACTTTAAATAATCAACACAACAACAGGGATTAAGATGTTTAAACCTCATCATGACTTTGTTTAAACTTGTTCTGCTGAGTACAGTCAGAACTGCTGTGGCCTTAAACACTGGAGGGTTTGTTTCCTTCAATTTTTGACATCTGCTCTTAGTTTCAGTAAAATTGTTGGTTAGCAACCCGCTGCAACAAAACAAGCTGGAGGAGGAAATGCAGAGGGAGTCTTTTGTTCTCAGATATTCATTATGAGCTGAACATCCAAACACAGAAAGTCATCCCAGAGACCTTTTCTCAATGTGGACGCCTCTTTATTTGTGTCCTCTGTTTCTCCTTCAGAACTCTTTCCAGAAATAACAAAAAATGTCATTAACTTCCTCTTTAGGAGCTTCAGAGGTTGATGCTTTTGACTTTGAGACATTTCAAGGCTTTGATTGATGTTTAACTTCTCAAAATAACACTTACACAAAAATTAAACCTTCAGGAACAACTAAAGGCCAAATGAGCCTCACATATCAGCATTCACATATCCTCTTCACAGCTGATTACAGTGCTACAGTAATGGAAACATGAGAGAGACAACAACCAGTGCAGTCTTTAAGTACAGACAAACAACCACAAAAATCCAAAGCATGCTGCTCTTGTCAGAAGTGTTCAAATACCACTGCTTAGTCCTGACCCAGCTTTGTCGTCTTTAACACCTGAACACAGTCACTGCTGCAGGACGCTCTTTGCATTGTTCTCATTCTTTTTGTTTGCTTTGGATTCAACACAAACACTGCTTGTTTGAGTTTAAGAAGTGTGTCATTATAAGAGCACAGACTGTGACACAGCTTCTCTGTGTGAGAAGCAGAGGGGCCTGACTATGCGCTGGTATTTGACAGCTTGAAACCTCTTAGGGAAGTGAAAGAAACTTACCTGCATTGAGGGTGCATTCTTTGGATTTGCTGAAACAGAAGAAAAAACATGATTAAATCATTAACTCCTGTGAGGATTCTGACGCAACATGACATGACTGTCGTCCGTAATGGAACAGTGGACGGTGTAAGGTGTCGTTTTGCACCAGCAGGCCCATCAAACAATACAGATGGTGTATTTTCTGAGGCCCCCAAGACTTTGTTCCATGACATCAGGCTCTCTCCTATAAGACTCTGCATTATTTATCCTTCTCTTTACAAGCTCTGCACCCTCATCACTCAGCTCCAGAAGCATCGTCTGAGGGAGAGCTGCAGAGCTCGGTCAGCACAAACACACACATCATGCATCATATAATCAAGAAAGCTTTAAGCCTCCTGCAGCTCTTGTTGGAGAGTAAGGACTCTTGAGAGCGTTGAATGTCTCCGTTGCTTGGAAACATTGTTTTTATAGAAATCTTACAAATAAACTGGAAAGTATAGCGTGCACTTAACCCGTGAAATCAAAGAGAAAGAGCTTTTCATCAGTGGATTTTTTTTAAACTAGCTTACATGATCGACTTTCCAGTGAGGAAAACACGTCATCGAATGCTGCAGCACATCCTGCAGTCCCATGAGGCTCAGTGCTCTGATGGCTGCAGGGTCTCAGAGCAGTTTGTGGTCATTTAATTCATCATCATCAATACTGTTAATTAATTCTACCTTTGGGGAAATTAAAGCAGATTTACTGTGAGATTAGTTCACATCACTCACGCAGTCAAATGACTGCAGAATGAGTGTATCACTATGAAGTGGTTAAAATCTGAACCTGAGGTTTCTGAAATCTATTTGATGGAAAAGATGACATACTCTCTGAGACTGCAGAGGGATTTTCTCTTTCTTAATTTTTCTATTATTTCTATATATATTTTTTACTCTTACTTTTTTAACTCATTGATTTAAAGGGTATTTCTTTGTGTTTTGTTTATTGTTATATTATATTTTATGAAACCTTAAAGCAACAGATACAGTAAAGGTGTATAAGTGACTGTTTAAGTTGCCTAAACCAAAATAAAAACTAAGTTTAAAAAAAAAATGTCTGCAGAATTTTCCTCAGATTGTTCAAACATGGTGCTCATTTCTTAAAGTATGCATCCTTCAGGCAGAAACTTCAACTACAATGTGCAGCCTCACCCAGGGCTCACTCAATACGTTTACAAGGATATTGCAGCCATTTCTGCACTATATAGGAAGAACCCCTGCCAATCTTGTAATGTCACGCATTGACTACTGCAACTCTCTACTGGCAGGCCTCCCTGCATTCACAGTCAAACCTCTGCAAATGATCCAGAACGCAGCAGCACATCTGGTCTTCAACCAGCCTAAGACAGCTCATGTCACTCCCCTGCTCTTCTCACTACACTGGCTTCCAGTTGCAGCTCGCATCAGATACAAAACTCTAATCATGACTTACAAAGCAGGAACCAAAACCGCTCCAGTTTACCTGGAACCCCTCATCCAGGTCTACTGCCCTTCTCGCCCGCTACGCTCAGCCTCTGAAAAGCGCCTAGTGCTTCCAGCACACAAGGCCTCAAAATCACTAGCTGGACTCTTCTCTTCTGTTGCCCCTAAATGGTGGAATGAATTGGCCAACTCCATTCGATCTGCAGAGTCCCTCTCTACTTTCAAAAGACAGCTAAAGACCCAGCTCTTTAGGAAGCACTATGCACTTAGCTAGACTGTTTTCCACCGTTGTCCCCAGTGGCAGATCATGTCTTCCAGCCACGATTGACTCACACTGTCCTGCTCTACTCTGGGAATCTGTGTTCAGGTCTGGAGTGACCCAGCACTTGGTACTTTGGTCATTATTGTGGTGATGTTAATTGTTGATGATGATAATGGAAGGTCTTAAATTGTTTGGTTGCTTCATTGTAGATGTTCCTTATTTACTTTGTGCATTGCCTTTACACTGCTTGGCAGTACCTGCACCCAAATGGACTTGAAGCACTTTGATACTCTTACTGATCTTGTTTCCTCTTGTCTAGATCTTTGCTTGTGTTGTTCTTGTTCTCATATGTACGTCGCTTTGGATAAAAGCATCTGCTAAATGACATTGTAACATTGTAACATTGTAATTGACTTCCACTTATTTATTTCAAATTTGTGTATGATTTCAGTTTAACCCAAATATCACCCTCTCCATTATTACGATTTCTATTCTTTCTCTGCCCCCCTCTCAGTGATGTATTTCAAGCTACTCAGGTGTATGCAAGTGTGTAAGGCCATTATGTATTGTGTTCAGTATGTTTAATATTGTATGTCTTATGTGTTGAAAATTGTAATAAAAATATTCAAATATACAATGTGCAGCCTGCAGTGTGCAGTATAAGATTGTTAGCTTAGATATTAAACTACAGGGGCGCTGGTGGCCTAGCAGTCTAAGCGCCCCATGTATAGAGGCTATAGGTCGCCGGTTCGAGTCCCAGCTAGTCGGCCATTCGCTGCATATCTTCCCCCACTCTCTACTCCCCACATATCCCGTCTCTCTTCAGCTGTCCTATCAAATAAAGGCCAAAAAAGCCCAAAAATACACCTTAAAAATGTACATATATTAAATTACTGTCCTCTGCAAACATTCTTTCTCAGGAAATTTAGAATTAAAACTCTTTAATCTGTGCACACAGGCAGACAAAGAGGACAGGTGTTTGAGAGAGTCAGCAGCCACAAAGTAAACAGAGATGTGTTATTTTCTGTGTCCACATACAGTATGTAAAGTGACACTGACAGCTTGTTAAACAGTTCATGCTGAGCTCTAACTCATGACAAAGACGGGATGGAGGTGAAAGTCCGGATCTGTGTTCACATGAAAATGCTGGATAACCACTTTATATTTAAAACAACAAATAAAGAGTCAGCCCCTCTGCCGAAAAACATCCTCAGACCCGTCAATCAAACCTGCAGCTGCCTCATCAGCTGAGCTACAAACACAGCTGCTCCTGAATCAGCCGCCTGTCAACCGATCAGGACCGCCTGCCGAGCATTTCGCTGCATGCTGACCACCCGAGCTCTCCTGACAGGATGCTGTCAACCAATCAGATCGTCAAACCGCAAACGGCTGCCTCAGCTGACAGGTAGATATCACCATGGAAACAGAAAGTAGGGCTTGATAAAATAAGGGAAACTAATTGTGCTTCTGTTCTGCTCAGCAGCAGTCAGGGTTTGATTCTCCTGAGTGTCCGTGGAAGCACGAGCAGGAAACGCAGCAGTGGGAGGAAGATATGGGGCTTTAATGGATGGGCTCTTAGACCATGAGTACACAACAGCAAGGTGCATAACAAACATTCATTTACTGATGACATAGAGGGAAAGTAAATATTAAAAGAGGAAGCAAAATGTTACATGTTAAAACTGTAACAGGTCGACAACCTGCAGGCAGGTGACAAAACACTGCCTGAAAATATGAAACAGAGCATGTTTTCTGAGTTCATTTTGACCTCCACTAATGCTGCCCACCACTTCTTTTTTTAAAGATCCACTGAGTAATTTTTTTCATATTATTATATGAAGCACACGCCTCTGTGCAAGACACTGATTGGCATGATTTACACTCTTACTACCCAATTCATGTATTTCATTCATGCACAGTTGGAGCTCATGACAAAGAGAAAGAAGATTTCTAGCAAAGCTTCACATTATAGTTTGATGATCGCAACTGCAATGTGTGCAACTGTGCATGTGCAACAGACACATCTGTGCCAGTCATGTGATCAGAAACACATCATGCTTTCACCAGTTTCTAGCTTTGCATGATTAATCTATGCTCTCTTTAATGCAGCTCCTCACTCAAACACAGAGAACTGACGGCTGTGCATGCAGAGTCTATGTGTCACATGTCTTTACAATGTAATGCATGCAACACTGCTGCAGTCAGATACACTAAGAAATGCTTGACGGATTTGAAAGAGTCTTCCTGCTCATCCTGGAGCTCGCTGATGTTGAGAGCATGCACACAGTCTGCTAACGGCACCACAGAGTGAAGCAGAAATCCAAATAAAAGATCCAAATGGTTAAAAGTATGAATGTTATATTAAACATTTGCAATTGTTTATAAGTTCATTGAAACACACTGCATTGATCTGATATGAATTAATGTATTTTTTAATGTTGCAGAAAAGACATTTCCTAATATCATGCATCTTTAATTTCTAGCAGTAAAAAGGGGTGGAGTCATATCATATCTAAATATGTGTGATTTATGGTCCCGTGTGTTTGATGAGGAGGGTGCATACATTTATGACTTACATTAACCTCAACGCATGATCCGCTAGATGCTGAATGTAGACACACAGTTGTGTTTGTTTAGAAAAATCAACACCTTCAGGATGAAGCCTGAGTGTCCCTGACATTTGTTTAACAGGGAGTTACCTGAGAGAAGACTCACAGTGAGTGTTCTTTATCAGGAAGCAGCTCATGAATCAAACGAACCAACAGAAAGCTACAATCGATGGTAAAAGATCAGAGCTTTTTGTGTCTGAATGCAACACAAAGCAGAAAAAGAGGACAAAAAGACAGACGTCAGAGTAAACAGGGGTCTGATCTGAGGACCGGACTCTGTCTGCTGTGTGTCTGTGCAGCTGGAGGCGACCAGGCTGAGTGTCGGCTCTTTAAAACAGCCACATAAAGGCCCGTTTGTCTCTTGAACTGTGTGTCTGTGTGTAGTCTGCTAGGGGAGATGAAGGTGTGGTCGTTTTTTAGCCAATGAGCCAACAGGATTGTTTCAGGCTCAGTAATTACTGCACCAGGCCGCCAAACAGGCCACATAACTGTGCATCTAAGACCCACGCGGCAGCAGCCTGGGTCACCAGGGAGAGGAGCGCACAAACACACCGCTCATTAACGTCCAGCTCTCACTGTATTGTTGACATTTTGGCGGTCTAAACTCTGAAACACAACGGCCTCTCATAAGAACAGAAAGAGGACTAATGAGCAGAAAAGACGCTTCAGGGTTCCGCGGCTTCATGTGAGAGTTCTCTGGTTTCATCAAGATCCAAGAGTTTAATCTGAGTCTTCACAGAAGTTTCTGACCTTTTTAAGCTGAATAAAAAAAAGCTCCACCCTGTGTGGGTCTGTGAAGGCTCAACAGACTTTTCCTTAAGCCATGGTAATGGGCACGGAGATAGTTGGCAGCTGATTAGATGGAGCAGCTTTCAACCTGCAGACACTAATGTGCAGCTCAGCAGGGTGCAGGATCTGCTTCAGGTATTAGAAACAGCTGATCTGCAGATGTCAAGTTTTACCAAGATGGAATTAGTATTGATTTGGTGCATAAATCAAAATTTTCTTTTCACTGCTGGGATGGAAAAAGTGCTTTATTGGAAACTAACATGGCCTCTGAAAGATGTTTACAACTCTCCTTCTTCCAGTGTGGAAAACAGAAACACACAGATGTATGGACACCAGTGTGAGTAAGCTGTGAAGGTCTTATGTAATCTGGACTCCATGCTTTGAATAGCAAACATGTTGCAACATGCTTATTTGATTGTTTTACAGTTCCTCCTCCGTGCACTTCATCCTGGAAACATCTTCATTAAGCTCGCTGCTTTGAGATGTCTGACTTTACTCCAGGCTCAAATGCAATCAATGAAACTTTGTTAAAGTTGAGTGTTTGCACTTTTATTTTCCTGCAGCTGACAACTTGTTCCCAAACATTCACGCAGTTAGAGCGATGCAGGCGGAGGGAAGATGGATGGATTATGTGAACAGTGGGAATTATGGTGGGTCCATTTCCTGTCCATTATGACTGCAGCACTGCGGCGGTTCAGTTAATGGACACGAAACGTCTGATCGTCTTCACTTAACTCCCACAGAAAAAAACACAAGAGACTTCTTTCCACATGAAATCAGACTAATATGAGGTTACTGTGGCATCATGAAATACCAGGGAGAGGAGGGAGGAGAGGGGGATGCAAATCTTTTCATCTTTTCCTTTGTCGTCATTTGCATGGTTTCAATCTGACTTCAGTTAAGTAGGCGTTTTATTATTGTTACATTTATTAAGCTATTAAAGAACATGTTCAGGACACAGATATTTACACAGCAGGAACCTGATTCTTAAGACTTTCTTCAAACATCATCTCATTCCCATGAAACAGGGTCAAACAGAAGGAGACGGTTAGATTGATCATGATACAAATCGTTTCCTTATTCTCTTCATTTTCATAAATTTAGATCTGTCTGACCAAACTCACTTTAATCTTCTGCAATATCTCTACACTGGATGAAAAGAAAGGCAGGTTCTTGTTCTACATGTTTGCAGTGCAACCTGATGTTACAGGTACAAAATGTGCTTTCATGGCCATTATGTTCTATGCATGTAAAGCGGGAGCGATCAATGTTATCAGAGATTCTGCAAGCTGAGCAGAATCTGTAATCGTTACATGAGAACCCACGACTGCACCAGTCTCCTGTCTGTGGTCACAATGCTGCATGACGGTCTGCAGACTCCTTTTATAAGAAGCTCTCTCTCTGCAGGTTAAAGCAATTAATGGATTAATTAGGATCTTTAGAAAACTAGGTAAGGTAAAAGGCACTCGGGAACAGCTTGTTCATGTGAGCGTTTGTGTTGTACTCATTTTATTATTGATATGAAGTCAGATCAGATCAGATCAGATTCCTGACAGATCCACTGAGTGCAGTGACTCCTGTCCAGATGCTTTACTCATCTCAAACGTGTGTTTCATAACACGCAGAGAAGCAACATGTTTGTTTGCTTCCATCAGTAGAAAGAGGCACAAAAAAAGGCCCGTTAATTATTTATGTAACAGAATGAGAGACCTCCACTTCAGAAAATGCACCGCGCTCTAAAAACCCTTCATCACAGTTTCCATAAAAGTCAGTCTGAATAAAAAATAAACAAAAACAGCTTTTTGAATGGAAACCAGGTGTGATGCAATAAAGTACAACACGCTCTTTTCTCCCTCGGTCACACAAACTTTGATCAAAACTGCAGAAAGAAGACTTTCATTTGATCCTCTGACATGTCTCCGGTCTCTGATGTATTCATGTAACCATGCAGCAGCCCATCCTCACCACAGTCGACAGGGGAAACACACACACATACACACACATACACAAACACACACTTCAAAGAGGTAGCGTGACAACAGAGTTTCATAATACAGAAAGACTTCCTCAGGCTGTCTGCAGCAGGACTTCATTATGGATCCACTCTTTTTAAACTGAGATGAATTCATGACAGATGGTGAGGGTGGGAGAGACAGTGACGCCTGCATGCATTTAACACCAAACCACTGAGTTTCATTTTGCAACCTATAATCTATTCATATAAATGACTTATTACAAATGAAGAAGCTGGGTGTGACACATGAAAGTTTAAACTCTTCTAGTTGAATTTTAAAGCAGCAGAAATATATTTTAAAACAGCTTCAACAAACGAGTCAACAAAGACTGAGGCAAACTGTAAAGACAAAAACAAACAAGATTTTTGTTTTAATCCGTTCAAGCAGAAGACTTCTCTTCCTCAGAGTTGAATCAGCAGCTCTTCTCTATCATGTCTTTCCTGCTCTGTCAGTAATTACATGTTAATATAATGAAGCTGTTTACCTGGAGGATCTCTTCATGGCTGCAGGTTTCCGTTAGAGTAACAGTGAACAGAGGAGAGGAGTGTTTCTGACCCGTCTAACAGCAACAGCAACAAACCACTTCCTCCTTCACTCTGCAAACTTTTAGCTCAGCCTGAGGAGGCCATCGGCCAATCACAGCGCACTTCCTTGCTGTGCAGACCCGTCCCCTCTGCCTGGCAACCACACCCCCTTTGACCAAGTACCACAAGTGAGCCGTCAGCAGAAAGGTAGGGAAGAGGAGAGGAGGGAAGGAGGGAACACATGGAAGGAAAGGATAGGAAACAAAAAAAAATTGTGGATAGAAAAATTAATAAAATGAAAATTGAAGGAAGAAAAGAAAAGAAAGGAAGGGGAAAAAGAGGGAAGGGAAGGACAGGGGAGAAGAGCTAAGGAAAAGAAAGGATAGAAGAGGAAAGGAAAGGAAATGAATGGAGAGAGGGAGAAAGAAAAGGAAAGGGCAGAAAATGAAGGAAAGGAAAGGAGACAAGAGGAAAGGAGAGAGAGAGAAGGAGAAAGGAAAGGAGAGAAAAATAAAGGAAAGGAGAAAAGAGAAGAGGAAAGGAAAGGAGAGAAGAGGAAAGGAAAGGAGAAAAGAGAAGAGGAAAGGAAAGGAGAGAAGAGGAAAGGAATGGAGAGAAGAGGAAAGGAAAGGACAGGAGAAAAGAAAAGGAAAGAAAAGGAGAGGAGCGAAAAGGAAAGGAAAGGAGAAAGAAGAAAGGTTAGGATAGAAGGCGAAAGGAGAGAGAGAGAGAAGAAGAAAGGAAAGGAAAAGAAAAGAAAAGAAAGGAATGAAGAGGAAAGAAACGGAAAGGAAAAGAAAGAAGACAAAAGAAAAGGAATAAAAGAAAAATGGAGAGAAGTCAAGAACAAGAAACTAAAAGAAAGAAAGTAGAGGAAAGGGAGTAAGAGTAAAGGAAAGGAAATAAGAAAATAGGAAAAGAAAGGAAGGGGAAAAAGAGCAGAAAAAATGAATAAGATGAATTGAAGTGTGGATGTTGACAGAGGAGAGGAAAAATCAGAAGGATAAAGGAGAAAAGAGAAAGGTGGAAAGACGTCTAATTCTCCATGAAAGAGGAAAAGAAACAAAAACATGACATAAGAATAAAAGACAGAGAGAAGTGGAACTGAACTATGAAGGTTTCTGAGAATAAAACTTAAAGTTCCCTCTCCTCAGGGTCTGTTCACTGATGATTACTGACCGCCGTGCTGCGTTCACTTGTCTGTGACACGTGGATACTTCACTGACTGTCAGACTCACAGCCGACGCTCTGCACTGACCAGCAGCCTGTTAACTGTACGACATAATCCAGGCTGACGTCTGAGGCTCACTGCAGGAGAACAGGAAGTGCTGACTTTGTGAGGATGATGATGAGGATGATGTGCAGACTCCTTCTTTCACTCGTTAGAAAAAAAACATGTAAATAATTGAAGTCTCTCCTGAGTGCACGTCAAACTTTAGAAACTCTGAACCATCAGTTTGTAAAGTTAAAGAAAGAAAGAGACCAGTCGACACACACCTGGTGATTCTTGGAAATGCATCCTTAACAGATTTGAGGAAAGCAAATGTGTGTTCTCAGAGCGCTTGTGTTGACACTGAAAGCACATAAAGTGATTACAATTAACCGCCTTAAACGTCATCCGCCTCCCTCACAACAAAGGATCCAGAGACTTAAGGCTGTGACCTGTCTGATAGTATAAACCAGGGGTGTGCAAACTTCTTTCAAAGAGGGCCACATATGATGTTGTCAGAATACCTCAGGGCCAGTGGCTCCTACTGAGACTTAGGAATCCCAAAAGTTGTATATGAAATATTTATTTAATAACAATCATTTTAAATTTTGTCTCAATAAATCAGTAACTAGGTAGTCCTCAGTTCTCCACAAGCCATGTACACATGAGCAAACTTTATCTTCTTCTGGAGGAAAATGTTTCTCATTAGGGTCGGGCAATGTGGGAAAAGTATTGTATCATTATTTTCCTATGTCAGGATCATGATCTAGATTTCATCACACTTCTTTTTTATGTGGTTTTTAAGACTTTTCTGACAAGCAGGAAACATTTTAAGAACAAAATAATTATTGTCCTGAGTTCTGAACATTTTTGATGCACCAAATTTTGCCTTTTCTGCACAATTTCATAATTTTGATCTTGTCTTGTGTCCTCTTTTGTGTCCTCTGAACTTTTAGTGTTCATAAAGAACATTTTCACATCATGATAAAAACATTCATTTGAAAACTTTAAGAGTTCTTGTGTTTCTTCTTTATTGCCGTCTTGCAGAATTCACACTGCTTTGGCTTTAGACAGGAAGTCCATATGAAGCTTTTTGAGACGTTTCTGGATCCACTTTAGTTTTGTTTGTAGAAAGAAACTGTGATTAATTTCTTTGCTATAAATAACACACAATTTAAGATGGAAGCTTGGGGCCATAAATAAATGGACCTTGGGCCGCAATTGGCCCCCGGGCCGTACTTTGGACACCCCTGGTATAAACCCAAGACTGGCAGACTTTTATTTTGAAAGATGGTCACATGTGAACTGATTTTAAAAACTCAACTAGATCAATTAAGGTAAGTGTGAAAGTGTATAAAACATGCTGCATACTTTTGTATATTTGTGTGAGGCTTCATGTCAGGGAACTTGTTTTAATAAATGCTTCAAGAATAAAAGAGAAACAGGAGCTTTAAAGAAGACGTGTTCTATGTAGTGGCACCTAGAGGTGAAGCTGCAGATAGCAACTAACTGCTCACTTCATTCTGCAGTGGACACAAAACACAAGCGACCCCTCTACAGCCGGCGTCTGATTTATCCTCTATGTGCGACTGTATAAACACCCCATAGGAAAATAAATTTAGAGAGGAGATCTCAAAAGTGTTTCATTTATGTCTCCTAGACAACAATGAGATCTGTTTGAAAGCATAATGAGACTACAGCTTATGTCTCCTGTTTCTCATTCTTGCCTTCAGAAAAAAAGTTTCAAAAAGTCTCAGCTTAGTCTCCCTTTCAGTTCAAAATGAGATGTCGTCAAAATCTGAAATGATTCTCAGGTATTTCTCAAGTTTTGTGACTCCTTTTGAGCTCAGGTGGAGAAATCAGGGAGCTCTCTCAATTGTCTGGTGGCCTAGCAGTCTAAGCGCCCCACATACAGAGGCTACAGTCCTCGTCGTAGGGGTCACCAGTTTGATTCCCGAACGGTCGACCATTTCCTGCATGCCTTCCCCCCGCTCACTACTCCCCACATTTCCTGACTCTCTTCAGCTGTCCTGTCAAATAAAGGCAAAAAGGCCAAAAATATATTTTAAAAAAAGAGAAGAAAATGAGCCATTAATGAGATCTCTCATTTAAGTCTCAAATAAGACTCATGTTATGGTCTCAACTATTTCTCCTAGTGAATTTTAGGAGAAACAAATGAGAACAATTTGAAACTTGAATGAGGCTGAAGTGAGAATCTCAATTTTGTCTCCAGAGACTTAGAAGAGAAAGCCTTGAGCAGTAAAATTTTCCTCTGGGACAGCAGCACAACAAGCTCCTGTTCAAAGACCTGCTGTAGATTACAAACACATGATTACACATGAATCTTATGTGGAGTCTGTAAACTTTGAGCTCTGACTGTCACACAGATCATATTCAGACTGACAGAGTGTATTCAGACAGTGTGACTGTCTCATCTGTCACACAGAGAGACAGCAGAGAGCAGAGAGGTACGACTGCTCATTATAACCGTCTGCACTGACCCACTGAACTCGCCTCCACCCTGCTGACCTCCACACTCAAACATGCTCACTGAGCCAAAGTCAGAATGAGGAGTCTGTGTTTTGTTATGGAGACATCTTGTGCAGTGTTAATGAAACGTCACAGATACTCAGAGACGTTAATGAAACAAACAGCGTGTAATCAAGTTCATTTAAAGTTTACATGACATGACTGTTACCTTTTTCCTCCAGTGGAGCTGCTGGAGGAGGTCGTTCGGCTCCGACTCTCCGCTCCCATCTCTCTCCTCACCAGGGTGAGACGCTCCGTGGACATGCTCTTCCTGAGGAGGACGAGAGGACAGCTGAAGTTTTGTTCCAGATAAGTCAGAGTGTTCTGGTAGATTTCATCAGCTCTCCTCCCTGAGGCCTCAAATAAAGACACTCACCTACCTAATTTAAAATATGACTTTGCTTAAAAGACACAACAAAGTGAATCTAAAAGAAAGAGTATGATGATGCTTCAAATCCTGTGTGAGTAAAATCACTGACGTCAGAGATCAGATTTCACCTCTGCACCTCCTTTTTGAGGTTTAAAGGTAAGAGGAATACAAGCTCTAAGAATCTGTTGTCATGTGTACCTCTTGATGGACTGCAGCACCTCCTTCTTAGGAGAGGACGGGGAGGAGAGGAGGCGCTTCTGTTGGACGTAGCCGTTACTCAGAGGTCGGGAGGGCAGAGCCTGCAGGAGCTGACGCACTGAGAGGTAAAAAAAAAATCATCATTAGCTCCAGAACAAGAGATTACAGATGGTGACAACAGAGCTGTATGTGAGCTAATGATGTCCCTGTGCTCTTTAAAAGTGGGCGCAGTGAAGTCAAGATGTTAAACTTTATGTTGAAGTTTCCAGCATAACCTCACAGCTGATAACTCCTAAGGATCTTGATGCAGGATGGATGCAAACAGACCCCAGATAGAGTTGGGTGCAGGATTCTCCTCTTCCTGTTTCCTGACTTACCTTTAGTGGGAGGAGCTGAAGCCGTGGAGGCCAGAGATCTCCTCCCTGCAGCGTGAACGCCTCCTGGTTGCACCGCCAGGCTCTGCTCCTCACAGTATCCCAGTCTGCGCAGGGCGTCGGCCAGGGCGGCCTTCAGCAGCTGGATCTCGTCCTCCTGCAGCTGCAGCCTCTGCTCCAGGTGGGACACCCGGTCCTCCATGTCCATGTTGCTGCTGGCCGACACCGTGTCATCTGGACAGGAGAGACGGAGAGATGGGGAGAAGGAAACAGGTTGGATTTAGGTTACAGAGTGGCGTGGGGACACTAATGGTGCAATTAGCTGAATGAAAACATGCATAAAAGCTGGATAATGGCGACTCAATGATGACAAACAACATGACTACATGTGTGAGAGATAACATGATGAGTCTGTGGATGTCTAACAGAGGCTGTAAGAGCGTTTAAAGAGACAGGAGAGTAACAGTTGAATCGTTCGTGCTCATTTATTTGGAAGTAAACACAAACAGCTGCTTCAGGCGTGTGTTACTGACACCTCCGCCTCCTGCAGCTGCTCTGTGAGGAGCTGGTTTTGAGTTTCTCGGGGGGCCTTCAGGAAACTTAACTGAATTTAATAATTCAGACTCTGGGTGTGAGTTTGAGTCTGAGCACAAGAGAAGGAGAACAACACAAGCTACAATGCTTTCTGTAGAGTGGGCATCCAGAGACTCCTGAGCACGTGCAAAGAGTCTTAACCAGTAAGAGATGAATGCACTCTGACTTTTTGTTTCACACATTAACTTTTGGATCTCTTGTAAAACTCTTCCTCACATTCATCTGAAAAAGTAAATTCAGCTTCATATATTTTGATTCTAATGTGTTTAATCTCAGCCCCCTCACATCCCTCCATCGTCACCATCATCCCTCTCATCTTGAACTCTCTGCAACATAACCAACCACCGTCCTCCCACGCAAGCTCACTGCATCATTGTAGGCAAACTGCCCAGAGCGGATTATTAATCTGTGTCACATATTCAAGATTACGACCTGATTATATCAAACACAAGTCCATGGATCGACAGTTATCTCATGCCCTCTATTTCATGCGCTCTGCCTCAGTCTTCTGTCTTTAACACAGGTACAGATGAGACACCTTTACTTCCTGCAGCGCCTTCTCATCAATAACTCTCTCTTCTCCTCTGTCTAAATGAAGGAAAGAAAGCTCCCTCTTTCCATCACCCTTCGATCTCATCTTTAATTAGTTATCTTTTACATGCATGTAAACCAGGGGTGTCAAACATGTGGCCCGCGGGCCAAAACCGGCCCGCCAAAGGTTCAAATCCGGCCCGCGGAACCACTTTGCAAAGTGAAGAAATTACAGAGAACACATTAAATGGAATTTTTTCAATGAAAGTAACTACTATTTCAGATTTGTCCTCTGGGGGGTCACATCAAATCATAGGAGTAAACCAAAACCTGAACAATGCTTTTTTTCTTAAAGTGAGAAAACATTCCACTATTCGTCGACTATGGGCAAAATCTGATGAATCAGATTCGACTAAGCAAATCCTTAGTCGGGCTCACCCCTAATAAACAGTGAGCATTATATCTGGGTTGCCTGAACCTCTACCCCAAACCTCAGAGTGTCTGCAGCCCCCTTTTTTTCCTGTTAATTTTATCTTCACCTGCCTTATTTTGTTTTGCTTTCCCTAAAATACACATGTAATTGTACTCTGTATATCAAGGCTTGGATTACCTTGTTAAGTTGGCAAAACCTCACACACTAAAATAACTCAGCACCTGTCCTTATTTGTCGATACAAAGCTCAACCTCACGGTGTGATTATCAGTCCAAACTATCAGTTAAAGAGAACCGTGTTTCAAATGGGTCACTAACAGCTTCAGCAGGAGCCGATCCAGCTCTCCCAGCATGCATCTGTGCAGTCCTGTAAGCTGAGCCGGATACACAGGGGAGACTGTTACTGTTACTGTATCACATCTCTCAGTCAAATGAGACAGGAAGCTGCTGCAGGCAAAACCCGCTCCAGATTTACATAGAGAAATCCAGCTCAGGGAGATTTACATGAAAGATGTGTCAGAGAGAGCAGCAGGGTCACTTCAGATTACATCCAGCACATGTCACTCTCTCTCTATCCTCCTCATCAGTGTCTCCAACTGTCAGGTGATTAACTCTGATTTCTCTAAATGACAACCTTTCACTGAACATCACAAATAATAATAATAATAATAATAACTTTATTTATATAGCACCTTTAAAACACATGTTTACAAAGTGCTTGGACAAACAAAGCATGGTTTGAATGACAAAGTAAACCTTCTGACAGACAGGGAGGAGGAATTTTAACAATGCAACACAGAATACAGCGCAAGGTTAAAAAGAATAAATTAAAACAGAATGAAGTGGTGGGACAATAGACCAATAAATCATTGTTTTGAGGTTTTTCAAGGATAAATAATTAAACAGATAAATAAAAATAGATTAAAATAAAAGCATTAAAAGGACAATAAAAGAGGTTTTCAGAATAAGAGGATGACATCACATCAGGAAAATTAGAAAAAGTGAAAAGGATAAATTAGGAACATTAAAATAATAAATAAAAAAATAAAAAAAACTGAAATAATAAATAATAAAATAAAATAATAAAATAAAATGTAAAACAATTAATTAGTTGAATAAAAGCTAAAAAATAACAATAAAATAGAAGTGAAAGCGGTCAGAAGGATGAAGTCACATAAAAGCAAGTCTGTAAAAATGGGTTTTAAAAATCAACTTATTAAAGCTCCTGTGAGGAGTTTTTGAGTGGTCATGAAACGGACTGAAATGAACAGTGATGCCTCTTTATGAACTAGAAAAGCAAACAAGATTATTAGAAAAGGTATTGATCATTTCTGTTTTGTTATTTTAAAGCCTGAAATCGCTGTGAGAGGGTCGGTGTCAGACGGGGTGATTGACAGCACGTCAAGAAAACCCCTTTTTCTGAAGTAAATTATTCTTAATGAGTGAAATAGTTGACTGTTAGTTGAAAGCAGAAGGAGATAACATAATTTACACATGTACAGGATAAAATAAGCGAGATCACTTAGTCCACAGGGGGGCGCCAAAATCAACACAAACAGAAAGTTCCTCACAGGAGCTTTAAACAAAACATGGCCGTGTGTGCTTCAACCAGAGGGTTCAGTATGAGCAGCATTTATAATGTAACTGGTAAACATTCCTGTTCTCTACAGTCACTGATCATTCACTAAAACCTGAATCCAAGAGCTTCCTCCACATAAGGGTTGTGTCTTCTTCTCTGAAGCAGCTAAAGATTTCTTTAATCATATTTTAGTGTGAGTAATAAATCACCTCAAATTAAAACCCTGATCATGACATGTATGAGAGCTTATTTCCACTAAATGGACGTTTTCTTTGTGTTAAATAAAGATTATTTACTCATGTATCCAGTAAGAATCAGTCACAGTCTGCAGTAAGAATCAGGGGACATTTTAACTCACTGTGGATAAAAACCTCTTTATAATAAAAGCACACGGGCGAGGTCAAACAGCAGAGGTAATTAAAATAAAAGAATTAAGACTGGAGCTGAACGAGCCAGAGAAAGACCTGAGAAGGAAGGAGTGAGAGAGAGAGGAGGGAGAGGACAGATTGTAGGTGGGAGGAGATGGAGGGAGAGGGAAACAGAGAGAGAGAAGAGTGATTAATGTTTAACTAAATACAGCAATAATGTTGTTTATCTAAACTGCTGTGAGCAGGAGGAACACTGCAGCGATACACGGAGAGACGAGTAATAAGGAAGGGAGTGTTTTATTATCCAGAGACCGTGATGTCGGTTTATTCTACTCTACAAACACAGCGCTGTGTTTATACACTTTAAGGGTTCACAGGGAGGCAGTTTAGTCTACTACTAGAGCTTTTAATTGAAGTGTGAGATCATTTAAGTCTGAATACAGCAGAACAATGTCACCAGATACACAAGAAGCTACTCTGCAGTATGAGATACACATGGAGAGAACTGTGAGCCAGCTTCAGGTCTGCACAGGTCACAAAACGGCAAGTTCATCAGCTCAAAAAGAAGAGGAAGTCTTTGGTAATAAAGTCCTGAGGGAGCACCAAAGCGTGATCCACATCTTCAGAGGTGGACTGGCTGTCATCGGTCTAAACTAGATGGGTCCCTGTCCCTGTCCACTTCCCCAGACTGAGATGTGAGATGCAGGATTAAACCTGGGCTAAAGTCTGATCTGATCTTTGAACTCTACAGGGATGCTCTCATGAAGCAGTCAAACATCTGTATAGGTCAATAGAGGCCCTCCTGACAGACACAGACACATTGCCAAATGTTGTGCTGTGTTCATCTGTATCTTACAGCATCTTTATGCATCAATGTCATGTATTGATGGAAAGCTAGTGCACCTCACTGCTGATTCAGAGAGGAGGGTTTCTTTTGAGCAGAAGAAGTCACCTACTAGACAAACTCTGATTTGTTTTCATGGACGAATGTGAAGGAAAATGTCAGCAGTGTGGAAGTATCACATCGTCTCTGAGAGAGATCAGCAGCATGCAGTTTGTAGGACGTGTCACTGTGACATTTCAAGAGGACAGACTGCTCACATCAATTCAGATAAATCTCATGGCTCATTTTAAAAGCAGAGGAGAAGGATTACAAAGAAGTAATGCAAAAATCCTCAGCTAAATCCTAACCTCATATTAGTGGACTACAGTGCTATGCTGACGTGCATACACAGGTTCAGTTGAAATACACCAACTCTCAAAAGCTAGTTAATGAAACAAACATGTTTAAATGCATTAAAGCTACTATGAGGAGTTTTTTGATGGTTATGAAACAGACTTAAATGAATGCTGAGGCCTCTTTATCTCCTAAACAAGAAAACAAGATCTTTGGCAACAGGATAAGATTTTTCTAGATGACTATTTTGTATCACTGATGCATGTAACTGGTGCTGGGAGATAGGTGCAATCAACAGCAGCTGAAAGAAACAGCCTTTTTGCACTTTTGAGAGGACAATTTCACATTGAGTGAAAAGTTTGACTGTTGAAAGATGGAAGGAAGAGGAAGACATTACTTAGATATGTGCAGGACAAGATCAGTGAAGAAACATGATGTACCACTTTGTCCACGAGGGACACCAAAATCCCAAAGTGCCTCACATGAGCTGTAGCTTTTAAAGTCTAGACCCTCTGATGTTTCAGGTGTTCATCTATTGAGTGATAGGTTGAAGTGATAAACATTCTACTAATCTGTTCATCTGATCGTTGAGGTAATGTTACTGCTCTTACTTCCACAATACTGCGTGTTAAAGGCTGAAGTTTAAAGTCACTGAAGAGACATTTGCAGCCCAAGAATGACAAAAATCTCTGGTCCCTGTATTCAGAGAGATTCACAGGAACAGCCCGGGTCCATTCACAACCGTTAGCTGTGTTTAATCCGGTTTGATGAGATACAGAGGAGCACTTTCATAAACAACCAAGATGGCCGCTGCCAAATAGAAACAGCGTGACAGCGTGACACTTCACATGTTCTATTTCTTTGTTTTGGGTCCATCCATCCATTTGCATGCAGAGAAATTTAGGTCTGTGCCTGTTCATCATAAAGTTTGAACATTAACACAGGCCAGTCTAGACTCTATAGGATACTGGTCTGCAGGCCTGGTGTGACACAGAAGTCACACAGACTGCAACACGATGCATTAAACACAACAAAGGCACATTGAATATGTAATAATTAAAGCATGCATGTGAGAGTACTCTACATGTAAGCTAATTATTAATGTTGCTTGAAGACATGAGAGTAAGAAAGGAGAGAACAGAGAGAGATGAGATCAACAAGGTTCACCTTCATCTCCTCTGCTGACAGGTACACACCTGTTCAAAAACACTGCAGAGCCGGCTACTTTTCAATTTGCCCTTGAATTATCATACTCTCACACACACACATTCACACACACACTCCACCTCAGCAAGGTTTCATTACTGTCAAATAAAGCAGGGGCCACATCTGTTTGGTATTCAGCGGGCGACACACACAAACACACATTTTCTTTACAAGCTAACTTCCCTCTTCTTCCATCCCCTGCAGAGAAAGACGATACTGTGAGGTGAACCAGCTGACGTGAGGCTGAGACGAGCACATGGCTGATAGGACACAGAGAAAAGAACCACAGACAGGAAGAGGGTGAATGTAGAGGAGGAAGAAACAAAAGAGGAGAAGGGAAGATATGGATGATGAAATACAGGGGGAGGGGGAAGATGGAGAGATGGATGATGGGAGGTCGGTGCAGGGCAATTAGAAATTGAAGGCTGCTGAAATATTCATGGAGCAGTGAAGTGATGATGATGATGATGATGATGATGGTGGTGGAGCTTGTCTCGCCTACCTGCCATCATGGACCCTCAAGAGCCTGGTCCCTCCTCCTGTCAATCAACCTGTGAGTCAGTCCACAGACGGGTCGTCCACTCACTCTCACTCTTCCTCCCCACAACACTCTACAGACTCAGACTCCCTCCCCTCCCTGTCCAGCACCACTCTCTCTCTCGCTCATGGACACACACACACTTACACACTCACACACACACATCTCCCATCCTCTCCTGCTGAGCCACTCCCTCTCTATCCTCCTCTCTCCTCCTCTCGCCTCCTGGTCCACTCCCTCTTCCTCCAATCCTCCCCTCCCCCTTTTTACCACCCTTCTCCCTCTCCTCCCTCCCTCCCTCTCCTCCTCCTCCTGTCTTGTTAGCTGGAGGCAGAGAGGAAGAGGGTAGAAGGGGTGGAGCATGGCTCAGGTCCAAACACACACATGCACACACACTGCACCAACATCAGCATCTGAACAGCCAGGCACTACCAGGAAGAGATGCTGTAGAGCCTGACTCCAGGATCAATGACACACACACACACACACACTCACACACACACACACACACAGACACACACACACACACACACACACACACACACACACACACACACACACACACACACACACACACACACAGAAAAACACACACACACAGACAGACATGCGCACACATACACACAAAGGTGACACAGCCCACATGACCCTGTTGACCTCACTCTACATGAACAGACAGTAACAGTTTGGTTGATGGATTGCACCATAGACTAGATAAAACATGGCCCACATGACATGTCGTGAAACTAAAACATCTCAAGCTCCCCCTGGTGGCTGGTTGCAGTATGTCCACCTCCTCCATGTTAACAGAAGGAACAAGGGTCAAACTAGAACATCAAAACTATTCTTCATCCTGCCTCCTGTCGTCATCACAGTTAGGTTTTATTCTGATTTGTTCCTTTTTCTTAAGATTTAAGTTTCAATGATTTGATGTTAGAAAGTTGTGGGATCACCTGGTCTGGGATCGCCTCAGGATTACCAAGGAGGAGCTGGAAAGTGTTGCTGGGGAGAGGGATGTCTGGGTCAATTTGATTGGACTGCTACCTCCACAACCTGACCCCGGATAAGCAGAAGAAAATGGATGGATGGATGGAAGATGTTGGATGATGTGAGGTCATGATTGACGGCTCTGCTGACAAATGCGGCCTCCAGCAGTGTTCTTTAGCAGATTGTCAGATACCCCTTTTCGACCGAGCAGTTTCAGGGCCGGTTCGGAGCCGGCACTCAATTGAGAACCTCTTTGCTGGTCTAGAACCGCAAATCGCTTACGTCAGGGGCGAGGGGCGGGGTTGCCGTGATCAAAAACACAAACCAAACATGTTTCCGCCATTGTCCTGCAGCGAAAAAATAAAAGAGACCAATGGATTCTCAATCAACCTGATGAGGGTGGAAGGAAGCTGAAGGAACCCACGCAGGCATGGGGAGAACATGAATACTCCACACAGAGAGGCACCGGCCCGGCTGGGGAATTCAATCCAATAACCTTCTGCTGACTCCTGCAGCACGGTGCAGCCAAGAAAACATGTCAACAATAATACAAGAGTCATTAAATTTCCTGTTACCATGGGGCGCTGGATTAGCTTGGTGGTTAAATCCCGTGCCCCATGTTTGGAGGCTGTAGCGATGGAAGCCGACGGCCATGGGTTGGTTCCAGACTTAGAGCACCACTGTCTCTTCCAAGTCTCCAACTCTACCCAAAAACAAACCGACCTGAGGGGTCCTTGGCTTTTTAATGGTAAGTTGAATGTGTGTTTAAGTTAGTGGAAAGGGGTGTGGTGTAAATCCACGCCCCGTGTTTTTTTAACCAGGCTGTAAACATGTTTATTTCTGCTGCAAAGATCGTCTTCTTTGAATTGGTGTGCACGTGGTTTACGGTGTTTCTGCAGCCAGCCCCAAGTGGATGCTCGATGAACTGCAGTTTGTAACACTTGTGTGCACCAGGTGACATGTTCCATCATTACCACAAACCCCAGCTAGCTTATACTGACTTTATCTCACATGCACCATCATCCTGCTGCAGGAAGTCCTCACCACAAGACCAGTTTTTATCAAACCACCTAAAAAGTCCCCAACAGCATGCAGAGTTTCCTCTAGTCTGAGTGATGATTGATAGAAAATCATGCAGAAATGACTGAGTTTGATTTGAAACAGTGAAACTAAACATGTGAGCCTTCTCATCATTTTCAGAGGAAGTTAATCACTTCAGCGGACATGGTGCTAATAGACGGACTAACATTGATTAAAGGGAACAAATCCTGTGCAGTGTGCAGTGTGCAGTGACTCTGCAACAAGAGCTGCCATGACTGAGCCCTTCACTGCCTCGGTCATTTTAATCTCAATGCACAGCTAAAAGAACAAAGTGTACTTTGCTCTACCGACAGGCACCCAGAGCACATCTACCAAACCATTTACACCACCAATATTCCATTATGCCCAGAGTTAATGTGTTCTCAGAGCACACAGTGTTAGAATGCAGATCACAAACACAGTCATAAAACGTGGCTTTAACAGTGAGGAGTGGCCCATCCAGAGGACTCTCATCCTCTTCACCCAAATTTAATTCTGGGTGTGAGCACTAGTGGGAGAGCTCGTCCTCGCCCTGCTGCTGCAGATCACATTAAATCTGAGGGTGAAATATAAAACTGCAGAGAGAGAGAGAGAGAGGCAGAAACAACAGCTGAGACCTGCAGACACTGAAGACAGCAGGTCTGAGAGCTGCAGGCAGTTCCCCAAGTCTGCCGTTTGGGGCTGCTGGTGTTAAAGTATGCATGGAACAGATTTAAGTCATTTAAGTGATTACAGGAGCATTAGCTTAATCTGTGTTTCCGCTGCACAAACTTTCCCCGGGGACCAGGGGCTTTTAGAGGAGCTCAACGTGGTTTACAGAGGGGAACTTAGTTTTATCCCATTTACAGTCCCCTCCTGAGGTTCTGAAAGGTACAGGGACTTTAAGGGGGGGCAGAGCTGAACATGTAAAGGAGGAGACCAGGTGTCACTTTGATTAAAAAGCCTCCTTTCTTCAGTCAAACTTCTCCTCTTGTGCTGATAAAGAAATCATTCAAGGGAGGAGACTACTTCCTTGATGCTTGTTGATCACTCAGACAAAACAAGTCCTGAGCCGGTTCGTTGCTCCTCACAGTCACAGATGGTTGTGGTGTACCTCAGCAGGATCATTCAGATAAAGCCATTAAGGTTGTTGGCATCAGTGAGGCTGAACGGAGCGATTATCTAACTGTACACTACACAGACAATCTCCATCTACATCACGTCTGATAAAGCTGTTAACGCTATACGACGCAAGGTGTGTTTGGCTGGAGTCGAGAGCAGGTGTCCGAGGAGAACAGATCTGATGACCTCAGTGTGGAGGAGATCTGGTTACAGACCGAGGGCAGATGGTAGACGAGGGGAGAAGGAAAGGAAAGGAAGGAAAGGAATAGACAGAATGATACATCGACTCAAAATAGAAAAAAGATGTCTCACAGATAAGAGTCAAAGCTGGGTTATTCTCTTTCCTCTATTGTATTTAAGAAAGTCATTTTAAATCACTAGAAAGCATATCCTCAACTGAGAATCAGAAATATGGCACAATGTATGTCAATGGAGAGAATAACATATACCTTGAAGAACAAATTAACAGTTTATGAGGGAATCTGGAAACCATTTAATGATTATATTAAGAGTGGAGATATAGGAGGGCTTTTACAGGCTGAAAACTAAGACTGAGATACTTAGATGGACTTGTGGTAGATCCCAGAAAAAAAGACAAAGACACTGAGAACCGGTGTAACTTTCATTTTGGTATATGTGGATGTATTTTTGACTTTATTCAAGGTACCTTTAAGTGTAATAGAGATTCTGTCTTGTGTGTTTAACAGACTTTGAGAGAGAGATGAATGAATTTTTAAGATCGATGTGATCTTAAAAAATACAAAAATCCTCCCTCACTGAAACACTAGAGCAGGGGTGTGCAAACTTCTTTCAAAGAGGGCCACATATGATGTTGTCAGAATACCTCAGGGCCAGTGGCTCCTACTGAGACTTAGGAATCCCAAAAGTTGTATATGAAATATATATTTAATAACAATCATTTTAAATTTTGTCTCAATAAATCAGTAACTAGGTAGTCCTCAGTTCTCCACAAGCCATGTACACATGAGCAAACTTTATCTTCTTCTGGAGGAAAATGTTTTTCATTCAGGTCGGGCAATGTGGGAAAAGTATTGTATCATTATTTTCCTATGTCAGGATCATGATCTAGATTTCACCACTTCTTTTTTATGTGGTTTTTAAGACTTTTCTGACAAGCAGGAAACATTTTAAGAACTAAATAATTATTTTCCTGAGTTCTGAACATTTTTGATGCATCAAATTTTGCCTTTTCTGTACAATTTCATAATTTTGATCTTGTCTTGTGTCCTCTTTTGTGTCTTCTGAACTTTTAGTGTTCATAAAGAACATTTTCACATCATGATAAAAACATTCATTTGAAAACTTGTCAACTTTAAGAGTTCTTGTGTTTCTTCTTTATTGCCGTCTTGCAGAATTCCCAGAGCTTTGGCTTTAGACAGGTAGTCCATATGAAGCTTTTTGAGACGTTTCTGGATCCACTTTAGTTTTGTTTGTAGAAAGAACCTGTGATTAATTTCTTTGCTATAAATAACACAATTTAAGATGGAAGCTTGGGGCCATAAATAAATGGACCTGGGGCCGCAATTGGCCCCCGGGCCGTACTTTGGACACCCCTGCACTAGAGTAACAAACTATGATATGTTTTTAAAATTGGAAAATCATTAGCCTTTGAAAAAACAGAATATTTCATTTTGAAAACATACAGGGTAAAGTATTACACACACTTAGTTCATACGTTTCAATGAGAGTAGTGCAACATTTGGTTTGCGATCAAAGGTTCTATGTTATTTCAATTGTATTTTTTTTGCAGCTAACATTTATTTAAAGGCACTATGAGGAGTTTTTAATTGGTTGAGAAACAGACTGAAACTGATACCGATGCCTCTTCATGACCTTCAAAAGCAAACAAGAACATCCACAACAACACTGATACCTTCTCTGTTGTCATTTTTAATGCCTGACACAACACAACAGGATGAGGTTATTGTCTGAAGATACAAATTTTGCATGAACAGTACAAGAGATAAGAGGTATCATGTTGTCCACAAGGGGGCGCCAGAATCGATACAAACCAAAAGTTCCTCACAGCAGCTTTAAAGCAGGAAAAAAATGAAATGATAGAGGTGGAGCTTGTCGGTGCGAGGAGAGAGTTGATGTCTGTATAAGTCTTTTTTTTTGTTCTGTTTGCTGATCCTGTTTGTTGTTTTTGGTTACTGTTAATTAAATTGTCACCTGTGTTTTATTGTTTTATTGTTTGTTTGTTTTGGTGTTCATGTATATAATGTTAAATGTGAATTAAAAAGATTATACAAAAAATTCAGTGAAAAGAAAGAGAAAAAACATGATTTGGTTGAAGCTTGTTGGCAGACTCTGCAGCTCTGTGATCAACAGCTCGTTCAGACTCAAACTCAACATGGCCGACAGGATGTTTCCTCCCAAACACTCTGATGTGTTACACTGTCTGATTATTCCACAGTCTGCTCTCTTCATTGTGTATCCACTGCAAACTGGAACATCTCAGTGCTGCTTCCCTCTCATGACATCATGCTCTTCTCACACTTGTTTCACACTTTGCACAGGTGTGTTTTTTTTTTTCAGCACCTGCTTCAGAACCTGTTATTTTGCATGTGCTCAATATCAGAACATAATTCAGTCAGGTCTTCATGTGACCACCTTTACAGATCTCCATCGTCTTCCACAGTTATTAGCACTATTTGCAGCTTTGCAGGGTTTTCTCTCCTACAGGTCATGGCTCAAATGTGCTAAAAAGCATACATTGAATTGAGTCCCTGCATTACAATTGATGCAAAATGTTGAAACACAGTGTTTTAATTTAATTACATGAAACTCCTTTGAAGGTACAGAGAAAGGGCCGACAAGAGCGTCCATCACTTGACAAAAAGAAATGACACCCAGGTCCAGCAGCTGGTCCCTCCCTGCAGGACCATCTGTCACCCTGTGAGCACCTACTCTAACCTGCAGCTGATGTTTTCCTGTTTCTGACCTTATTTTGTATCATCACCTTCACTAATCTCAGACAGCAGAAGCTGTTTAATCCTCCGACACTTTGTCTCAAATCCTTGTGACTAAAGGCGCTGCAGGAGGTTTTTGGACCACAACACTCCCCAAATGGGCTTAAGAGGCACATGTTACATCTTGGAAAACAAACACCAACGCTCCGATCAGACTCCCATGACCCCTTGCTGTCTCTGCACCTGCTGCTCAATATGGCCGTCTGAAGTTCAGTCGACTGTATGTGGACAGTGAGCCAATCCGCACACAGTGACAGCATTCACTTTACATGTATTTAACTGGTTAAGATAACTGTGAGTGAGTCGTTTAAACATCAACACTGTATTCAGAGGTCAGAGACACATTTTACTAATCAGCCACAATCCTCCATTGTCACCACAGATATGATCTTATACCTGCATGCCTCATAGGCAGAGATATTTGCATTATATTTGTAAAGCAGGGTGTGAGAGGTACAGAAACATAAAGCTGCACAGAGAACACACCGTGTATTCAAATACAAGAAATATTAAAATTGCATGATGTGATCGTGTAACAAGAAGCGTCCTTCCAGCCAGACAGTGTTCTCCAGACTGTGGTTTACAGGTCTGGACTGAGAAGGACTTCAGTGATATGAGAGGAGAAGCACCAGGTCCAGTTGTATAGCACCTTATTTCTACAATATCATCCATGTGATCTTAAAAAATACAAAATAAGAACTATAATGCAATCTAAAATTCAATTAATACATGATTTAATCTATTTCTCTGTTAGACATCTGTCCTAGGAAAGAAAACAAGTCGTCTAAAACAGATGCATCATGTTCAGATCCATCTACAGCATCTGCATTTACAGTTATTCACTGAAAATTTGCCATAAATTGACTCAATAAATGAATTAATTGGAAGAAGGTAAAAAGGCAAAACAAGGAATATAAAATTAAACCAAGAAAAAACAGTTCTGGACTGAGAGGGACTAATGAGACATGGAGGAACATGAAGGAGAATCATCAGGTCCACTTGTATGGCACCTTATTTCTACATGTGATGATAAAAACTACAAAATATTAACTATGAGCATTCTGTAATTCAATTAATACATGATTTAATCTATTTCTCTGTTAGACATCTGTCCCAGGAAAGAAAACAAGTCGTCTAAAACAGATGCATCATGTTCAGATCCATCTACAGCATCTGCATTTACAGATACACTGAAAATTTGCCATAAATTGACTCAATAAATGAATTAATTGAAAGAAGGTAAAAAGGCAATTCCAGGGATATAAAATTAAATCAAGAAAAAACAGGTCTGGACTGAGAGGGACTTCAGTGGTATGAGTGGAGAAGCATCAGATCCACTTGTATGGCACCTTATTTCTACATGTGATGATAAAAACTACCAAATAATAAAAATAAAGCAATCTGTAATTCAATTAATACATGATATAATCTAGTTCTCTGTTAGACATCTGTCCCAGGAAAGAAAATAAGTCGCATCATGTTCAGATCCATCTACAGCATCTGCGTTTACAGTTATTCCCTGATAATTTGCCATAAATTGGTTCAAGAAATGCAGCTGCAATGAGGTGAAAAGGCAATTCCAGGAATATAAAATTAAATCAATTAAAACAAAAAAAAAAAGGAATCCCTGGAGAAATATCTAAGATGCTGAAATAAACATTTAACTGTCATTCATGCAAAACACGC
Organism: Notolabrus celidotus; assembly: GCF_009762535.1. Classification (NCBI taxonomy): domain Eukaryota; kingdom Metazoa; phylum Chordata; class Actinopteri; order Labriformes; family Labridae; genus Notolabrus; species Notolabrus celidotus. The sequence continues at coordinate 31,146,676 of NC_048285.1, read as the reverse complement.
ACAATCAGGCTCCTGTGCGCAGTCACGAAACATGAGCAGCTGGGAATGTTCCTTTCTAATTAATAATTGAGATTGAAAATGCATCTCATTTTGTGCATATTTAATTTTGCACCCATCATTATGTAGTCCTATGTGTTTTTTGTCTAGAGTCAGATGAGGTGAATGAAGCTCCTCACCGTTGTTGCAGTACTGTAGCAGCAGGTTGGTGCTGTCATACAGGCTCCCACACGAAGCGATCCTCTCAGACATCATCCCCTCTCTTCTCTTCCCTTCTTTCCTTCCTCCTCTTCTTCCTCTCATTCGCGTCTTCGTCCTCCTTTCAGCCCTCTCCGTGTCTTCTTCACGCCGTCACCCTCCCTGTCTCCCCTCTCATTCATAAACAAACACACACCTTTACCTTCACCAGCTGCCCCTCAGCTCTCTCCCTCTACAGCTCCCTGCTGCCGGCTTCAAGTCTCACTCTGTGGATTACACTCACTTCCGCTTTCAAAATAAAATGCATGTATTAGGGTTTTTTATTTATTTGTTTGTTTGTTTGTCTGTTTGTATTTTCTTAATGTATAATCATTTATTTTTCTCTTTCTTCTCATGGTTATACATTAAGAAAATTATTTTATTTTTGTATGTGCAAAATATATATATATTTTTTATTTCCCCCTTGTTTCTGTTTTTTTAGTTTCTATCTATTTAGTTATTTTTTCTGTTTTTTCAGTTGTTACATTTACAAAACTATTTAAGTGTGCTCATCTATTTAGTACTCTATCATAATTGTAAAAAATCAATAAATACACTGTTAAAAAAAAATAATAATATAAGACAAATCCTGACCGGGCGTGCACCACTTTACCAGGATTTTGATGAGAATTCATCAACAGATTGCATGGACTTTAACATTTGACCTCTAATTATTTAAAGTTTCCTCATTGCATTTTTGTTTTGTATCTTCCTCTCATGTCTCAGTGGTAATTTGATCGTACTTAAATATTTCCATCTAGGGCACTCCCTAATTATTAACAATAGGCTATCTGACATAAAAATATTTTTAAAGAATTTTATTCCTTAAAGTTATTTTAAGGGAATTTTTTTTGTCTTTTTAAATGTTTTATTTCTTTATCTTGACTGGTGTGTTTTTTATTAACTGCCTGTTTTATTTTGCTGCCCATGTGAAGCACTTTGTAACTTGTTTTTGAAAAGTGCTCTACAAATAAAGTTATTATTATTATTATTATTATCATTATTATTATTATTATTATTATTATTATTATCATTATAAATGTAGCTGCATCTTCCATTTATCATAATAAAGGCAAATAATGTCATACATTTGAAGCCCCTTTGTGCTTTTCAAGTTTTGTGTTGCCTATTTAAACTAAATAAAAAGTCACCTTTAGCCTACCTTTGAAGAGAGGTAAAGTTTCTGTCCAACGTGGTAATTATTTCGAGTTTGTATGAATGTGTTTATCCAGTAAATATCCAGGATATGCTGCAAACATTGTGATTTTATTTTGAAAAGAGTCCAGTTTGATTTCCGGTATTACTCTGTTCCATTTCCGCTAACTTGACGAAAGATCCTCCACTGTGTCGTTCTACCGCTGTTTCTATAGCAACAGCCTCTCCGCCTGCTCCGGCTCGTGATCATTGGAGGCGGAATAAACACAGAACCAACAGAACTCTTCAGACTGAACTTTACATGAGAATTAAATCAGAAATACTACTGAGTGTAAAAACACGTCTAATGTTCCACAGAGGCTTCAGATCCTGAAGACAGAGAAATGTGATCCTGGTGTTGTGTTCCTGAATTATTGATCGGGGAACTGGACTGCACGTGTTCTTCACTCTTTCAAAGTCTGATCAGAAAGCTTTAAACCCTCTTAAGAGGAGATATACATCACATGGAGCAAACAGGAAAACCTTAGATATTAGTATGAAAACAACAGATAGACATCGAGACTTCCTTCAGATCCAGATATATGAATAAAAAAACACATTTTAAATCAGCTTTAAAAATAAAAGATATTTCACCGATACATAACTTTGTTTATTGGAGGCAGTTGTAACAAAGGAAAAGTACAATGTGGTACAGAGGACTTCCATTCTTCCCATTGTTTCACTCTTTTTTCCCTCCCACAAACCCATCCCACTTGTACTTCAAAAAATAATATGTCAACAATACAGAATACATACAACAATTACACAAATAAGGAAAATAATTAAATCCAACCCAAATGTAAAAATTAATAAATACAAATTAATAAATACAAATAAATAAATAAAATACACCGATACATTTTTGTATAATTATCATTGTTATTTTCTTTTATAACCTTTTGTGCTTGTTTATTTTTTGACTATTAACATATGTACTTTGTAGTATTTCCATATCCATTTTCTTCTTTATCTTATTTTATTAACTTTTTTATTTTAAATTATTATCATTTATTACTCTTATTCTTCTTATTCTTATTGTTTTTATTATTATAATTATTATTACTATTATCATTATCATTATTATAATAATAATGATGATAGTAATAATAATAATAATAATATTATTATTATTATTATTATTATTATTATTATTATTATTATTATCATTTATTTTAACATTTATTGTCTTATCTATTTATTTTGTTTTCTTAAACCAGAAAAACATCACGTACTCCTGAACAGTAGGTGGTGATGTTCACTCTTTACCGCCGGGGATGCAACCCACGAAGAAGAACTTCTATTATGATCACGTGACTGTTTTTCTCCACCAGCTGTTGCTGTGCAGGACCCTGTGGGCGGACCATGGACTGAGTTTGGGTAGGAAATGCATCTATACATAGGGAAATCACACATTAGGATAAAACACAAGTTATAACATTAAAATCCCGAGAGTTAAAGATCATTTGTTGAGTTAAAGAGGATCAGGAAGAAGTCTGTTGCTTGCTGAATCCCGGAAGTGGATACTGTAGAGTGGAAATAACGCGGGAGAGAAGTTTCTCGCAATTACTGGAAATGATGAAACACGAAGAAAGAACCTCTCCTGACCCTTTATACAGTCTATGCTCCTGACGTGTGCTTAAGAAGTATATAAGATCAGTCTGCAGGAGTAACTTCATTTATTATCACTGGGGAGGTTAAAGTACCAAACTTAAAGCAGCATATAGATCCATGCTCTCTGAGAATCCTAAGACAGTAAGTTTGAAGATGGTAACATGTGTGATGGGATGCATTTGTCTTTGAGGAGGATTTTACTGGTTATTGTTAAAATGTACACCTACTTAAGAAAAAATTAAGTCTACTATTTACTGTCATAGTTAACTTCCTGCTTTTTCAAGGATTCTGCACATTTCTGGAAACTTGAGCTTTTCTGCCTCTGGATGAAATATACACCTGAAAAAAATGTTGTTCTACAAGGAACAGCCTCATGAAATGTCACCTGGTGACATACATTTCACATGTTTTGGTACTCAGACTGGAGAACTGGAGATTTGATGTTCAGACTGACTGAAACATTCATCTCACTTAACCTCACTTCACTCATAGAGCTCTTAAAAACTGATTTTGCTAATATTTCTGCAAGAAAAAAAACAAGGAAGATGAAAATGATGCCTAATGTGTATACTTATCTGAAAAATGTCTCTAATATGTTTTCTTTTAGATCTAAGAAGTGTTGGTTTCAGACTGCAGGAGCAGCACCTCCACCTTCAGTCATCAGAACATCGATAACACTCTGTTTCTAAAAGTAAGTTTCCTAAGTTTAATAAGTTTCCAGAGAGAACAGCTTCAAATGAAAAACACTGCTAACTCTTGCCTGGCTGTTTTCAGCATGAGGAACCGCCAGAGGGGATCCCATCTGGGCCTGCTGCTCCTGGCCTCCCAGCTGTACCAGGTGGGTCTGGACAACATCCCTCCGGTCACCCTGGCTGTCCTGGGACTCAACGTGTACCTCTTCCTGTTCCCTGCAGCTCCTCTGATGAAGGTAATGCACCGATACAGCACTCATAACAGAGGTAGAGGCTGGATCTTTTTAAAGTGTTACTCAAATGTGTTACCTCCTACCTGTACCCCCATCTAGACCTGCGTGAGTGTCCAGCAGGCGTACTGGTATGGCGACTGGCGCCGTCTCCTGCTGTCCCCGCTGCACCACGCAGATGACTGGCACCTTTACTTCAACATGGCGTCCTTCCTCTGGAAAGGGAAGAAGCTGGAGCAGCGGCTGGGTGGACCCTGGTTCCTCTACATGCTGTCAGTCTTCTCTCTGCTCACAGGGTTGGTCTACCTGGGGTTGGAGGCGGCGCTTACAGAGCTGACTGACGATCAGTCCTACAGCATGACCTGTGCTGTCGGCTTTTCAGGTACGGATCAAATCTGACAAAGTCCTCTGAGAGGTTCAGAGTAGAGAAAACACTTTTTGTAACTTGTACAAGATAAAGTAACATTAATATTATATCTATCTATTTTATCTATTAGTAAATATGTTGGTTAAGAAATGTTCTGGGGGTTCAGGTTCGTAAAAGAGAACCCCTCCACTCTATCTTCCCTGTTCGTCCTGATAAAGACTAAAACATCCAAAAGAAATCATTTCTCAGAGCTGCCTTTCTGTGTCATCTTTGTTCATCCATTTTTTATAAGATTCACTTCCTTGTGATGGAGTTTTTATCCCCTCACACCACACAGCTCTCTGTCTGACTTCTGAAACTCTCAAACCACCAAAACAACATTTTCTATCCCCTCTCCTTCATTGTCATTTTTCAACACCACTGTGTCTGTAGGTGTCCTGTTTGCTCTGAAGGTGATCAATAACCATTACCACCCTGGAGGAGTGACCTATGCGATGGGAATCCCTGTATCCAATCGCTACGCCAGCTGGGTGGAGCTTGTGCTGATCCACATAACTTCACCCGGGTGAGTTTCATGTCTGAAATCTCTTTATCGATTCCTCTGAGATTCAGGATCCACCTGCGAGGTGTCGACACTCTGCAGGATGAATGCTGATGAATTCATGCTTTTGTTTCTTGGTAGAAAGCCCAGATAGTGTGGGAAGATTTTAGAGACTAGGGCGAAAGTTTTACTCTGAAACTGGATTTTTAAAACCCCTTGAACATTTTTTAACTTTCTAAGTATGAAACAACTAGAGTCATTTGAGAGCATCCAAGAGAAGCACAGAACCTCTATGGAACGAAATCTAAAGTTCAACATGGAACCAGAGAAGCTGAGCTCCAGGCAGCAGCACAAGTTCATCCAGAAGAAGCTGATCTGTCTTTAAGTCGTGACATCACGTCAGCTTTCGTCCCCGATCTTCATGTGAGGATCGTGTTTAATGTTTTCTGTGCATCTTCCAAGGTGATAGGACTCCCTCTGACTTCTCAGGCCTCCTCATACAACCAACAAATACTGTAGAGAGCTGGCTTAATCCTCCTTGACCCTGCCCACATCGCTGAGCCCACATCTGACTCATCTCTAAGAGCAGAACAAACGTCATACATGGCGCTGTTAATAAAGTGTCCACTAGATGGCAGTGTTTCCTGAGTTAAGGATCATTCGTTCTCTGCTTTTTCAGGACCTCTTTTGTGGGTCACCTGGCAGGTATCCTGGTGGGTCTGCTCTACACAGTTGGACCGTTAAAGACCATCATGAAGAAATGTGCAGGTCTGACTCTGGTGTAAACATTGAGTCCACGGTCAGATCTGTCTGCCTCAGGTTTGATTTAGATATGACTTTTTAAAAAAACATGAAGAATACTTTGTTTGTTTGCTTTTATTAAAACAGGGATTGTGACATCAAGCGGATTCACCTCTCAGCCCGGTGTGTACTACAACTCCTCAGGCTCCTCAGGTACTGAGCATCCACACAAAGTTACTTTTACACAGAGAGAGAGAGAGAGCTTACCTTTCTGTAGTTTGACAAACATTAAAGTGCAGCACAGGACTTTAATCATACATAACCAGAGTTTGATCACTGAGTTAATCAAATCTTTACAGCAGTGGAAGCTTCAAAGGGGTTTAGTGAACTAATGGTTGACTTCACAGTAGTTATGTACACTTCCTGTTTATTGTCATAGTCGACATTCAGAACACTAAATGTGTCTGAAAGCCTGGTAGCAGGTGCAGGAAGATGTCACACGTGACAGGTTTTTAAAGATTCACACCTTAAATCAAACATTATGAGAGCAGAGAATAAATACCTTCAAGTTTTCTCTTAAAAACTAACTTCTGATATGTTCTGTGTGTTCGTGTGTGTGTTTCCTGCCTCCCTGTCTTGTCCTGCAGGCTACAGTGGCACTAATGGAGGATACTCGGGACACCAGCGGTATGCACCAAATCCTGCACCATACCCTTCCTCATCCTACTCAGGTGGGCTGACGGAGGAGGAGCAGCTGGAAGCCGCCATCAGAAACAGTCTGAATGAAGGAGGTGAGGGCAGAGACGGGGTCAAAGTGACGCTGAACTCTTCACCAGTCAGCTCATATTTACAGCTTTGAATCTGATATCTTGTTTCAGGGCGAACCGACCAGAGGAGAGCTTCCCCTCCTCCTCCTGTTCCTTCTGCTCCTCCTGCGTATGGTTTCCACGTCCCTCAGGAGGGCAGCGCTGAGGACATCAGGATGAGGAGACTGAGGAGGTTTGACAGCTGATGTGGAGAGATGGTTCAGGTGACTAAACAGAAAAGGATGAAATCTCTCCTGAAGCTTCAAACTCTGCATCCCCACATGCTGAGGAAGAGCGGCCTGAGCGAGAAGGTCAATCCACACAGCCCGACACTCTGTACAGTGTTTTTACTGTAACCTCACTCTGAGTGCTACCAAAGAGCTCATGTTGCTGTAATGTATCATACAGTGACTATGAAGCTGAGAGGCTTAATGTGCAGGTTGATGGAGTTTCTTCTGATTTGAGAATGACTTAAAGTCTCATGGAGTACATTATTATTCAATATTAGTCTGTTGTAACGTCATGTACCTGGCATTACATTAAATGCCTTTAAGTTCTTCACAACTTTTTTTCATTTTTTACTCAATGCATTACTTTATAAAGCCTTTCTTTTTTTTTTAAGCAGAGTTTTATTGTTTTTTGTTTTTCCACAAACAGAGGAGAATGAAATCAAACATTTATCTTGCTTTGCATCACATTACACATTTAAAATAGTACAAAAAGAGTGGATTATATAAAGAAATTTACATTAGAAAGAGAAAAGAAGAAAGAAAAATAAATAAAATACATGAATCAATAAATAAGAAAAGTATTGCCACAGTGCCACAGCGTATATTCCAAACAAGGAAAACCCAGCCGCCAGACCACTCCCCCTCCACAGGTTGATGTCATGCATATTGCCATTATAATAAGTTCTCTCATACCAAGTACAAGCAAACATAATACCTGATAACAAAAGGAAGAGCTAGCAAAGCTGTACTGATAATAGAGACACAATACTAAAAAGAAGGAGGAGGATGCTCATTAAATGATTAGGTTTGTCCCCTCATCACAAGTTGAGTCAGTTCTTGAGGTGAATAACTGAGCACAGGAGACCACGTCAGTAAAGTACCTCTCATTACCCCTCAGAACCACACTGAACCTTTCTATGTAATCCAAACCACATCAGACCGGGTCAGTATCTAATTATTCTTTTTGTCAAACTGGGACTAAGTTACTGCCAAAAAGTGGTTTTCAACATTTGATGTTTTATCTTAATGGGACATATTATTATTTGAGTGATGCATTATAGCCTCAGTGAAGCTCTGACTCTCTTCATAGTGTTCTTCAAGTTCTGACTGAATCCTTCTTTACTATCAGGTCAGTTCTCCTCACATTACATGACACTGTATGTCATATATCATATATAAACACAAGCCTTCTGTTTAACTGCTCAGTGCTGTCTTTGTGTTTATCAAAGGGGACATTGCTAGTTTCATAGAGGTAGAGTTTCCTGATGCACGTGTGAATAAATGTTATTTCAACACAAAAGCTTTTGAGTTGGATCAACTATTATTTTTTTTTACTTCAAAGTTTGATTTTTGGGCTTTTTTGCCTTTATTGACCGGACAGCTGAAGAGAGACAGGAAATGTGGGGAGTAGAGAGAGGGGGAAGACATGCAGCAAAGCCGGTGACCTCTGCAACAAGGACTATAGCCTCTATACATGGGGGGCCTAGACTGCTAGGCCACCAGCGTTCCTGGATCAACTACTCTAACCCGTCCTAAACATCCACTCACAGATTCGGGCCTTAATGTCATCATGTGTTTTTCGATCATTCATTTAAAGTTACTCACAACTGTTAGGACAAACAGTTATGTGTTACCTCCTGCATTGTCATCCTTAACTTAAGACTCCAGACGTTCTATGCGAGAGACTCAAACGCAGCATTAACAAAGTACATCACTGGCTCTGATTTCACTAAAGCCCCGAGGCATCATGGGAAGTAGGGCATCTTAAATTAGAGCCAAGAAAGCCAGCGAGCGATCACTCCACCCGGTCTGAACTCATGCTGTATCAGACATGAGTCCACAGCCCAGTCCCTGTTTCAGCACCTCCAGCACCATGACAAAGACAGTGTTAATTATCTGGACTCAAAGTGACAGGATGGATGTGGAGCTGCTCTGACATCACATGGATGAGACAGTGTGCATGGTTTGATTTAGCATTACTACCAGGGGGAGCATGGGAGCTGAGTGGAGCACGGGACCCCTGCAGAACATGAATGAGGGAGTCTGAGGAGTGACAGCGGGTATGACAGGACGGGGACAGGGATGACACTCACCAGACAGCAGATACTGCTGCTGCAGAGTGTGTGTGTGTGTGTCGTTTGCACATTAATGGCTGTTCTTGGCATTCTGTTGTTTGTCATGTCCTTGTCGGGGAAGTTGTATCTGAGTTTGTCGTCTTACATTTAATCTCAGATCCTGCTGATCGACTTTGTAAAGAGCTCCTCCTGCTGTGACTGTCACTCCGTGTTAAAGACAGAAATGAAAGGTGCAGAGGAGGAATCCCTGCGTAAGCTCATGTCGACTGATTGGCTGAATAAACTGAACCAAAATCAGAAGCCAGAACAAAACACAAGTGTGACATGAGAAAATGTTTGCAAATTTTTAGATTCCTTGTTTGTTTTTATACATTTATTTTGATTAAATGATCCAAACCAAATATTAAAGGCTCCAGTGTTTTCTTTGAAGTTTTTCAGTGAAGTAGTTCATGAAATTAGGTTGAGCAGACTCTGCAGATGTTCAGTAGCTGCAGGAAACTGGGCTAACCCTCGAGGAAGGTTCTCAGTAAGTTTCAACCCAAATATAACAGAAATATGTTAAATTTAATTAACATTTATATGATTTAAAAATACTTTCTTATAATAAGATAATGTAAATGTGAATGCATGAAATTATTTCTTGTTCCTTTTTGTTTCTCTGGCAGAGAAGTGTGAGATGAGGTCATTTATTTCCACATAAAATAAGAAATAACCATCCATCCATTGTTAGGGGTCACAGGGAGCTGGAGCCTATCCCAGGTGACTTCAGGTGGAGGGCAGGGTACACCCCTAGGTCGCCAACCTATCACAGGGCGAACACTGAAAGACAGACAACCATTCACGCGCACACTCACACCTATGGGGAATGTAGTGTAACCAATTAACCTGCAGAGCATGTTTTTGGACTGTGGGAGGAAGCTGGAGAACCCATGCTTGCATGCAGTTTGCAAGAAATTACAAGAGGACAGACTACTAGACATCAAAACTATGAAATAATCTGGTTTGGCCGTAATCTGGATTACAACAGTAGTCAAACAGGACTATCCATTGTGTGCTAACCCTACCTCTGAACAACACAACTGATGGTCTCAAACACATTAAGAAGGCAAGTCATTCTACAAATGAACTCTTCACAAGGCTCATGTTCATTAGAAACCATTCCAGGAGACCACTTCATGAAGCAGACTGAGAGAATACCAAGAGTGTGCAAAGCTGTCATGAAGGAAAAAGGGGGCTACTTTACAGAATCTAAAATATAAAACAGATTCTGCTTTGTTTAACACTTTTTAAAAATTTAATAATTCCATATATGTTCTTTCATAGTTTTGATGTCTTCAGTATTAATCTACAGTGTTTACAATTATTAAAATAAATACAAACCCTTGAATGAGGAGGTGTGTCCAAACTTTTGACTGGTAGTGTAGGTGGGCTGATAACTTGGAAATACCCCCAAATGTGATAGCAGTCCCGTCCCTCCGCTCTGTGCTCCACACCCACTCTGACTCTCTGGAAAGAAAACACCCTTCCACCCGATCCACAGTGATGCTACATTGAGCTCACAATGACTCCTCAAGGACCGAGTGAACAAGCTTCTGGCAAAAGACCGAATCAGAGTTTGGATCACATTTCTGGGCTCCCTGCAGTGCAGTGATTAACTTCATTAAACCCTGCTCAGCAGCCCCTGAAGTCTGGAGGAGAATGGTATTAACTTGTGCTGCTGTGTAAGCCTGGGCTCATTTTTACCTCATTTTTATCACTGGTGTGACAGAGTTACCTCCGCTCATGACTCAAGAAACTTGACACACTATTTATAGGATAATCTCATGAAATCCCCACATCCCTCCCTAACCACCCTCACCCTCCCTCTTCTAATTATCCTGTTGACTTTGTTCTCTGCGCTCCGTGTTCTTCCCTGCCACACAGTGGAACTTAATGGAACTTCCTGCTTCACCATCAAAGGCCCTGTGCTCCCACCCAATGTCTTCATGTTGATTAGAGCTTTAATCAGCCTAAAGAACAGGACTCACTAAACAACAAACAGATATAGAAGAGGAAGCTGTTCTTTAAAGACAGAGCAGGGAGGGGATCTTTGATCGTATAGACGAGGTCTTTGTGTAAAGCCAAAGGTTTGTGAAAGGGTTCACATGGTTTGATCCAGAGACGGGGGATGTAGACTGAGATTTTTATTTATGTCCTGAGGTGATTGATCATGTAAATGCTAATTTAATATTCAGTTAAAAGTTGTCAAAAATATCTGGGTAGTTCAAGAGGAAACTTATGAGCTATATTTGGCGTGACTGGCTGAAGGAATCACTGTAGGAATGAATTAACAATCGTATCATGGTTCACAGGGAGTAATGTAATTAACATGTAATTATTAAAGGCTAGGTTTAATGGCTTTTTTTCCCTGTTTATTTGAATTTTAACACATTACATATAAAAGATCAATTAAAATATTTAAAGGAAGAGATGTTTTGTATAAGAGACAATAAATGAATGAATGAAAAAGCAACCAATGATAATAAATGATAATAATTTAGAATAAAAGATAAATAAATAAAAAAGGAAATAAATAACTGAAACTACAATTAGATAAATAGGTTAATATTTAAAATATAAATAAGTGGAAAGGGTAAAAAAAAAAAAAAAAAGCAATAAGAATAATCATAAATAAAATAAAATAAATATATATTAAAGCTGCTGTGAGGAACTTTTGTTTTGTATCGATTCCTGCGCCCCCTTGTGGACAAAGTGATACCTCTTATCTCTTGTCCTTTACATGCAAAAGTAGTGTTTTCAACAAAAACCTCATCCTGTTGTCTTTTAACAGTCAACTTTATCAGGCAATGTGATTATTTTCCATGAAAACAGTCAAATAAAGACTGTTTCTGAAGCAAGATGTCCATCATCTGGTCTGACACCTAACCCCTCAGGGCGGTTTCAGGCATTAAAAATGACAACAGAGAAGGTGTCAGTGTTGTCACTGATGGTCTCGTTTGCTATTGAAGGTCATAAAGAGGCATCAGTATCATTTTCAGTCTGTTTCTCAGCTGGTTCAAAACTCCTCACAGGGCCTTTAAACAAATTAATGAAAAAAAAAATAAAAAAACAACATTACAGAACATGTTTCAAATGGCTTTTAAATTAGGGATGTGCACGTTCAGTGATACAAAGATCCCCCCTCCCTGGTTTGCACCAGAATTACTTATTGCAAATCAGTCATATTTTTACCCTAAAGGTCGACTACAAAGGTACCATTTATTTATTTAAGAATTTACCTTTCAGTTCAGATAAACAATGCGGCTCTACAAGAAATGCTACATGAGTAAATGTGATATCACCAAGAGTAAAAACAAACTTTATCAGTGTATAGTGATGTACAGAGTCATGCATGCACACCGTTACCCCTCTGTGCGTTACACATTGCAGACGAGATGTAACAGGGGGTAATATTGTGCCTTATAATGGCAGTATGTAAGCTTCTAATGATGGCACAGGTCAACATTACCTGACAGAATTGAGTCCTGATACAGTGACATCCACTCCATCAACAAATATCTGAAAACTGCTGTCCTGTTTTCAGTTGAGCTCCTGACATGCAGCCTCCTCCTCTTAACCTCCACCCCTTCTTTTCCACATCTCAGTGTCTCCTCTCTCCTGCTTTAGATTTTTGTAGCTCTTTGTGTTTTGATTCCTCCCCAGTGTCTGCTCTCCACCTTTTCTGAATCTCTCTCTCTCTCTCTCTCTCTCTCTCTCTCTCTCTCTCTCTCTCTCTCTCTCTCTCTCTCTCTCTCTCTCCTGCTCCACCATGTTTCCATGTGATGCTCTCTCCCCCCTTCACCCTTTATGTTTCTCTGTCTCTTCATTTTCACAATCCAGTTATAGTTTTGATCCTGCCACACCTCTCTTCCCTTAGTCTTCCTCCCTCTGTCTCTCACACACACTCAGACTGTCTCCTTCCTCCTTGCCTGCAGATCAGAGTTGGCATGTCTTTCAGAGAGCTGTAGAATTACCAAGCTCCTTGATTCAACCGAGCTATCTGGGTGACCCATTTCTGCTCAAACTCACACATTGCATGGTGTGAAATGATGTACTGTAAAGTGTTTTTGCGCATCAGTTCAACAATATATCCTCGCTATACCAGCATGATTTTATTTCTCCTCCACAGATTCAGAAAGCTCGTCATAGAAATGTCATAAATGGGAAACCACAGGGGGCTCTTGGTTCACAATCCCAGCCTCTGGTGGAAAGAACAGCTTCACACATATTAAAGGTGCAGTGTGTATAACAAGCATTTATCAGAGCAGACTTGGTATATATTTTTAAATTAGTGAATAATCACCTGAGTATAAAAATCATTTTGTTTTTGTGAACTTTAATGAGTCTTTATATCTACATAAGGAGGAGATCCCCTTCCACGGAGGCTGCCATCTTGCACCGCCATGTTTCTGCAGCAGCACAGAACGGACAAACTAGAGAGGGCCACATGCATTTTTCTTTTCAGTGATGTAATACACTTTGAATATATTGTCATTGGATTTTCATGGATATATATTCATTATTATCAGAGACACAATTGTGAATATAGACACAAATATCCATATAGTCAAATTAGACTAGAGAGGAACACTTAGGGTGCTGGTAGAACTTACAAACACACCACTAGACCCTCAACAGAAACCTCCTAAAAAACAAAAGTAGGCAAAAAGAGTAAGCACAATAAAAATAATCTAATCATAATTAAATAATAATAATATAATTTAATAAATAAGACATTGAGGAGTTAATTAAAATGTTACGAAAAATAACCAAAGCAATAAAATAGAATAAAATAATAAATAATTTTAAAAAATGTAATGCACTTTGAAGATTTGTTTGTTGTTTGCAAAATGTGTCCTGATTGATGTTTTTGATGGTAAAAACTCGACACATGGAGGATCATACTTATCATGCGTCCCAGGAGATGCCATTTTTTTTAGGTTTCTGACTATCATAGCCACATATTTCTGCATTAAATTATACAATCTTTACCTTACTATGTTTCAAAATGCCTTCTTTTGCTCTCTTGTAGGACTGAAGGGAAGAAGAGACTTAGTGCATGGGGCCACTGGCATGTCCACCCCTTGAAATCCAATTAGCCACTCCAGAGGCCACCCCAGAATCCTAAACTATGATTGGCTGTTTGCCTTGTCAGAGGTGGGGTTTCTGTTAAAATCTATAATTTGGGATGAGTTCAAAGGCTGAGAGTAGATTTCTTTATTAGTGCCTTCAGATGTGACTTTAAAGGCACTATTAGGAGTTTTTAACTGGCTGAGAAACAGACTGAAACTGATGCTGATGCCTCTTTATGACCCTCAAAAGCAAACAAGACCATCTACAACAACACTGATATCTTCTCTGTTGTCATTTTAATGTCTAAAACTGCTCTGCGGGGGTAGGTGTCAGAACAGATGATTGACATCTCAGTTTTCATTGCAAATAATCACATTGTAAGATAAGTCTAAATGTTAAAAGACAACAGGATGAGGTTATTGTCTTAAGACAATTATTTTGCATGTACAGGACAAGAGATAAGAGGTATCACTTTGTACACAAGGGGGCGCCAGAATCAATACAAGCTAAAAGTTCCTCACAGCAGCTTTAAAAAAACGTCTTTTGTAAGTCCTTAAAGAATTAAGCTTAGAAGATTTATGCCACTTTGTCATGTTTGGTTTTTTTTTTAAGTCAAAATGAATATAACTGTGTAATACTTTAATGAATGTAGGTTGTGAAGAAGGGTAAATGTTATTTATTTGTAAATGCACTTGCCACCCCTGCCTATGTGAGAGCCTTAATTGGGCCACCTCGGTCAAAAAGTTCTGGACACGCCCCTGCAATGAAGGGCCATGAGTGCATAGGGGTCCACAGAGAGTGCCTGTGTGCAGGGCCACTAATTATCAATCCTTGCATGATTATTCAAATTAAAATGTCTTATTCAATAAAATATGAAAAGGTGCTTTCACTTGCTGATTATGTTTGTTGTATATAATTTTATATGTGGTGTACCTATATCACTTTTATATTAGTTTTGGTATAATTCCATAAATTCATTCATTCCTCTGAAAACAAATCTCCCCTCTGGGTGCAGCACACCGCAGGGGGTCTGTGCAGGTTTTCTCTGCAGATGCATTCATGTGATTTCTCCCTTTGAGGAGGAGAAGAGAAGAGATGGAATTATATAAATGAACTGTATGTTTTAGGGGTGATGGCATTTTATTTGAAGGGTATTTAATGTTTCTCATCACCCCACTGTGATCCCCTCCAACACATTCATTACACATCCTTTCAGTTTAATAGAGACAAGAAATAAAGACAGTACAGCTGAGGATGATGAACCAATGTGAAATTTAGGAGTCTGTCGACACTCCACCCACCTCCCCATCCGACCCCCCCATATCTGCTGTATAGTCGCGGGATCCAGTCCACGTTTTTCCCTGCACCCTCTCCAAGGGTTGTGTGGGTTATAAGAAGAAATAGAGGAAATAACAAGCCAACAAACAAGAGGGGTGTGCTGCCAAACAGGAAAGCGTTGGTATGTGGTGTATGAGGGGAGAACATGTGAGGGGAATCCGAGAGATCAGGAAGCATTTCTTTGTTGCTGCTGCTGCTGCTGCGATCCCGGAGCATCTGCACCTTCACTGGAGTCTGCAGCATCTCTCCCTCCGTGCAGCCTCCTCATCCCAGGGTGAATTATTCAACGACTAATGGCTGGAGGAAGATGTGGGATCAGGCTTTCGAAGAACAGAAAGGTAAACCGGACGCACAGGAGGTGAATCCTGAGTATGTGCATTGATTCTTTTTATTATTAATTTGTTTTGCACGCATTCCTCTTCAGTGTGAGACGCAAGGGAGGGATGAGGAGACAGATGTCCTCACAGTTTAAAGCTCCTGTGAGGACTTCTGAGTTAATTATGAAAAACACTGAAATCAGTACAAATGCTTAAGAGCCTTAAAAGAGAGAACCAGAGAGGGGATTGATTATTTTAAAGTTTTGTAAGGTTAGGAAATGTTCCCACAGGAGCACCCGGCTCATTTCTACTTGACTTTAACCTCTGCAAAGATTCATGGATGGTGATGTGTTAGACTCATTGTTGCACATTAAAGGGATATTTCAGTTTTTTTGAAGTGGGGTTGTATGTGTTTTAAATCACTAGAAATTGTAGGGGCCACAAATAGTGCAAAGTGAAGTGCACTAAAGTGTTCACCTAAACCGAAGTGAGTGCTCGAGTCTGAGTCTTTCAAAATGAGCTAAATTATGTGGCAGAAATGACCTGGTCTGCAGAAACTAGTGATTTAAAGGTGACATATTACGCTTTTTTCATCAATATATATTGGTCTAAGAGGTCCCCAAAACATGTCTTTATAGTTTATTGCTCAAAAAAACACTTTGAAATCAGATTTTGGTCTGCCTGTAAACCCCTCTTTTTCAGCCCTGCTCAGAACAGGCTGTTTTCTGTGTCTGTGCCTTTAAATGAGAATGAGCTCTCTGACCACGCCCCCTCAGGAAGTGGATGTGGCCTCTGTTGTCCAGCACGTTGATCTAATGTTTACATGTCGGCTGCTCACAGACCCGCATTACTTCAACCCTCTGAATCTGATCCAGAATCTGATCCTGATGGAGAGGCGCCTGCAGCAGGACCTTTCTGAACCATTGGTCACAGATTTAGTGTTTCTTGTTGTTTTATTTATCAGTATGTCGACGTGTGTCTTGGTACACAGCTAAGAACATGTAGCTATGTGGCTATGCTAACTAGCGCTAGCACTTATCCATGATAAATAAAAATCATCCACTAGATCTTCAAATCTGCAGACGTGGGGAGTCAAACCGACCTTTGTGTTTATTAAGACAGCCTACAACTAGCATGCCTCCCTCCTAAGCTCCTTGTTAGCACACATGTGTGCAGGGAATGAAAAACAGAGGAGGGGTTGAGTTGTATTTTATACAGTCTATGGGCTGAACAAGCTCTGAGCTCTGACTTCCTGTTACAGACCGGATGGCGTTGTGACGTATGAAAAACACTGAAAACTGAAACGGCTGGTTTCACACACATTTACAGAAAGGTGGAGAAATCAGAACAGGGGCAGAATGGATTCTTTTCATTTTCGTGAGGATTGTAGACAGGGACACATATTTCAGGTAGAGAACCATTAAAAAGTCCATTTTGCATGATATGTCACCTTTAAAACTCATACAACCCCACTTCAACAAAACTGAAATATCCCTTTAACTCAGCTGACAGATTAGAGGTAGTCTACTGCTTGTCTACAGGGGGCGCCAAAATCAACACAAAGCAGAAGTTCCTGACAGGAGCTTTAATTATTATGGAGGATGTGATCCTCAAGCTCAAAACATGTTCAGCCTGAGGAAGGATGAGACAGATGTTGGCGTTTGTCTGCGTTAAGAGAGGCACACTTTAGTTTTAGTTTCTACACTTCACTACACCCTCTTTATTTACTTTTCTGTCAGGTGGTGAGAGTGCTGTCCGGTCTGGCCTTGTTGCCTCAGCCTTCCTAACGGACATCAAACAGTGTCCCATGTTTGCTCAGGAGGAATGTCTCTAAATAAGCTGTAGTGTAATCTGCAGTGACATTTTGGTTGTCCTCTCTTCTACCAAACTTGACCAGGTTGCTTAAACATCCTTGCAGGTTTCAGAGCATCGCAGACAAAGGGAGCCCTGAATCTGTGACACATCCCCATCCTCCAGGCTCCCCCTCCCCTCCTCCTCATTCTCCCTCCTGACCTGCCACCACCTGGAGCCCGGACTCTTAATGGCTTTTCTGCTGAGAAGATGGAGGGTCTCACTGGTGCTGAATGTGATTGCGGTTGCTGGGTTCATTACGTTCTGGGCCAGGTGCAACACACACAGTCACCAAGCCGCCGGTCGCGAGGCCCCGGCTGACGAGAGGAGGCCCCGGGGCAACAGGATGGCACAGGGGCCCAACATCAGCCATGAGGTGCTGCTGAAGAGGCTCAGCTCACTGGAGGACGTGGTGTACAGGCAGCTAAACGGTAAAGAGCAGTGTAACATTCAAACTGTTGCAACATGTTTGCCTAATTTCCCCCCAAAGGAATCTGAAGATGGAAAAGTGAGTGCTGTTTGACTTTTTGGCGCTCAGTGCCTTTGATAAGAACAAGTGCCTTTTTAGCAAATTAGCTCTAAACAGAACAATTGCTTTATGGAGAGAAAAATCAGTATTTGTTGAAGTGGCTTTGTGGTTTATTCCTCTACAGCTGGAAGTTTGCTGACATAAATGTGCACTTGTCCTACTTCAGGATACTTGAGCAGGATACTAGACTAGGATACTAGAGCAGGATGCTTGCAGAGGTTTGCCACTCTGCAGTCTACAAACAAACCGACTCACGCTCAAAGAAGCTTTTTGTATCCTTAAAACCTCAAAGCTTTAATAGCAGCTTGCAGAAATATGCACAAGAAGTACTGACCCCCAGTGAGTGCAGGCAACCCTGATATCAGCCTTTTTCACAGTGACTCAGCCAGATTAAAGGATCCTGACATGTAGTCTGGTGTCTCATCTTTCCCTCCAGGTCTGTCCAAATCTCTGGGCCTGATCGAGGGCTTCGGGGGTCGAGGTGAAGGCGGCTTGCCCGCCACATTGTCTCCATCCGAGGAGAGCATCGCTAATAACTTGATCGAGAAGTACGGCTACAACGCGTACCTCAGCGACAAAGTCTCTCTGGATCGCACCACACCAGACTTCAGGCCCAGCAAGTGAGTTCATGTCTGGAGGATTACATTTGTTTTTACTTTTAGAGTTGGTTTACAAGAATGACTCACCTTTTCATCACCACGAGTATGTAGCTTTAACTTCTGGTTTGTGATCAGACATGCCTCAGCCCAATACAACAGAGATGGATGAACTTTGGTGTGTAGTTCTCAAAGCTTTCCATAACATTTAGTGCTGTCTGTGTGTTGTCCTGATGAACCTGAGAGGAGCTGATTAGTTGTTGTTATTTAACATTTTTATTAGACTCAGCCAACACAAAACAAAGCCCATCTTCTGACAGTAATACATAAATAAATAAATAAATAAATAGAAAAAAATGAATGAATAAATACAAATACTAATAAATAAATAAAAATGAATGAATAAATAAAATAATAATAAGTAAATAAAAATGAATAAATAAATACAAATACTAATAAATAAAAATAGATGATTAAATCCAAAAATAAAAGTAAATAAATAAAGATGAATGAATAAATATAAATAGTAATAAATAAATAAAAATACACAATTAAATACAAATACTAATAAATTAAAAAAATGAATAAATAAATACAAATTCTAATAAATAAAAATACATGATTAAATACAAATGCTAATAAATCAATGAAAATAAATAAAGAAGTAAATAAATGCATTTTTGTTATAATAATAATAGAAGTACATCCAACAAACTTTGAAGAAAAATCTATAAATTAAATAATAATAATGTATCTCACAAATGATGAGTTATTTCAATAGAGCATCCTGGTACTTTAGGCAGAAAATTGAAATCCCACTTGCATTAGCTGCTTGTCATCAGCTGTTTTATTCAGTCAGCACAAATCGTCCGTCATTCAAAACTGATCGTAAATCAGAGAATGGTCACACCAGATCATATGAAAACAGGAGTACAACATTTGTTTTAGTTGAGGATAATTTCCCACAGACTTTATGTATTCACGGTTGTGTTTTTTATGGGTGCTTTCCTTTCCCTGGGAATTTATTTTAAAGTGTGTAAACTCTGCGGTCCTGGACTGCGTAGCTTCTGCACCCCATCAATCTGAGTAAATAGGTGTTTTAGTCTAATACACAAAGCAACGCCCAAAGAGAAACTGCACTGCAGAACAAACAATATAAGGGTGCACCTGGTGCTGTTTGCATGGATTTAAATGATTCATTCTTTATGGGGAAAGTGTCCCTTTTCTCTGTGAATGAGAAACTGTAATAGCTACAACTGAACACAGTGCAAATACATATTTAAGGGACATTTCCTTCAAGATGATATATCTGTGCATAAAGGATTTTCCTATTACTTAAACATAACTATTAATTTTTAAACAGGAGTTAAAACAGTCTGGGGCTGTAAGAGTGTAAACCTCTGCACATTTAGCGGCATATATGTTCCACATGTGTTCGCAGTGAGTGTAAGGGCAAGGATTTTGTGATGTTACAAATCAGGACACAGGGATACTGATTTGGTGTCATGCTTTATTTTGAATATGACAATTCTTTTAATTTTTTGTTGTTGTTGTTGTTATTTAAAAAGTAGCACACCCACATAAAAGACCCCTGAGTGAGAAACGAGAGTGCTAGTTTCTGATTCCCCCCACCCACACACACACACACACACATGCACACACACACACGCACACACACGCATAAAAACAATCAGAGGCGGTCTTTGGACTACCATTAGGTTTGCAAGTACTTGTGTATGCACATGTGTGTGTGTGTGGTGAAGGCTGAGGAGACGTCAGCACACAGCGCTCTTATTTGTCACTGGGGGGTCTTTTATGTTGGCGGGATCAAAGTGGCGTGTGAAGCGTGTTGGGGTGTGATATTTTCAGGCTTAGCAGTAGCAGTGTGCAAGCTGGAGTCAGAGGAGTCTGCTATGTTTGACTTCAGGTCTCTTAAAGCTGCAGAGCTGCAGGCAGGAGCAGGAAAGAGCGAGAGGGGACAGGAATAAAGATTAAATGTCAGCCAGGAGAAGTGCACCACAGGAACATGGTAGTTTGGGGGATGAAGTGTTAATCTGCTTACTGTCTTTCCAGGGATGTGACTTTTCTGTGTCCAAACCGAACTTCCACACAGTGCAACTTCAAAGTCTTTGGTTTTTGGCTC
The DNA here is from genome assembly GCF_009762535.1 of Notolabrus celidotus. Taxonomy (NCBI): domain Eukaryota; kingdom Metazoa; phylum Chordata; class Actinopteri; order Labriformes; family Labridae; genus Notolabrus; species Notolabrus celidotus. Next base: position 31,126,069 of record NC_048285.1, on the reverse strand, counting down.
TTTGCAATTTGTTATTATTGAAACATATATTAGTAAAGAGAAAAGTACTTTAGAGAAATGCCAAAAGAGGAACCAGCAGCTGACTCTCTTACAGTCACATTTAGATGAGTGAATGAAGCTGTACTTGTAATGTGACAGCTTCCCACTTCACACCTCCGATCATTCACAGTGCTCTATGCTATCTGCTTTGCACTCCTGTTACCGGTTATGCTCATGTGCACCATCCCTGCCTCCGGCTGTTCTTCCCTCTTCCTGTCACCACTGCAGTACTACCTCTCACCTCATGCATAATGTTCATGAAGTATATTCTGTATGTCACTGGGATCATTTTCAGCAAGGGTTTCTGTGCATACCCCTTGAATAAGATTGCACTTTTACATATACTGCACATGCATACAGTACCTCACAAAAATGAGTACACCACTCACATTTCTGCACATATTTAATTATATCTTTTCATGGGACAACACTGAGGAAATGACACTTTGATACAATGTAAAGTAGTCAGTGTACAGCTTGTATAACAGTGTAAATTTACTGTCCCCTCAAAATAACTCAACACAGCCATTAATGTCTAAACCACCGACAACAAAAGTGAGTACACCCCTAAGTGAAAATGTCCAAATTGGACCCAAAGTGTCAATATTTTGTGTGGCCACCATTATTTTCCAGCACTGCCTTAACCCTCTTGGGCATGGAGTTCACCAGAGCTTCACAGGTTCCCACTGGAATCCTCTTCCACTCCTCCATGACGACATCATGGAGCTGGTGGATGTAAGAGATCTTGCGCTCCTCCACCTTCCATCTAAGGATGCCCCACAGATGCTCAATAGGGTTTAGGTCTGGAGACATGCTTGGCCACTCCATCACCTTCACCCTCAGCTTCTTGAGCAAGGCAGTGGCCGTCTTGGAGGTGTGTTTGGGGTCGTTATCATGTTGGAGTACTGCCCTGCGGCCCAGTTTTTGAAGGGAGGGGATCATGCTCTGCTTCAGTATGTCACAGTACATGTTGGCATTCATGAACTGTAGCTCCCCAGTGCCGGCAGGACCCATGCAGACCCAGACCATGACACTCCCACCACCATGCTTGACTGTAGGCAAGACACACTTGTCTTTGTGGTCCTCACCTGGGCGCTGCCACATACGCTTGACACCATCTGAACCAAATAAGTTTATCTTGGTCTCATCAGACCTCAAGACATGGTTCCAGTAATCCATGTCCTTAGTCTGCTGTCTTTAGCAGATTGTTTGCAGCTTTTCTTGTGCATCATCTTTAGAAGAAATGTGAGGGGTGTACTCACTTTTGTAAGATACTGTATCTGTTAATTTGACAGTCTTTGTTGCTGTGGTATCAAAACAGGTATCAGAATAGTTTGATTTTTACACATAGAAGTTCACCCTTCTTTAAAAGATGCCCCTCAGACTGATCACTGCTGCTTGGTCTCAGTCAGAGAGCCTTTCCAACAGCTCAAAGTCCCTTTATTCAAAGTAATCATGTCTCTGTATCACTGAATAAAACATCGCTTTAATTAACACATCCAAAGAATATTCCATCATTGTGTTTTAAGTATAAAATATGAAAGAGGGGAAATTAAAAATAACAACCTTATTGACAATCGTCTAACAACCACAGCTGCTTAAAAAAGCATCAATCTTTTTAAAATGTTCATTTACAAACAAACCTTTTCATACTCAGCCTTTCAGCCTCATCAAACAAGATATCAGCAGCTCCACGGAGGCACTTTGGTCTTGTTATAGAATGAGTGAAAGCATGCAAGCTCTGAAGGCTTCACAGGCGAGTTTCATTTTACAGATGGTGTGCCGTGTTTTCGTGTCTCTGTGTGTAGATGCACAAAGGTCAGCTACCCGAGAGACCTCCCCCAGATCTCCCTCATCTTCATCTTCGTGAACGAGGCCCTGTCAGTGCTCCTACGCTCGGTCCACTCAGCTGTCAATCACACGCCGGCTCACTTGCTCAAGGAAATCATCCTGGTGGACGACAAAAGTGATGACGGTGAGTAGAGATGACAGATTTCTATTTCCCAGTTCTAAATTAGTTTGATTTGAAGTTTTTGGATCTAAAGTTAAAAGTGATATCCTAAAGAAAGCTCCCAGCAGGCCTCTGGGCTTTATTAATAGTCCAACAATGATGAGATGGAGAATAAACCGATGTTGAAGCATTTATTCAGTATCTGTATCTCTTAATGTTGGTGATGTTTTAAAAGAGACATGCAGTCTGAAGTTTGTAGATGCACTATAAAGGTGTTCTGTTATTCCTTCGTTCAGTCAGACATCTTTTGTTTGTTATGCTTTGAAATGTTTTGTTTTGCAGCAGAATGTGTTTGTGTGTTTGTTGTCTGCATGCTGAAATTCAAGGAGTGATGAGTTGATATTTTAAACCCCCCTCAGAAGCTGGAAGCTGCAGGTGGATGCTGGGAGGTGGTGGGGCTGAGACTATGAGTGCAGTGTTGGGAATAACAGAGCAGAGGGAGAGGCCGGTATTGCTGCTCAAATATTTGCCACATTGAAGGGACATGTTTGCTAGATCCTCGTGAAGAATGGCACGCGTTAAGTGTGTGAGTTGTGAAGCCGGAGGTGCCTGACTGCAAGCTCATGGGCGTCACTCCATTTGTACTAAAGGGTCGCTTTATTGTTTTAAAACAAAAAGGAATTTTATTTATTTTAACATATGCTTTATTTGTTTATCTTGGCATGTGTGATTGTTTTATTTTGCTGCCAATGTAAAACACTTTGGAAACCCGTTTCTTGAAAAGTGCTCTATTAACCCTCCTATTATCCTTGGGGTCAATTGGACCCCATTCAATGTTTATCATCTCTAAATGAATGACTAACATCCTTTTTTTGGCTTCATATTTCATGACTTTTCCTAATTTAATGGGGACAACTGGGAAAACATAAAATTAAAATGTTGATATGTTCCAATTTCCTGTAAAAAAAAAATTATACACCGGTGTTCCTTGGGGTCAATTTGACCCCAGGCTGTTTTAGCTGTGTGTAAAATAAGAAATATCAACATTTTACACACATTGTTTTGGTTGTTTTGGATGATATTGAAGTCACTATAACCAAGGACACTTCCCTATGTGACTGCAGGAGCTTGGATCAAACCGCCAACCTTTAGATTGAGATATAATATTTCCAGCCTCCATGTCTCTAAAGATATTAAATGTCCTGTGTCATACGTGTTCATAACATAGAAACAAGGCAGGACCGATGAGAGCATGACAAACTTGCAGCAGTTTGATGTTCTGTTTTACAAAAAAAGTCCTTCTAAATGCCTTAAATTGTGTTTATGCTTAAAATATATTTAAGTTAAAGGACTATTTAGGTAGTCAACAAAGAATCATAAAGTACCTGACACATAAACCTGGGTAACAATCAGTTTCTGGAGGTTTAAATTGCTGGGGTCCAATTGACCCCAAGGATAAGAGATGTTAGTAACTTTGAGGGTAACAGGAGGGTTAATACAATCATTATTATGATTATTTTTATTGTAATTCAATCATATTATAAACAAAATTAAATTATAACACCCCAAAGTTAAATCACATCAACTACATAATACATCAATCTGCCACTACACAGGCCCTGATTAATCAAATATTCTAAATATAATAATTAGTATTATTAAGCACACATAGCCTACTACCTTGAAGCTGCTCAGAGTTTGAAATGTTTCTAAAGTCTCCTTGAGTTTTATTTTGATTGTTATATTTTTCTACAAGGTTGTTCTGTCAGAATAATGTGAAAAATGAAGCAATCACAAAATAATCTTTACGGTGGGATACTTCAAGGTGGGAGATGAATGCATTTGATGTCTTGTCTGTATGGTCAATATGACGCTTCAGCCAGCTGCTGCTTTCTTAGTTAGCCAATGGACTGGAAGAGAAGGCGGTTAGATTGAATATGTGCAACATTTAAAGAGATGTTTAGGAGTAGGAAGTTTTTTTATGAGACAAAGGCATCAAACTTCTTAAATGTCTTTGATGGTCTCACTGTGTGATCAGCCTCTCTCTGAAAAAGCCTTTTCAGAGGTGACTGATGGTGTAGCAAGAAAAGCTGGATCGCCACAATTGGATGTTACAGGAAGAGATGTCTCTGTCTTATGTATTAGGCACGCCTACGAAACTGGACTTAGTGGGATAAAGAGAAAGAGAGAAATGAGGGGATGAGGGGGCAGAGCGAAGAGGATGGTAAAGCTGCAGAGAGATGAAGGATGGGGTGATGGTGAGGGAGGAAAACTGTGTAAAAGGGGATGAAACTAAATGAAGAGGCCTGAAGGGTTTTGGAATAGAAAGACAAAGCGAGAACGAAGGGAGAGGTAGAAACAGCTTACAAGGCTATGAAGGAAAAGAGAGCGAGGGGAAGGATGAGAGACATAGAGGCTTTAAGAGAAATGAGATCCGACAGAGGAGAGAGAGAGAGTAGTCCGACAGAAGGGAGGAACAGACAAATGAGGAGGATATGGGAAGAGAGATTTGAGATAAAGGATTTAAGGGATAAGGCTGACCTTATTCTGTTCCCCTTATTTCCTGTAAATCTTATAAAAAGACCAAAAACAATAAAGCATTTGTCTGTTGCACTGCTCCATGCCCACTCACTGAGGCTTAAGTACTTGTTTTCATTATTAGAAAAACTCTTTCTGAAAGCAGAGTGCACTGAAGAGTTCAACAAATGTCACTGAAGCAGGAAGTATTGCATTCGTCTGGGGCTTGTTGTGACTCAGGACTCAGGCTACGAGGATCTGGGGCCTTAAAACAGTCCCTAAGGAGTGCCTTGAAACCGATCAGAAGGGCACATTGGTTTCTAAACAGTCTTTGTTATGGGGTCAGTCTCTTAAAACGTCCATGAAGGCTGTTCTCAAGCATCCTTGGTTTTCACTCCTACGATTTCCCTCCTCTCTCCTCGATCCTCTCTCCTCGATCCTCTCTCCTCACTCCTCTCTCCTCTCTCCTCTCTCCTCCATCCTCACTCCTCAATCCTCTCTCCTCGATCCTCTCTCCTCGATCCTCTCTCCTCTCTCCTCTCTCCTCACTCCTCTCTCCTCTATCCTCTCTCCTCTATCCTCTCTCCTCTATCCTCACTCCTCTCTCCTCACTCCTCCATCCTCACTCCTCTCTCCTCCATCCTCTTTCCTCGATCCTCACTCCTCTATCCTCTCTCCTCGATCCTCTCTCCTCGATCCTCTCTCCTCGATCCTCTCTCCTCGATCCTCAGTCCTCGATCCTCACTCCTCGATCCTCTCTCCTCGATCCTCTCTCCTCGATCCTCAGTCCTCGATCCTCTCTCCTGGATCCTCGATCCTTGATCCTCACTCCTCGATCCTCTCTCCTCGATCCTCTCTCCTCAGTCCTCACTCCTCGATCCTCTCTCCTTTCCTCACTCCTCGATCCTCTCTCCTTGATCCTCTCTCCTCAATCCTCTCTCCTCAGTCCTCAGTCCTCTCTCCTCGATCCTCTCTCCTCGATCCTCTCTCCTCGATCCTCTCTCCTCGATCCTCACTCCTCGATCCTCTCTCCTCTCTCCTTGATCCTCTCTCCTTGATCCTCTCTCCTTGATCCTCTCTCCTCGATCCTCTCTCCTCGATCCTCTCCTCGATCCTCACTCCTCGATCCTCTCTCCTCTCTCCTTGATCCTCTCTCCTTGATCCTCTCTCCTCGATCCTCATTCCTCGATCCTCTCTCCTCGATCCTCTCTCCTCGATCCTCACTCCTCGATCCTCTCTCCTCGATCCTCACTCTTCTATCCTCTCTCCTCGATCCTCACTCCTCGATCCTCTCTCCTCACTCCTCTCTCCTCACTCCTCGATCCTCACTCCTCGATCCTCTCTCCTCAGTCCTCACTCCTCGACCCTCTCTCCTCAGTCCTCAGTCCTCGATCCTCACTCCTCGATCCTCTCTCCTCGATCCTCACTCCTCGATCCTCACTCCTCTATCCTCACTCCTCGATCCTCACTCCTCGATCCTCACTCCTCTATCCTTTTCTCCTCGATCCTCTCTCCTCGATCCTCTCTCCTCTATCCTCACTCCTCTATCCTCACTCCTCGATCCTCACTCCTCGATCCTCTCTCCTCGATCCCCTCTCCTCGATCCTCTCTCCTCGACCCTCTCTCCTCGATCCTCTCTCCTCGATCCTCGATCCTCTCTCCTCGATCATCTCTCCTCGATCCTCACCCCTCGACCCTCGATCCTCTCTCCTTGATCCCCTCTTCTGATCAGCATGTTAGTTGTTTAACTACTTACGGTCCAGCCGAGGACTGAAGATTGAGGAAATATCATATTAGAGCTTTGAGATCCGACCCTGATGTTAGTCAGTGCCAATTAGACACACACACACCGGAGATCATTTCCTCACGAAACTCAATCTTCCAATCTCAAATTCACTTACAGACCCAAATTAACTTCCTCACTTACTGTTACTGATGCGTGTTGCTCTTTAAAGATCCGGGCGATGGATGCAGTCCCTCTGACATCACCTGTTCTTACATCACACAGAGCAGCTGAAGGGACCGCTGGAGGAGTATGTGAACAAGCGTTATCCCGGCCTGGTGAAGATCGTCAGAAACCAGAAGAGAGAGGGACTCATCCGAGCCAGGATCGAGGGCTGGAAGGTCGCTTCTGCAGAGATGACGGGGTTTTTTGACGCCCATGTGGAGTTCACCCCGTTCTGGTGAGTTAGTCATGTGGATGGAATGAGTTCTGACACCTGCTCTTACTAACCGAGTGTTGTTAGAGGCATTAAAATACAAATCCTGATAACAGTTTTAACACTAACAGGCTGTGAGTACTCCTCTTATAGGACGCTAACAGCAGAGCTTTACAGAGTCATTGCAAGGAGAGGACAAAGGTAGCACAGAATGAACACACACAAAGCAATTTCACACCTGAGAAGTTTTCAGATAAGCAGAGAGGGAGAAGGAAAGAGCCGGTGGAATTAGGATTAAAGATACCATAAGACATAAAGCTCAAATACAAACAAACAATACAACAAGCACAAACAGGAGATGCACAGAAGTCTTTCATATCTACGTTTGAAGGATTCCTTTTGAGTGATGAAACATAAACAACATTTTTATGTTATCCCACTCCTGCCTTTTGTAGGTCTCCATTCTCTTTTCCAGCTCAGTGTGTACTTTAGAGAACGATCACACCCCAGCTTACTCTGCATAAACAGACATGCCCTCCAGAGCTGCACTGAGCTCAATCAAACGGAATGAGCAACAAAGTGGGAACAACTTGAGGGGGGCTCTGTCACTGACAGAAGTGGGCGAGAGAGTAGAAATCTGTGCCGTGTGTTCATGCCTCTGTGTTCACGCTCCCGGTCAGGGCCGAGCCGGTTCTTGCCCGGATAAAAGAGGACCACAAGAGGATAGTTCTGCCCTCCATCGACAACATCAAATATGACACGCTGGAGCTGGAGCCCTTCAGGAACTCTGGACACGGCTACAACTGGGAGCTGTGGTGCATGTACATCCCCCCGCCCAAAGAGTGGCACGAGGAGGGGGACGAGTCAGCCCCCATCAGGTGAGAGAACGTCACTCACACAAATACCTGCTTAAAGAAGCTGTTCAGAAACAACACCAGAATGCATATACAAGCACACATACTCATCTGTGTTATTCTGTTTGGATCTATTGCTGTGTTTTTGCATGCACTAAAACAAAAAAAGCTTTATTTCAGAAAGCCACTATGCCTTGCACTCCTGCGGCACTTTACAAATGTGTGTTGGGACAGAGTTTGGTAAGAGAGTGTTCAGTTTTGCTAGTCCTACTGCTTGGAATAAACTCCAGAAGGACTTGAATCTGTCAGAACTTATCTCACTTGACGCCTTTGGGTCCATCTTAAATGAAAGACAGACCCCAGAACAGTGCCTGTGTTTTTAAATGCTCTTTTGTAATCACAAATTGCACTTTACTTAAAAATTAGTTGCACTTTTAAAGTATTATTGATTTCTTCTACATACTGTCTGTATATATGCTCCATGTTGTTGAGTTGTGTTATTTATTTTGACGTGTGCTGCTGACCTCTTGGCCAGGTCGCCCTTGTAAAGGAGGTCTTGATCTCAATGGGACTCATCTGGTTAAATAAATAAAAATAAATGTATCTAAAGTCTTTGAGGAAAAACTCCTGGAAGGAGTGAGAAAATATTAGAGCAGATAAGAGAGTGTGCTGATTCAGCGCCACATTTCATCACAGAAATAGAAGAGTACAGAGCTTTTCAATCCAATTTTCATCATCATAATTATTTTGTTTTTATTATGAGGGGTGATTAAAATTAAAACTTGTGAAATAAATGTTTAAGAATAGAAAAAGAAGGGGCGCTGGTGGCCTAGCAGTCCAAGCGTCCCACGTATAGAGGCTATAGTCCTCATCCTAGAGGTCACCGGTTCGACTCTCAGACGGTGAACCATCTACTGCATGTCTTCCCCCACACTTCCTTTCTCTCAGCTATCCTATCCAATAAAGGCGAAAAAAGCCCAAAAATATATCTTTAAAATAGAAAAAGAAGAAATATAAAACAAATTTGAACTCACAGACTGACTCACTGAGGACCTGCATGAATACAGTTTAAGCTGTGTAACAAAATATGCATGCAGATAGACTCACACTAAACGTACAGATGATCAGTGAGAGGCCAAACTCACACGCATAACCACCACAGCTTCTAAAATAATCCGTCTCCCCACACCAAACCTCACAGACTTGAACCACAGGGCCATCACACGCATCGCAACCTCAAAACAGGACATCACACATCCACTTAACATCTACTTCATCCCACTCCCCTCAGGACGCAGGTACAGAGCTCTGAGGTGCAGAAGGGCTCGCCTCGGCAAGAGCCTGATCCCTGCTGTTATAGCAAGCCTGAACAAAAGGCCTCGCTGAATCACACAACTCTGTCTGAGTGTTGATGTCTTGGTGGACAGTTTGTTTGTTGAGCCTACAGTGGATGTTATATGTTTGTCTACAGTATGTCTGTTGAAATGCAGGAAGGTGCTGTGGAAAATAATTTCACCAAGGGGACAATAAAGTTACAATGTTACAATGTTACAATGTCATTTAGCAGACGCTTTTATCCAAAGCGACGTACATATGAGAACAAGAACAACACAAGCAAAGATCTAGACAAGAGGAAACAAGATCAGTAAGAGTAACAAAGTGCTTCAAGTCAATTTGGGTGCAGGTACTGCCAAGCAGTGTAAAGGCAATGCACAAAGTAAATAAGGAACATCTACAATGAAGCAACCAAACCATTTAAGACCTTCCATTATCATCATCAACAATTACCATGCCCACAATAATGACCAAAGTACCAAGTGCTGGGTCACTCAAGACCTGAACACAGATTCCCAGAGTAGAGCAGGACAGTGCGAGTCAATCGTAGCTGGAAGACATGATCTGCCACTGGGGACAACAGTGGAGAACAGTCCAGCTAAGTGCATAGTGCTTCCTAAAGAGCTGGGTCTTTAGCTGTCTTTTGAAAGTAGAGAGGGACTCTGCAGATTGAATGGAGTTGGCCAATTCATTCCACCATTTAGGGGCAACAGAAGAGAAGAGTCCAGCTAGTGATTTTGAGGCCTTGTGTGCTGGAAGCACTAGGTGCTTTTCAGAGGCTGAGCGTAGCGGGCGAGAAGGGCAGTAAACCTGGATGAGGGGTTCCAGGTAAACTGGAGCAGTTTTGGTTACTGCTTTGTAAGTCATGATTAGAGTTTTGTATCTGATGCGAGCTGCAACTGGAAGCCAGTGTAGTGAGATGAGCAGGGGAGTGACATGAGCTGTCTTAGGCTGGTTGAAGACCAGATGTGCTGCTGCGTTCTGGATCATTTGCAGAGGTTTGACTGTGCATGCAGGGAGGCCTGCCAGTAGAGAGTTGCAGTAGTCAATGCGTGACATTACAAGAGCTTGAACCAGGAGCTGTGTTGCTAGTCTAAAGCCTAAAGTCTAAAGTCTTTATACTGTGGTGTTCTTTTCTCTGCAGGTCCCCGGCCATGATCGGCTGCTCCTTCGTAGTGAACCACGAGTACTTCGGTGAGCTCGGCCTGCTGGACTCAGGCATGGAGGTCTACGGAGGGGAGAACATCGAGCTGGGCATCAAGGTTTGAGTTTCACCCAGTTTCCACTCCAACATGCTCCCTCTTTACCTCCGTAGGTTAAAGTGGAGCACTGCCCACAGCTCCACAGTGTCACCGCTGATAAATGAGGCCCCATTAAGAGTCCAGGAGGACAGATCCTGTGCAGCTCACTGCAGGGCAGCGGAGATAAACAGGTCACACAGAGCGGGGAGGTGGAAGAGTAATGTTGCTGCACGCTTTGAATGCATGTTTGAACAACCGGAGTATGGCAAACATGTTATTTAGGTTCCTGCAAAGTGATACAGAGTGTGGAATCAGTGCTTACGGACAGTCACCCTCATTCTATTTAAGCATCCTCATACTTAAACCTTTTAAAAGCTTGTATTCATATTTATAAGTTATACTGTGAAGTAGTAATTTTAAAAAGCAAGCAGGCTACTCTTTCTTTATGGTGTCTTTCCTCAGTGTTTCCATGAACACAGTGAATAAACAAAACAACTAAATTAAGATTTAAAAAAAAATGTTCACAGATTTATTGACATTTTGCTAAATGTGAACACAAAATCAAGACAGCACACAGACAGAGTGACACAACAACAACAACAACAACAACAATAATAGTACAGATTATATTAAAATTGAAATGATATAGAGAAGTGTATACAAATTAATATATGTATGAATATATAGCAATATTAAAGAAGTAAATAAATAATGAAGTAAGTAAATAAATACAAAAATGAAATTAAATAATTAAAAATAAAAATAAAAATAATTACAATTCAATATATAAATTGTTATTGGCAGTCAGCCGCCGTCAACATCACTTTTGAAAATTTCTTAAATAGGTAATCACCTAATGAGGGATCACAGAGAGGTCCAGGTCCTGCAGATACTTAAAGAACGAGTCCCACATCCTGTGAAACTCCCTCAGGGAGCCTCTCACTTAGTGTCTGATTCTCAGTGAAGGATGTCCTTTATCCACAACATATGGGAAGGAGGTGTGAGGGATTTCCATTTAAGCAATATTAAGCATCTTGCTAAAAGAGTGACAAAGGCCATGAAGGTGGTTTCTCGTGGAGAGAGTGGTGCTGTGGGTGGAGTTACACTGAACAGTGCCTTCATAGCATTTGGTTGAACTGATTTTCCGGCTACTTTCAACAGTACATTAAAAATATTCTCCCAGTAGGAATCTAAAGCAGAGCAAGACCATGAATTAAGATGATTATTTAATGGAAGATGAGTATTAACCTTTTTTATTAATGTTACATCAATAAAGTTATGAGAAGGAGGTTTGTTTTGAGTGCCACCATCACTGGTGCTGATGCAAATAAACTGCAAGGTTCGGTCTTTCCACTCATCAAACACCATTCAGTTTTGATGAAACCCTTTGTACACTACAGTACCTTCCATGCACCAAACTGAGGCAGAAGGAGGCATCCACTTAGCTAAGGAAGTGAAAGAGTGTGTGTCTGTATTCTGCTTTTTAACATTTGCATCATTAAACTACCTTCTGTGTCCCCATCTCCCGCCCCCCCCCCCCCTGCAGACCTGGCTGTGTGGAGGCAGTATGGAGGTGCTGCCTTGCTCCAGAGTGGCTCACATGGCTCGGAGGAAGAAACCCTACTTCTACGACATCATCGCCCAAATGCGGCGCAACGCTCTACGAGTGGCCGAGGTCTGGTTGGACGAGTACAAGTCCAACGTCTACCAGGCCTGGAACATCCCCATGGAGGTGAGAGAGGGATGTTACTGTTGCAAAAAGTCCTGCAGCCCATTTTCCCCAGTAATGTTTGTATAAATGTCTCTCATGCAGAACCACGGTATTGATTTCGGGGACATCTCTGAGAGGGTCGCACTGAGGAAGAGTCTGAAGTGTAAAAAGTTTGAGTGGTACCTTGACAATGTTTACCCAGAGATGAGGAGGTACACAAACACGCTGTTCTATGGACAGGTGAGTCCGCTTCTTTACTAACTGTAAATAATAAGACAAACTTGTTCGGGTTAAGGTGTGGAGCTTTTGCACAAATGGATGAAACCAGAAAAAACAGATGAGTGAAAGATGCATTGTAAGGACAGATATTTAGAGCATACCTGAGTAGTGTTTGTTATTATTAAAGCTTGAACTGTGCCAGTCTGGATGTTTTTCAAAGGTCCTTTTTCATTTCAGATCCGCAGCAGTAAAGCCAGCCACCTGTGTGTAGACCAGGGTGAGAAGACGAACCACACGGCCATCCTTCACCCCTGCCACGAGTGGAATCCTCAGGTACAATAAGGACACCTCTCTCTCAAAGGGATGTCCACAGAGAGCCTCCCTCACACTGTCTCTCTCCTCTCTCTTAAACACACTCGACTCATTAGTGTCGCTCTGATCTACAGCTGTGTTTCCCACACGGGCTCAGCTGTAATCCTCTTAGCAGAGACTTTCGCTGTCGGGCTCAAAATGTTTCTGTGTTGCAATTTTTTCTGCTGAGGTCCCGAGTCAGCCGGGGACAGTTCCTGAACCTCTCAGCCCACGGGGCATCTCTCTTAATCTCACCGAGGTAAACAGGTGCTCCAGGGAGCAAGGGGCAGGACTCCTGTGGTTCAATCCTAAAAGAACTAGCAGGGCTGAAAACAACTTTAGTTCTTGGTACTTTCTGAACATGAATGTTTTTACAAGAGACAACCTTCAGATGCATGAGTTAGCTGTCTAAGGGGATTCATTTTTTTGTTGCATGCAACTGCTTCAAAGTGTTGCAAGTGACGGCTCCCTCCACAGTTCAAAATGATGTGAGCCACTTTCCCAATGTGAAGACAGTTCAGCCCTGTTTTTAATAATGATGTGCAGGTTTTGAGTGAACTTTTGCAATTGTGAAGAGCTGCTTTGCATCAAAGAGTGGCTTTATGTTTCTCCTCTCATGTCATGGCAAAGTGTGAACACATGAACGTGAGTAAACACTGCACTTTAAAGCTGCTGTGAGGAACTTGCAGTTTGGTTGACTTTGGCGCCCCCCTGTGGACAGGGATGTGCATCTCATCACCTTACAGATCTTGAAGTATTGAAGGATGAAGTATTTTGTGACAAGAACCTCATATTGTTTTGTTTTGAAAATCAAAGATGTCTCTCATTGTGAGTATTCACTGTTGAAAATGTTAAAGTGAGGCTGTTAATCGTCCAGTCTTACACCTACCCCCTCACAGTGGTTTCAGGCATTGATAATTATGATATAGAATGTGTTGATCATGTAGCTGATGGTCTTGTTCACTGTTGTAGGTCATTAAGAGGCATTGATATTAGCTTCAGTCTATTTCACAGCCTGTTAAAACCTCCTCACAGGAGCTTTAAGAGGCATTATTTAAAGCTGGCCGTGTCGTCCTGCTGTCAGAACAGTGTGGGAAACTGCAGCTCATGTTATGGTGCCACAATTTAAGCTGGTGCATTCATGAAGGAGCTTATTACAGTCATAAAATGGGACTGTTAAACTTAAAAGTTATTTTTTAACTGTGTTGAAATTATGAAGTGCTTGGATATTTAAGAATATGGACAGAAATTAAAAATGCTTCAGGTTTTGGAGAGTCAGACGTAAGAGCATTTCTAGCTGAACAAGGAAATAGAGACGATTCACTGTCTTAGAGTTTTCCTTTGCATGTGATGTGTCGTCATTCAACACAGACATCTGATTTTGGGTACCTTATCTTCAGGATCTCAGTTGGTCTGGGGACAGTTGAAGAATCAGTCAATAAGACTGACGAGTCAGGGGAGCTTTTACAGGAATATTTAAGTGCAGTTACAGTGAAGCACCTCTGGATTAGAGGTAGGACTCACTCAGGTTGTTGTTCTGTTTTAATACAAGGCCCGGTTCTCAAAAAACTTCATTGGCTCCCCGTTCAATACAGAATCACTTTCAAAATCATATTACTAGTCCATAAAGCACTCAATGGTTCAGCTCCCTAGTACGTGTCTGACTTGCTCACAGTGTATAACCCGACCCGGATCCTTAGGTCAGCAGGTGGAAGACTTTCAACCATGCCCAGAGTAAAATCAAAGTCTGGTGAAGAGGCCGTCAGCTACTGTGGTCCTTATCTTTGGAACAAACTGCCTGCTGACCTCAGGACCATCACAACTGTCTCTACTTTAAAAAAAAAAAACGTCAAAACTAATTTATTTTCCAAAGTGTAATGTAATGACTGTGAGGACTGGATGCATGGGCAGCAACACTTGTCTTCATCTTCTGTCTTTCATCTCAGCTGGGACGTTACACCAGAGAGGGTCAGCTGTTTCTGGGCGCTCTGGGCAGCACGGGGGACGACACTCTATGTGTGGTCGACGATCAGATGAGCCCCTATCCTCGGCTTTTCAACTGTGAAGAGTTGACCGACGAGAAGCAGAAGACGTGGAATTTCAGTCAGGTGAGAAGTAGAAAGAAAGAAAGGTGTTAAGTGTTTAATAACAGGGACATACAGCACAGGAGAAGAATCATGCAGCTCAGGGACATTACTGTTGCATGTTTTGTTAATTTGGTTAATTTTTAACGCCTAACATGAGTCCACCTCTGTCCTGCATCATGTCACATCCTGTCACATTCACACATGGTGCACAGAGAGTCCTGATAACACAATAACCAGCCCCCCTCCCTGTGTGTCCTGCAGAACAAATCTTTCGTGAACCGAGCCTCAGGACGCTGCCTGGAGGTGGTGCCAGCTAATAAAGAATTCGGCTATCAGCTGGTTCTGCAGCCCTGCTCCGGTCAGACGTGGACCATCAAGAACACCATCAAGCAATAGTCAATGGATTGACTTCACTGGGACCAAGGACAGCAGAGGCCAGCTTCCAGAGATGTTGCCTAATCTCAGCCTGGCCAACTTAAGAAGCAGAGGCTCCTCACATTCACGAGAAGAGGTGGAGAAGGTTCCTGAGAGATCTGAGGTGGGAACTTCTCAGTGAGACAGGTTTTGTGGGAAACTCTTGTTTTTAAGGGATTCAAAATAATGCAAGTTCCAGCATGAGGACTGTTTGTCTTTCACAAAAGGACTAACTGTTGATGTGCCGTTGCCATGATTCATGTGTGTGCCACTTCTCCATGTTTTAGGTTTTAAAACTGGAGCTTTGATAAGTCAAAACTGTGTTGTGTCTAATGTGGTACAAATTAAGGTTTCTGTCCTCATCTTCAGAATGTTTCAGCGTTACAGTTCAGGTTTTATGTTTCAGTGAAAGAATCAAATACAACCCCGACTCACAGAACGTTGGGACGCTGTGCAAAAATGTTCCTGAAAACAGAAAGTGAGGATTTGAAAATCATTGAAATTGTGCAAAGACAACAAAAAGTATAGCTAAAATAAATCACCTGGAAGATTATCTCCAAGTAATACTGTCAATACTGTTATTACCATAATACCTTCAATAGGCTGGGTATGAAAAGGACATTCTAGAGAGACTGAATCCTTAAGAAGCAGAGATGAGAAGATGATCACCTTTCTGTGAGAGACTGGGTGAGCATATAATCAATACAATTTTAAAATAATGATCCCATCTAAATCTACAGTACATATCATTCAAAGATTCAGAGAATCCAGAGACATCTCTGTACAAAAGAGACAATGTCAAAAAACTAAAATTGACAAATTAAACTCTGACATTCTTTTTGGAAATCTTGGACGCCTCTGCTCTTAAGAGGAAAAGGAACACTCAGGTTGTTGTCAGCACACAGTTCATAGGAGAGCATCCCTGATGGTATTAGGACGCACAAGTGACCATGACATAGGTCGCTTACACATCTGGGACGGCTCCATTAACACTGAACAATATATTCAGGTTTAGGAGCAACACATGCTGCCATCCAGACAATGGCTGTTTTCGAAATGGCCTGATACATACTACCTACGAATGCAGTATGCAGTAGGTACTGCATACTGCATACTGCATTTGAATTTAGTATATAGTATGACTGTTAGGTTTGATCTTGTCTGCAGGATCCTGGGCCAGACGTCACTGGATTTCTGTTTTTTTTATGGAAGACCTTGGAGGAAGACAATGCCAAACCGCATTCTACATGTGCTACAACAGCATGGCTCTGTAGAAGAAGAGTCCAGGTGCTAAACTGGCCTCCTGTAGTCCTGACAAACATTTGGAGCATCATGGAATGAAAAATTAGAGAGAGGAGACTCTAAACTGTTACCCATCTGAAATCTTATATTTCACTTTCAAAACTCCAGAATTTGTAAACGTTTAGGAACCCAGGAGACAGGAGTGTTAAAGAAGAGGTGATGCAACACGATGGTAAACATGCCCCTGCCCCAACTGTTGTAAAGGTGACATATCATGCAAAATTGACTTTTAAATGGTTCTCTACCTGAAATATGTGTCCCTGTCTACAAACCCCCCGAGAATGAAAAGAATCCATTCTGCCCCTGTTCTGATTTCTCCACCTTTCTGTAAATGTGTGCTGAAACGAGACGTTTCAGTTTTCAGTGTTTTTCATACGTCACAACGCCATCCGGTCTGTAACAGGAAGTCAGAGATCGGAGTTTGTTCAGCCCATAGACTGTATAAAATACAACTCAACCCCTCCTCCGTTTTTCATTACCTGCACACATGTGTGCTAACAAGGAGCTTAGGAGGGAGGCATGCTAGTTGTAGGCTGTCTTAATAAACACAAAGGTCGGTTTTACTCCCCACGTCTGCAGATTTGAAGATCTAGTGGATGATTTTTATTTATCATGGAAAAGTGCTAGCGCTAGTTAGCATAGCCACATAGCTACATGTTCGTAGCTGTGTACCAAGACACACGTTGACATGCTGACAAATAAAACAACAAGAAACACTAAATCTGTGACCAATCCTTCAGAAAGGTCCTGCTACAGGTGCCTCTCCATCAGGATCAGATTCTGGATCAGATTCAGAGGGTTGAAGTAACGTGATCTCTGAGCAGCCGTGTATATTCAGCCAACATGTAAACATTAGATCAACGTGCCGGAGAGCCGAGGCCACACCCACTTCCTGAGGGGGCGTGGTCAGAGAGAAAACAGACTGTTCTGAGGAGGGCTGAAGAAGAGTGTTTTTCAGGCAGACCAAAATCTGATTTCAAAGTGTTTTTTTGAGCATAAACTTTAAAGACATGTTTTGGGGACCTCTTAGACCAATATATGTTGATGAAAAAAGCGTGATATGTCACCTTTAAAACATTTTCAGATTCAACATTTGATGTAATTTCTTTGTCCTTTTTTAAAATATATACTTTTAATGATTTGCAAACCATCTAAACATGTATTCATGGGGCACCGTTGGCCTTGCAGTCTAAGCGCACCCCTTGTTGCAGCGGTTGCAGGTTTGATTCCCGACCTCTACCATTTCCTGCAAGTCTTCCCCCGAATCTCTACTCTCCACATTTCTTGTCTCTCTCCAGCTTTTCTATCCAATAACTTTAAAATATGGTTTTATGAACATTTCACACAGCGTCCCAACTGTTTTTGAATCGGGGTTGTACAATTTTAGAATATGCACTGATCAGGAAATGTTGTGTTTCTTTATGCTGAAGAGAAAATCATTAACAATTGATACTTAGAGACGCTCTTATTTTGCTGCACCTCCACAGTCCCTCTGTGGAGGTCTACCTGACCGACTCGTGGTTTTGTATGTGACGGACACGTTTGTCCCTTTCCTGTTTTATTGTTTTTTACTCAGAGCATTAAAAACAACAGTTGCTGTACATCTTTAGCTTTACATCTTGTAGCATGATTATAAGTACTGTAGTCACATGGGAACAAAGTTGAGTTAAGCTGAGCTCATTTGTTCTGTTTCATGCTGAGTGCCATAACGCTTGCAGAAAGCCACAACGTAGAGTCTGGAGCCTGGAGCACTTTAATGAACACAGAGATAGAACCTTCAAGCTCTGAGAGGAGGAGGGGATCAGGGACAGAGAAGTGCACAAGTGTATGGGTTGTGAATGTGCTGGTGGCCCACAGAGCCAGTACTGTTTGTGTAATAAGATGTATATGATGTCAAATAATCAATAATTCAGTGTTATCAGTTTGATTTTTTCCTTCCAAGATTGTCTTCCAATAAACAGCTGGTTTTCTGGTTCTTCTTGGTCGGTGCAGAGATGCAATTCTTAATTCTTGATTCATAATGAACAGTATTGATTTGTTGGTCACTGCCTTGTTTATTTTGGTTGATGAATTAGTGAATGAAAGTAATTACTGACTTTAAATAAGCTTTACAAAGAAGGGCCCACAACGCTGCTCCACTTTCTTTTTTTCCATTACTTTGTCCATTTGCACGGCTGTCGTCCAAATAAATCCTCATCCTGTGAGATTCGCTCTTTTTATCATCTCCAAAAATAAACCTCTTCAAAACAGATTTCACCCTCTGCTCCCAGCTGCATGGCATCTGGTGTAACTGTGAACAACAGCTTGGCTTATGAATAGTTTAATCGCTGATCTTTCATAAAAGTCTTACACTAAGATTTAACACCACATGAAGCAGGCAGGTGGACACACATTAAAGAGACCGCCCTGTAAATGGAAAGTTATGATTCGATCCTGCAACCTTGTAAGGTGTCCTTGAACTGCTCACACCAAGCTGAAGCATCGGCTAAACGCTCAAGAAGTAAATGAAACAGGAGGAGTCTGCAGCAGGGAGCACAGGGGTCTGTGTCTAGCAGAGGGCTGGAGTGGGTGGTGTCGCTCTGAGGACGCAGCCTGCATGATAACACACAACACTGAATGCTAGTGAGACTCAGGCTGCTCGTCTGCACCTGGCGTGAAACAGGATTCATACATGTTGGTTTAAAATCAACAATACATATAAATCAACAGTTGTGAGATTAAAAAACTGAAAGCTTGACCCTATGGGGACACGATAAAACAAAACAGTTAATCTGAATTCCTTAAAAAACATGTAGACCTTCTTTAAAGCTTGAAATCCTGTGACTCAAACACAAAAAATCAGTGCAGTTGTTAGTTGATTACCTGTAGCTGATAGGCTGATTGGATGTGCATTGTCACTGGACTTGTGCCCTTGCAGCCTCACCATCTGTGGGCTTAATACTGCCCTCTTGTGGACTTTGGGACGATCAGATTCAGTGCAATGCAACAGTAAAGCTCTGAAATGTATCCTGATGATGCTCAAAATGTAGTTTCTAGTGACGTGGTTAGAAATGAAAGAAAAGTGTTCACATATTGTCTTAAAGCAGCTCTTAACTTGTTCATATAAAAGTAACATCATGCAAATACGTGTGCACAATCTGATCTGTTCTGCGTCTCACGTTCATGATGGAGGGTTTACTTAATGAGGGAAGTGAGATTAATGAAAGACACTACTAGTCAAAAGTTTGGAAACACCTTCTCATTCAAGGGTTTGTATTTATTGTAATTATTGTAAACACTGTAGATTAATACTGAAGACATCAAAACTATGAAAGAACATATATGGAATTATTCAATTCACAAAAAAGTGTTAAACAAAGCAGAATATGTTTTATATTTTAGATTCTGTAAAGTAGCCCCCTTTTTCCCTCATGACAGCTTTGCACACTCTTGGTATTCTCTCAGTCTGCTTCATGAAGTGGTCTCCTGGAATGGTTTCTAATGAACATGAGCCTTGTCAAGAGTTCATTTGTAGAATGACTTGCCTTCTTAATGTGTTTGAGACCATCAGTTGTGTTGTTCAGAGGTAGGGTTAGCACACAATGGATAGTCCTATTTGACTACTGTTGTAATCCAGATTATGGTAAAACCAGATTATTTCATAGTTTTGATGTCTTCAGTATTAATCTACAATGTTGGAAATAATTAAAATAAATACAAATGAGAAGGTGTCCAAACTTTTGACTGGTAGTGTATGTGTGTAATTATTGTAAATATACAGTTCATGCTTGGCTTGGCTCGGCTCTAAGTGTCCCCAGTGGTTCATTTGACTCCCTGCATGGTTGCAAAGGATCTTTAATATCCATGAAACATCAATAGGTATTATTCCTCTACATGTCCTGTATGAACACAACATTTATGCAGATTTTTTTTATTTATACTGTATATTTTATCCAGAGAAATCAAAGACATAAAATGATGGTGTTATGGAAACAAAACGCTCAGAGTGCAGAGCGTACAGTACGCTGCTCATGTGTCCCTCATCTTTACACCTGTCGTTGGCATCCTGCTGATTTGTTCTGCTTCAACAAGCTTCACACAATCCTTGAGCAACTCTTTTTTTCATGACTGTGCTGCTTCCAAAGACTGGAACAGTCAAAGAGAAGCAGAAAACACAGGTTTTTTTTAATGTGTTTGAGACCATCAGTTGTGTTGTTCAGAGGTAGGGTTAGTACACAATGGATAGTCCTATTTGACTACTGTTGTAATCCAGATTATGGCAAAACCAGATTATTTCATAGTTTTGATGTCTTCAGTATTAATCTACAATGTTGAAATAATTAAAATAAACAAAAACCATTGAATGAGAAGGTGTCCAAACTTTTGACTGGTAGTGTAGGTCATCAAACCTCACACAGCAGTTACATCCATCCATCCATCCATTATCTTGACCGCTTATCCCGTTGGGGGTCACTGGGGGCTGGAGCCTATCCCAGCTGGCTTCGGGCAGAAGGCAGGGTACACCCTGGACAGGTTGCCAACCCATCACAGGGCTAACACAGAGAGACAGACAACCATTCATGCACACACTCACACAATTTAGAGCGATCAATCAACCTGAGCATGTTTTTGGATTGTGGGAGGAAGCCAGAGGACCCGGAGAGAACCCACGGGGTTCATGCACGGGGAGAACATGCAAACTCCACACAGAAAGGCACCCGCCCGGCCGGGGATTTGGGGACCTTCTAGCTGTGAGGCAACAGCGCTACCCACTGCACCACTGTGCAGCCCACAGCAGTTACAATAAAGTCTAAATTAATTTGAAGGAATGTCTTTAACCCTCAAAGATCTAGAAGCAACTTGTTCTTAAATGTTTGATAACTTTTGAACCACTAATCCTATCAACAAGCTATAAACAACAAAGTTACAGCGGACATTCTCAGCTTTCCATTGATATCACATTTGTCCCATTCAGCATATTGGAAATAAATTGAGGACAGTGTGGCGCCACCACAGATAGTCTAGGGCTGTTTCCGAAATCGCCTACTATACTAGCAGTACGTACTGATATGTCCAAAATTCAGTATGTAGTAAGTAGTATGTGAACAAGAGCAAAATCTGCAGTATGCCAAAACTCCCTGGATGTCTACTGATTCAGGAAAATATCTCAGTGTGCATCGGACCAGTCTGCCTTGCGTACTGTTTCCCAAAATGCACAGCACTCGTTCTGTTTTTTCTTTTCCCTCATTTTTTGACGGTAGGAAATCCGTTTTTGGGTGCTGTGAAAGTTATCAAATTACATATAAACCACTTCCTAACTTTTTAAATCATAAATGGATGCTTAATAAGCATTTTATTTATCGGCTTCGCCGTTGTTTACTTCCGCTTTCAGAAACCGGAAATCCAGCGAAGTCTGGCTCAGCATGCTGCATGACAGATCGAACAGAACAGTCATACTACAGACTAAATTCAAACGCAGTATGTAGTAGGCAATACCTACTGCCTACTACATTAGTAAGTAGTATGTAGCAGGCTGTTTCGGAAACAGCCTAGATCTATAAGGACTGAAGACACAGCAGGTGGCTTCACGTAGATGTTCTCCAATCAACAAACCCCTGGTGTTGAAGTGTGAGTGTAAAGCTGTTTTTATATTGAACATGAGTCCAGTGTGAAATAAAACAAAAAGCAGCATTTAAAAAAAAACACAGTTTTATTGCCTCAATGCTTAATCCTTTCACCATTGTACAAGTTTCCATATTTACAACTTCATAATTATTACTCCTCTAATAAATATTACAACTTAAAATCTGTCTCTAATCTACATGTTTAAATATCGCACATGCAAACAATGTTTAGTGTGTGCTTGTCTAGTAGATATGCTATCTTATTAGCTATGTACAAAGTTACATAACAAAAAAAACAAACATGTGGGATCCAATCACCATGCTACTGACACACTGTGCACTTCACCTCCAAAATAAAAGTCTATTTCTGGGATGGAGACATGCAACCATTCTGCAGGGCCCAGGCGGTTTAAGTTCAGTTCAAGAGTAACGATAGAAACTTTAACTTAAACGCAAGAAACCCAAAGACAGAGAAACTAAATCATAAGCTCTTTTCCAGTCGACCACCACATGACAGCAGTGACTAGCTTTTAATTTGGTGGTGCGTTTTCACAAATACTGAGAGACTGATGAATCAAAATAGAACAAAATGTCAATCAGTGTGTCTTTTAAAAATTAAAACAAATTCAGTGTGACCTACAAGGTGAAGCAGACTGCTCTTTGCTCAGTCTGAACCTTTTACAGACAAGAAATCTGTCCCTATAAATACACTGTGTCTTTAATTATGTGTTTACATACAAGTGCTGCTCTACCTGCTGATGGCCGATCAAAGTCAACCTTTACAGCAGACATAAAATCCTCACATTAAGACCAATGTTGTCAAACATCTCACCCTGTCTGCGGTCACATTCTGTGGTGATTACAGAGGAACAAACACACAAACACTGTGACGGAGACCAGCATGGAGGATGTGATCTCTCTTCACCTCTAGGGGGCACTCTTGCACACTCCTTCAGCCCTCCCTTGTTATTTTTATGGACAGGGGGACAGATTCAGTGCAAAACATCGACAGGAACAAACCGAATCATTCATGAGCGACACAGTTCTGCCCAGAAATGCAGCTTTGATCTCGTGTTTTCATGAGGACAGAGAAAAAGCATCAGTATTGTGTCGTCTGGTTCACCTCTGCAGAGTTTTATGGCTTTGGCAGGAGGGTTTAGGAGGGAGCAGAAAGGGTCTCCACTGCCTGCTTCTTTTTGTGATGTAGCAGTCGCCTCTCTCCAGCTGCTGATCTCCCTCCCTGCATCCCTGCAACCCGAGTGAGCAGAGAGCACCAACAAACATGCACATATAGAGGGGATCGTGTACACCCCTGACAGACGTGAGACACTTATTTAGACATGGGTTACATTATTTACAGCAGACACTGACTTGATCGCATGCTCTTGATAATATGTGTGTGTGTAGGTGTGTGTGTGTGTGTGTGTGGCCCCTGGCTGGGGTTATATGTGGAGATGAGAGAGCAGGAGTTCAGAGCTGACTTCAGCAGGAATCAAAATGTTAAGATGCATCTTTGAACCACTGCATGAAAGTTTTTAATGAACGTGTCGTCTAATGATTCAAACTAAATGTATTTAACTGTTGTAAACATGAATCATGTCAGCCAACACACAAGACAAGCTCAAATTTAACCAAATGTAATGATAACAGCTAAAATATCACATAACCGACACTTTGATGTTAGCAGTTTTGCTTCAGAGTGACTAAATTTAAATATGAATTGTTAATTTAATGACCAAACGTGTTAGCTTTTTCATTAAAAAGACCTTACAGAGTGGTGTGAGTGAAATGTTTGCAGACGTGAAGCAAAATTGTGCAACAGGAGTGACATATGTGAGAGTAGAAAACCCTCAAGTTAGGACTTTGAACCTGAAATCTTCTTGCAGTTTTGCTATTTTCCTCACTACTCCCTTTTTTAATCCTCCATGCATTAATAAACAGGTGAATGTGGTGGGTTCACACTTCCTCTGAGGTTGTCTGCAGCCATTTTTGAAAATGCATGAGAGCAATAATGACTTCAATCTGACTCCAGAATAACTCTTGGTGTGAATGTTCCTTTAAATTAAGATGAGAGTGTATTGAAAAAGTGAATTTTCATCCACAGGACGTGGAAACCTCATCCCTGCACTTTGAACAGTGTTCCCCCAGCAGTGTCCAGATCATCCAAGATTCATTAATGAATATCACCCAGCCAAAGCTCAAGTCTGGAGTAACCCTTTCATGTTTTCTTCACTTTCCTGCATGGATTGTAGGACTGATGAACTGATGCCAGCACCTCATACCAGCCCACAGACACAGACACTAACAGAGATAATTGGAGAAGTATCGTAGCACCATGAGAGCTCCAGGAGCTGTGGCCCGACACGTACAGATCCTTCTGCTCGAGTGGCGCTGAGCTCAGCCTTCGTCCTTCCAGGAAACATAATAAGAGGGTGATTGTTCCCGTCCTTTCATTGCCTCCCAGGCTGCAGCTCATCAGACTCATAGTGGGTGACCGATCTGCAGAAACACACCTCACATCTCTCCAGTAGCTCTGAACTCCTGCACTGAGCGTAGTTCTTTTTCTAACATTTTTTATTGCATCAGGGAAACAGACAGGACAAATTGTTATGCGTAATGTCAGCCCTTGGTTGTCCCTGTCAGAGTAAAGGGGGAGGAGTGCTGCATGACTCCTCATGCTGGCTTCACTGTTTCATTGAACGTCAGGTGGAGAGGTGCAAGTCGTTCAAAAAACTAAGAGTAATTTCAAAAAATGGATATGTCTCTGATTCTTTTGGGTGTTATTCCATGTAGTCCAATCAGCAGGGATATGACCTCACCCACTGGCATGCACATGCAGGCTGGCTGGTTTCCCGCTTGCAGTGGGAGCAGCTACTCCATGCCGTTCCTCAGCATCTGATTGGCTGCGATGAGCATGACGCTGATGATAAATGCCATGGCGAAGGCGCAGATGAGGCTCTTCCTCACACACGTCTGACGGTTCTTCTTTGAAGGGTGAACTGAAAGAGACAGAAAGAGGAACAACATCAGGAAGAAGGACTTCCTCAGTGCTGGATAAACGATGGTAACACTTGTGTGTCTGACATGACTTTGAGTCTTTCTGTGAAAAGAGAAAGTAATGAAGACAAACAGAGGATGCTCTGACATCAAGAACAGGCGAGGTGATTTATTCTTACTGCTTCTGGATTGAATCATCCGTCTTCTCCTCAGGGAAAGAAACCCTCATAATCAACACACAATGATACTCCGTCAAATCCTCTGATTCCTGGTTTGTTGGTGGAATTTAATTTACTTAAGTAAACTTTACTGAAATGTTCAAACCAAGCCAGAAACCTTGGTGTAGTCTTAGACTCAGCAGCCACATTAAGACAATTACAAAGTCAGCCTACTATCACCTTAAGAATATATCAAGGATTAAAGGACTCATGTCTCAGCAGGATGCAGAAAAACTGGTCCATGCATTTATCTTTAGCAGACTAGACTACTGTAACAGGGTCTTTACAGGACTCCCTAAAAAGTCCATCAGACGGCTGCAGCTCATACAGAATGCTGCTGCTCGAGTCCTAACAAGGACCAAGAAAGTAGACCACATCACTCCAGTTCTTAGATCCCTACACTGGCTTCCTGTCTGTCAGAGAATAGACTTTAAAATCCTGCTGATGGTTTATAAAGACCTGAATGGTTTAGGCTGATCTGCTACTACTTTATGAACCATCTGGACCTCTGAGGTCATCAGGTACTGGTCTGCTTTCAGTCCCTAGAGTAAGAAGGAAACATGGTGAAGCAGCGTTTAGTCATTATGCACCACATATCTGGAACACACTCCCTGAAAGCTGCAGGTCTGCTCCAACTCTCACCTCTTTTAAATCCAAAATTAAGACTTTTTTATTTGCCACTGCCTTCCTATCTTAGATTATTTTAACCCTTTTTAAATTAAAATTTTAATGTAATTTTTAATATATTTCTAATTTTCTGTTTTATCATATTTGTCACTTTAATTGTGTTCTTTTATGCTTATCTGAATGTCTCCAATGCTTTTAATGTTTTAATGTAAAGCACATTGAGTTGCCCTCATGTATGAAATGCACTATACAAATAAAGCTGCCTTGCCTTGCCCTGCCTTAAGTCAAGTGCAGAAGAGGGAGCTGATTTTTAAAGAGTTTGATGTTCATATAAAGCAGTCAAACCTCCACACAGTAAACAAGCTTTAAACAGACTCCGTTGAGTTTGCTTCTAAAACAACAACAACATGAAGACAAACTAAAACATGATTCTTGTGGGACTAAGTGTAATAGATCTGAGGCGTGATTTCACATGAGTGCTGCTTGGCAGACTTACAGCTTTGCTCTGATGTTATTAGCTCGGAGTGACGCTGAGATGTCTCAGTTCACTGGACCGTCTGACTTTTCAGAAACAAACAACGATTACTTTTAAAAGGCCTGAGGTGGTTTTACAGAACACTGGGGTCTGGGGATGTTTGCATGAAATAAAAAGACTACAGAGAAACAGCTTCAGTGCGTTTGTTGCATCCTAATGCTTCCTTGAAAAGAACAACCCACCAACTTTACTCAGTTTATTTCTTCTGAGCCAAACAGTTTTAAACTGTTTGCTTTGTCTCCTTTACTCTATGAATGTATTACAGTCTAGTGAGTCACATTTGCAATGTTTGCAGCAGCAGCAGAACATTGTGTTTGGCATCCAACCTCCTTACTCCAGACGGATTTATTTGAAGAAATTTGAGGGAATGAGATAAAATCTTAAACCTCCACCTAGAGTCTGCAGGTGGAGGCTGGGGAGATGTTTGGGCTTAAAGCATCAGTTCAACACTGGTGCAGGATAGTGACAAAGAAGAGGGAGAGACCAGAAATCTTGCAGCTTAAATCGATCACAGGGAGAAAACGTCATCAGGTGATTGAAACAATGATGCACATCCAGAGTGAAATCAGTGCAGCAGTAGTTGCATACCTGAACTGCAGCTTGTAGGTGTTGCTCCATGACTATTATAGAGTTTAGTTTAGTTTACTATTTGTTATGTCATTCACTGGAAAGGTGCTCAGCCCATATGGACTGACAAGACACTATAAAAACCAAACTTTCTTTATTTATTTATTTATTTAACCAGGTGAGAGACTCATTGAGATTTAAAGGTGACATATCACGCTTTTTTCATCAATATATATTGGTCTAAGAGGTCCCCAAAACATGTCTTTAAAGTTTATGCTCAAAAAAACACTTTGAAATCAGATTTTGGTCTGCCTGAAAACCCTCTTCTTCAGTCCTCCTCAGAACACTCTGTTTTCTCTCTGACCACGCCCCCTCAGGAAGTGGGTGTGGCCTCGGCTGTCCAGCACGTTGATCTAATGTTTACATGTTGGCTGAATATACACGGCTGCTCAGAGATCACGTTACTTCAACCCTCTGAATCTGATCCAGAATCTGATCCTGACGGAGAGGCGCCTGTAGCAGGACCTTTCTGAAGGATTGGTCACAGATTTAGTGTTTCTTGTCGTTTTATTTATCAGTATGTCGACGTGTGTCTTGGTACACAGCTACAACATGTAGCTATGTAGCTATGCTAACTAGCGCTAGCACTTATCCATGATAAATAAAAATCATCCACTAGATCTTCACATCTGCAGACGTGGGGAGTAAAACCGACCTTTGTGTTTATTAAGACAGCCTACAACTAGCATGCCTCCCTCCTAAGCTCCTTGTTAGCACACATGTGTGCAGGGAATGAAAAACGGAGGAGGAGTTGAGTTGTATTTTATACAGTCAATGGGCTGAACAAACTCCGAGCTCTGACCTCCGTGACAGACCGGATATTGTTGTGACGTAACAAAAACACGGAAGTCCGAAACGGCTCGTTTCACACACATTTACAGAAAGGTGGAGAAATCAGAACAGGGGCAGAATGGACTCTTTTCATTCTCGGGGGGTTTGTAGACAGGGACACATATTTCAGGTAGAGAACCATTAAAAAGTCAATTTTGCATGATATGTCACCTTTAAACCCTCTTTTCAAGAGTGACCCGGCCAAGACGCCAGCACAAAATAGCACACAAAACAACACAAATAGAATACGGTCACAGTTTCACATGGTTACATGGTTACACAGTGCAATCACAAGATCCAATGGAGCATGTTTCTCTGTCTCAGTCAAACAAAATCAGAGCAACAACATAAGAAGAAAAAGAAGAGAGCAGTTACAATACTGCACATGTCCAACAATGACCTAAAGTAATTAAAAAAGCACAGAGGTACACTTCAGACATTTGACAGTGACAACAACTAAATCAGATATAGAGTGTGCTCCTATGCTGCTGAACAGCATTTAACACAAACTGAGCAAACTGGAACACTTTGTGTGTAAACAGGAACTGAAGTCTTTCTTCATCAGACATGCAAAACAAATCAGGACAGTTTTCTGATATTTTGTTGAAAAGGAGGCACCTGAGATCATGATATGATGGACAGTAGAACAGAAGGTGCATTTCATTTTCAACTTCCTCCAGATCACACAGAGAACACTTTCTCTCCTCCTCTGGAACAGAGTGGAAGCGACCTGTTTCTGACGCCAGAGGAAGGATACCTCGTCTCAGCTGAGCACATACGGACGTCTGAGCTCTGGTTAGGTTAAGAGTGATACATATTTTTGAACAGACAATATGTTCTTAGTTTGGACTTACACCGGACTTCTTCTAACCTTTATAGAATGAAGGACTCTGGTTGGCATGACTCAAACAAGCAGCCATCAATGTCTTCAAACCTGAAGACAAACTGAAGGTGAATTTATTTTACATGCAAACAGAAACTCTTTGGCTTTGACCCAAAAACACTTTTTGAGATGTCTCAGTGGCCTCGACATTTAAACCTCAAACGAAGGTTTCCACATCTGTTCATCAGTACGCCTCAGAGGACTTAGGTGTCACTTTCAGGCCTTCTTGAAACACTAAGTTGATAAGTTGGAGAAGAGTACTGTGGAATCTTGATTAATATCCTCTATTATAATCATTCGTTTTTCTTAATTATAATCATGTTTTTCTTATTATGCTCATGTATTCTTCTTTTAACAATTACATTCATATGTTTTCCATTTTGTATGTTTTATTGAAGAAACCAGCAAATAGTAAGGCATAAGGCCAGAGATCTGTGCAGATCTCTAAATAAAGGTGAGACTGAGGTCAGAGCCCCAGCTTCTGCAAGATTCAATGTAGGTTCAGCTCGGAGGTGGTAAATTCATCTATTTATAAGATGTTTTGCAAAGATCAAAGAACCAATCCTAGCTTTATATTGCATTTGAATGTAAGCAAAGGGGATTTTTTGGTAACTATGCCAAACGCTTTGTGTTAGATAAAAGAGCCGACGTACGCTTTTAAGAATTGTTGATATGTGCTTTTGATAACCACAAACGTCGTAAGATGAATAGGAATATGTGCAGACGTGTGCTTTTTGAAAATCACTAGACTGAGGTAATGTCTCTGTTGCTTCCCGAGTACTATATTCACCTGACATGACCTTTTGCTCACCCTTGATTGCAACTCACCCACACCTGTCTCCCCCGCTTTTTCCCCCTTTCCTTTGTTCTTCCTTACATATGAACAACTGTATTAAGGTCACACATACACATGTTTCCCCACTCCCTTTTTCCTCCCTTATGTTTGAAGAACTATAAAGTATTGAGCATCTCTGTCATTTAGCAGAGAACTTCAGATGCTCTTGAGTATGCTGTAACTTCTCTCTCATGCTGCATGAATAAACTTGGTGTGTAAACTTTGATACTGAGTTCGAAGCCTCATTTCTGGTCACTGCTCCGCTGGACGATCGCCTCACGGCTGGGTCACCCCACCACAGTACATAAAACATAGATTCATATTTTGATAGGTGATCTAAAATACAACGCCTCAGTCTCGGCTGTTTCAGGCTCCAAGGTATAAAAAAGAAGCTTTCATTTCTTTCATGTAAGTACTCCGACTTTATAAGTACAACACTAAATCACCGGACACCCCCTCTAACTCAACCTGCACACAAAAAAAGGAGTTATGCTAATCAGATGCCTGTAACTTTAATAAATGTGCACAGCGACTCTGTGCCGGGATTATGAAAGAGACATGAAGCTACAGTTTAAGCTGCAGCTTAATACAACTTCACTGCAATAAATCTGATCCTCATAAAAACTTTAATGTTCAGTTTTTATTAAACTTGTTTCAGGGAGGCTTTGACTCATTCTAACAGCCTTCTCTAGGAGTTCAGTTTGAGGTGCTGTTGAATTATATTGTGTTATTCTACGTCTGAGTTTAGACTTAAATTTATAAAGCTCTGTTTGTCTCTTAAAGTATGAGAGGTGCTGGCGTCATGCTTCCTGCACAACACTTACACACTTGACAGCTAAATCCACCTTAAGACTGCCAGTCCTCTCTCCTCTTAATGCTCCTTTTAAAGGTTAAAGAAATGGGGGTGCAGGTAACGACAGCATGTTGAAGTGAAGGGCGTTTCATAGAAATCCAAGCTGACACACACACACTCTCACACAGCAGCAGGAACAGCAGCAGCAGCAGCAGCAGCCCCTCTATGAGATAATTTTCTGGTTCAATCAACCTCTGGCGCTCGCAGGTATTCAGCAGCGTTTCCTCCCTGCAGCGGGGCGTCGGACTGCGAGCCGCTGAGATGATTTCACAGAGCTGTGGTAATTAGGGGAGCCGGGCCAATGACCCACAGCCGCACAGCTCACACTCTCACTCTCCGGCTCTATTTTTAACTCTCAATACAAGAAGCACTGAAGTCATCAAAAACGCCTCTCGACTGCTGTTAAAAAAAAATGAATCCACAGCGGAAAGTAGGGCAGAAATCGAAACTTTTTGGCTTCAGCATCGAGTCGGAGTTGTTAGTTTCAAAGTGCTTCTCCAGACTTTCACTTCATATCAACATGAAGTGATTTCAGTGATGGAATATCTGAGAAAGAGCTTTTGGACAAACACAGAGGTTATGTAACTCAACAGTGGACTAACAAGGAGCTTTTATCCAGTGAGACAATACACCTTTAATAAGAACTAGACCTGCATCAGCATGAACACATTCACACTCAGAAGATGCCAGGCCAAACCAGTCCCAACCGTTGGAAGTTTGGGAATTGAATCTGAAAAATAACCCTTCACAGGTCACTTCTTGTAATTTCAGGTCCACACTGCTGTGACAGAACAGCAAGATCTTCCCTTTTCTCCAGCAGATGTATTTGTTGATTTTGATGCTCTCAAAAGAAGACCTACAAAAAGCACAGTTCCAACAGAGAGGAGAAAAGCAACAAACGGCGAAGCATCTTTATCCCATACCTATCTGAGGATCTTCAATAAACACAACATCCCGGTTCATTTCAAGCCCTCCAACACACTGAGACAGAAACTGGTTCATCCCAAGGACAAAACACCTCAGCACAAAAGGAGTAACATAGTTTATACCATACAGTGTAACATACAGACTGCAGGGAACTCTACATTGGTGAAACAAAACAACCCCTCCACAGTTGCATGGCCCAACACAGAAAAGCCAGCTCCTCAGGCCAGGACTCAGCCCTACATCTGCACCTCAAGGACAAGGGACACTCCTTTGAGGAGAGCAAGGTTCAGATCCTGGACAGAGAAGAGCGTTGGTATGAAAGAGGGGTCAAGGAAGCCAACTATGTTAAGATAGAACACTCTTCTCTTCACAGAGGTGGTGGACGAAGACACCACTTGTCTCCAATTCTTTGTCAAAACAAGTAAGACCACAGTCACACCAGAGATCATGTGACTCTAATGACTCACAGCTGACCCATCACCCTAATGACTGTCAGGAACTAGACTATAGACTGCCACGAGGTAGCCTACTGCACGACTGTCAGGAGGTAGGTAAACAACTACCAGGACTAGGCAAACGACCCTACATAGGACCCTTTGTGACTACCTGGACTCACCCCCGACTGTTAGAGGCTTATATTTTCTTTCTTGTGTGTTTTAAAGAAGTACAGCAGGGTGGCCACACATCCATATTTCTTCTTAGCTTTATTCTTTAAGCATTTAAAAAGATGTTTGCACAAAGCCATGACTGAAGGCATGGTGTGTCTAACATGAGTCTGGTCCTGCTGGAGGTTTCTGCCTGTTAAAGGAAGTTTGTCCTTGCCACTGTAACTTGCTAAATGCTGCAAAGTGCTCTGCTCATGGTGGATTAAGATGAGATCAGACTGAGTTCTGTCTGTAAGATGGGACTGGATCTGATCCGGTCTTGATGTTGGGTCTTTGTTAATAATAGAACATAGAGGACGGTCTAGACCTGCTCTGTTTGGAAAGAGTCTTGAGATTATGTTTGTTGTGATTTGGCGCTTTATAAATAAAGATTGATTAATTGACAAGCAGTTCAATTAAGAATAAGTCCCGCCTTCTGACAAGGTAAATAGCCAAAGAGTTTTGGGCAGCACCTGGGGTGGCCAATCAGATTTCTAGGAGGCCAGTGCCACCCCTAGACTCCCCTCTGGACACACACCATATAACAGATTATTCAGTATTAAAACATTTTTCAAGGAATTTAAAAGAAATTTGAGTCTTTTCTTTGATACTAATGCAGCAGCATGCCTAATAATGAGATCTTAGACTCTGTCCATGAGGAAGAAAGCTGCTCTCAACAAATGAAAGCTCAATGTTTTGGGGGAAGAGACATATTGTGTACTTCTGAAGTTTCACAGAGAATTCAAGTATCTACTGTATCTACATTGTCACAGCTTAGCATTCTTTAAAAGAGGTGTTGATGGAAAGTCCATGTGTTGGACTCCTGGCTGGACATTTCAGATGGGAGGAGGGGTTGTGGTCTAGACATGAGCTCTCGGCCCAGTCGCCCGGACCTGCTGTCAGCCTCATAAAACACCTCCTCAGCGCCAAAAGTTACGACGCCAGAGCCAAATATCTACGCTGGACTTTCTCCACTGTGGTCATGAAGGTAATGAGGTGTGTGCTGGTCTCCAGGCTGCTGAAATGAAGCCGTATATATTCTCCACTTTGCTTCATTTGAGCTTTAAAATCAGTCGAATTTATGAACAATTGATTAAAGGCATTAATCTTACACTCTATTACCAAAAGTATTCGCTCACCCATCCAAATGATCAGAATCAGGTGTCCTAATCACTTGGCCTGGCCACAGGTGTATAAAATCAAGCACCTAGGCATGCAGACTGTTTTTACAAACATTTGTGAAAGAATGGGCCGCTCTCAGGAGCTCAGTGAATTCCAGCGTGGAGCTGTCATAGGATGCCACCTGTGCAACAAATCCAGTCGTGAAATTTCCTCGCTCCTAAATATTCCACAGTCAACTGTCAGCTTTATTATAAGAAAATGGAAGAGTTTGGGAACAACAGCAACTCAGCCACGAAGTGGTAGGCCATGTAAACTGACGGAGAGGGGTCAGCGGATGCTGAGGCGCATAGTGCAAAGAGGTCGCCGACTTTCTGCGCAGTCAATTGCTACAGAGCTCCAAACTTCATGTGGCCTTCAGATTAACCCAAGTACAGTACGCAGAGAGCTTCATGGAATGGGTTTCCATGGCCGAGCAGCTGCATCCAAGCCATACATCACCAAGTGCAATGCAAAGCATCGGATGCAGTGTTGTAAAGCACGCCGCCACTGGACCATAGAGCAGTGGAGACGCGTTCTCTGGAGTGATGAATCACGCTTTTCCATCTGGCAATCTGATGGACGAGTCTGGGTTTGGAGGTTGCCAGGAGAACGGTACATTTCGGACTGCATTGTGCCAAGTGTGAAATTTGGTGGAGGAGGAATTATGGTGTGGGGTTGTTTTTCAGGAGCTGGGCTTGGCCCCTTAGTTCCAGTGAAAGGAACTTTGAATGCCTCAAGATACCAAACCATTTTGGACAATTCCATTCTCCCAACCTTGTGGGAACAGTTTGGAGCGGGCCCCTTCCTCTTCCAACATGACTGTGCACCAGTGCACACAGCAAGGTCCATAAAGACATGGATGACAGAGTCTGGTGTGGATGAACTTGACTGGCCTGCACAGAGTCCTGACCTGAAGCTGATAGAACACCTTTGGGATGAATTAGAGCGGAGACTGAGAGCCAGGCCTTCTCGACCAACATCAGTGTGTGACCTCACCAATTCGCTTTTGGAAGAATGGTCAAAAATTCCTATAAACACACTCCTCAACCTTGTGGACAGCCTTCCCAGAAGAGTTGAAGCTGTAATAGCTGCAAAAGGTGGACCGACATCATATTGAACCCTATGGGTTAGGAATGGGATGGCACTTAAGTTCATATGTGAGTCAAGGCAGGTGAGCGAATACCTTTGGTTTTGGAAGGTGAGCTTTTGGAACTTTGTTTTTAAAAAATGACCATAAAAGAAGAGATATTGACTTTCAAAACACCAGCTGTGAAGTTGTAATTAGTTTGGAAAAAGATGTGAGGATTAAAAAGTTTCAACTAAGCTCAAAACAGCCAGAGAGATATTCAGATTCTGGTTAATGAGTTAGTTTTTAGTTTAAAGCCTCAAATTAAAGCTGCTTTCTTCTCACAAACACGCATCCAAATAAACAAGGATGGGGACCTTTAAATCCACACACCTGCACAGCAGCTGTGACATTCATGGATCACAGCTGATTTCCACACTTAGCATCAGGCTGCTCGTCACACCCCATGACAGCTGCTACTACAGCGTGTTTCTCCGCGCTGTCATGCCATTGGTGCAATTTGTTCAGTGATGAATCAGCGTCTGGTGAACTCGTAGGAATCCGTGGTCAGATTCTTTATTCTGTTGTTTTCCAGCTCCACACCGTATTGATTCCAGTGCACGGTGATACCGGGGGGAAATCAGGAGTCTTATATGCTACCTCATAAATCAGAAAAGCTGGAGCAAGGAGCACCAGAGGAGCATGTTGAATTGTACTCAGAATGAAACTCACTGTGACACAATATATTGATTTCACCATGACTGAGCACATTTTGGTGTCCCGGTGTGGCAGCTGTTATTCAGGGACCTTCAAGGAAACAGATGCCATTGATCGGTTTGACACCGGGGTGGTCGGTCTTCGTCATAAAGCCAGCAGGTACATCATGTTGGCATCACTTTACAACAGTTTGAAGACTTTCTTAACGAGGTGGAGCAACCTGTAACAAACCTCAAGGATGGGCCGAACTCACAGGGTGGAAATGTTTGGTTCAGAGGGACTTAAAGTCATGGACGGGGAATTTGATGCATCTGTCAGGGAACACTGAAAACCATGACTGCCAGATAATAACTCAACATACAGGTTTATATAATTAGACTCAGCAGATGGCTGTTACCTAATAAGTCCAGTTCTTCTCGAGGTTTCTGCCTGTCCAGAGGAACTTTTTGGTGCCACAGTGTTTGCTCATCGTGGATTAATGTGGTGATAATGGAACAAAGAGAAGAGTCTGAAACTTGCTCTCTCTGTAAATGTCCTAAGATGACTTCTGTTATGATATGGCCCTGCAGAAATAACAATGGATGATTCTGTCTTTTTCACATTTCTACCTACACATTTGTTCGCTCCTGTACCCACGCAGAGGCCTACACACGTAGCTGACATGCACCTCCTCCAAAATGTAACTACCCTTAGAATTGATGCGGGCCACAAGCCCCGTGATTGGTCCGCATTTACAGCACTTCCTGGATCCCCGCTCATCGGCCACACATTGGCCGTATATTTCATCTCCTCCTCTCTATTCTTCATGTAATCATGTCTGTATGATAAACAGCAACATGTATCAGCTGTAGATTAACATAACACGCTCTGAATCTCTGTGGAA
This sequence comes from Notolabrus celidotus, assembly GCF_009762535.1. Taxonomy (NCBI): domain Eukaryota; kingdom Metazoa; phylum Chordata; class Actinopteri; order Labriformes; family Labridae; genus Notolabrus; species Notolabrus celidotus. The sequence goes on along the minus strand of NC_048285.1, from coordinate 31,090,482 downwards.
AAGGAAACAGAGATCGTAGCGGGGCCGGAAACACGCGACCGGCTATCAGAGAGACCACACTGCCCTCAAGTGTTTCAAGGCAGAAGTATAAATCAGCCTTAAGAAGTGTGGTTACACCCAGGACAAGTCGCCAATCAACCACAGGGCTGACCATTCACATCAGATTCACGTCTGTCTTCTCTAAAGAGAGGTAAACAATACAAGATAAACAGGCTGATTGTTGGCCTGGTTTCCCTCTTCTGAAAAAAAGTAAGCAAAGCTACATTTTTAGAGGATTCAAGGTCATCTTCATCAGATCTTCCTGAGGTGTGAGGGATGTTAAGAGTGATTTTACTCCTCCAATCTGCACAGAAGAAAATCACGGCCATCTGAGACTGTAAATATCAAACATGCTCAATATTTCTGATCAAATATCCTGATGTGTGCCGACAACCGAGCACGCACTCTGTGTTTGTCTTGTAGAACAAAGCGATAGCCAATCAGGAAGCAAGATGATTGAGGATGGAAGCACAACAAACACAAGCATGAATTAGAAGGACGTCAGAAATGGAGAGCAGTGAGATTTTGAGATATGTCCTGTTTTGAGAGTCAGGATTCTCCTCGTCAGGAGAGTGTGTGCTTTGCTGGTGATATCGCTGCACTCCATACAAGAACAAAACAGTTAAATCTGTCGTCATGAGGTCTCTTACTTTATCAACACTGCTAAGATTTAAACAATCCTTTAGCGTGGGTCAGGCGTGAATCAATGAAGCGTCTCTCCTGGTTAATCTATACAATCATCACTCTCTCTCCTCCGACAGACACAACATAAACAAACAGGTCTGAGAGTGAGCAGAGGGACGTGCCTGCACATGGAGAGGAGGTATTCAGAGGTGGATTAATTAAATCAAAAGGCTTTATTTGAATGCATAACTGATTCCTAACAGCAACCAGCGTCTGCTCGGTCTCACACACACACAGCTGCTTGTCATCACAGTGACCTTCACCTGATCTGCATACCGAGCACCCCGAGGCTGCCTGAAAGTTTAATTTCCCCTAAACTGTAAATGTTTTATGTAAATTCAGATGAAAGTTCAGCGTGAGTTCAAGCAGGGAGATTATCTTACCGCCTCATTTAGTCACATCACTTTCTCTCTCTCTCTCTCTGCGTCTCTAATCAGCTGATCACAGGAGTGTGTCGTTTAAGTTTAACCAACCAGAGTTCGTCCAACTTTTAATGTGTCCTCCTCCTCCCTACTGCTGCTGCTGCTGTCTGCTGCTGGCATCTCACCGCGGAACATTTAGACTCCACTCTTCCTCTCACTCACCTCATCACATCCAGTGTCAGAGCTGAGCTCTCAGGAGTCTTCTCCTCTTTACATCCTGCAGCCTTAGCTACAACTACCAGTGTTCAGACTCCAACCAGGGCTATCTTTAACTTCTCTCTGCTTCAGTACCCTCTTAGAGATACATGACAACACCAGGATGGAGTCTAATGAGTAAAATATCTAAACATTTATCTTCTTTATCATGCAAATTTAAATTAAATACCTAGTCACAATCAATCTTTATTTATATAGCGCCAAATCACAACAAATGTTCTCCTCAGACTCTTTCCAAACAGAGCAGGTCTAGACCGTACTCCATGTTCTATTAATAACAAAGACCCAACATCAAGACAGGATCAGATCCAGTCCCACCTTACAGACAGGACTCAGTCTGATCTCATCTTAATCCACCATGAGCAGAGCACTTTGCAGCATTTAGCAAGTTACAGTGGCAAGGACAAACTTCCTTTAACAGGCAGAAACCTCCAGCAGGACCAGACTCATGCTCACTGCTGCTGTCTACTTCTTTATTGTACTCCTGTGTTCCTTCTCTGCACCAAAACATCAAGACATATTCCTTGTATGCAGACTAACCTGGCATTCAACCTGACTCTACTCTACGGAGCCCTGAGGTTCCTCAAAGGTAATTATTTTTATCTTATGCACACAAGATATTTATCTTGTGCAGACAGCTTGAGCAAACAAAACAACAAGTCCTTTGGGAAGCTGTTGTGTTTGCTTTCTCCTGCCATGTTTGATGACCTCAGCAGAAACATTCACATTCAGCTGAAATGTGCTGTTTATTCTGATAACAACAGAAGCATGTCAGGTCTCTCACAGCCGCCTTTGTAGGGCTGGGCGATATTGAAAATTATGTTTATTTTACATGTAAAGGCAGATTTTTGGTCCTGAGTGAAAGTTGAAGAAACCAGGTAGTTTGTTAGTTTGTGTCTGGATTTAGTTTTCTGATAAGCTTCTTGGATCCATCATTTCTGACGGCGCTAACAGGAAGCAGGTCTTTTGTGGAGAGCTGGTAGGTTTTGAGTTTTTCTTCTTCCGTGCCGCTGTCGCTCGTTTCAGCTGTGTTTACATTCTGCTCCGAATGCCCCGCCTACCTCTAACCATGCGACATGATTGGCTGTTCAATGCAGTCTTCTTCTTCTGTCTAATGTTGGGTGGCACCTTGCATTTAAAGCACATTAGCGCCCACTCCGTTTCCAGTGGTTGGGAGGTCTAATTACAGGTTTAAATACATCAACGTTTATTACATGTTTGTTATATTTATATTTAAAAAAAATTATATCACGTAATTATTGCTATGGAATTATCGCCCAGCCCTACTTTTTTTTTGCCTTTATTGACAGGAAAGCTGGAGAGAGACAGGAAATGTGGGGAGTAGAGAGCAGGGGAAGACATGTAGGAAGTGGTCGTGGCTGGGAATCGAACTGGCGACCTCTACAACAAGGACTGTAGCCTCTGTATGTGGGACGCTTAGACCGCTAGGCCACCAGCGCCCCTCCCAGCCCTACTAAAGAAAATGCTTGAACTCAGAAAGCAAATATTTAGCTAACTGAAGGACATCATTGCTCCTTAGAGATCCATTTCAACTTAGCATAACGTGGTGAGTCAAACACACCACATGGACAAATATCTCTTTCACTAGAAAAACAGGCTTCATTTAAAGTATTTTAGTGGAGCTTGTTGCAAATCAACACAACATGGGGCGCATCCCTCCACTCTGCCAGCAGGGGGCGCTAATGTGATGAACAAAACACCATTCCAAATGCAACAGTCCAGAAAATACATTATAATCAGCATTCACAGAATCAAAGCAGCAAATTACTGTGAAATAATGACATTCAATGAATAATGGTAGCAAGTAATAGGCAAACAGAGTCATTACCACTGCTGCATTCACACAGATTAATAACTCGTGCCCACACATTAATAGCTTGTGCGTGCTAGATAATAACTTACACGCTCCAGGTAATTTATTTGAATACACAACTTAATTATCTACAATGAAACCTTCTGATCCTGGAAACACAAACAGTCTGATCTGTTGGAGGGGGAACAATCTCTATTTTCACTTCAGCAGAAGAGCCGCAGAATCCCCTCAGCGGCTCTCCATAAATCTTGGATGCTAGTTTAATATTTCATCCACATCACTTCTGAACTGGCGACCAGCTGACTCCGGTCCTCACCAACGCAGAGAATCAATAAACCAGCAGGTGTGCTGCAACTCTGATGCACGTAGATCATGATGGAGGAAGTTTAAATTCCTCCTGACAGCATGGATGTCTTCTCTCTTACTACACACACACACACACAACACACGGTTTTTTGATGACACACAAAACGCACACCTGCCTCAGCGTGTGTTTGTGAGGTAAGCTCGCTCACCTCCTTCAAACTCTGTCTGACAGTTCCCAGAGTTTTCCTTCAGGCTCTCTTCCTCGTTGATGATGATGTTCTCAATGTCCTTCATGGTCAGGTGATCGCGGAAGGCATAAAACAGGACCTGTTTGAGCTCCTCTAGCGTGATCCTCTGCATGTCGAACTGCAGGAGGAGAGAGAAGAGAGGGAGACATATATGATGGAGAGATAAATAAACTTTGTGTATTTCTGGAGCATATGTAGTGTTCATTAATCTGACAAAACTTGTGCACACTTTTGAAACATAAATACATCACGCTGTCACCTAAAGCTCTGCAGCACAAGAATTAGGTGCCAAAAAGCGAACCATAAATAATGTGCATTGTAAGTACACAGAAAAAGCTCCAGTGTATAAATCATGATGCATGTTCCTGTAAATCTTTACAACACACGTCCCACTCCTTCTCCCAGATGTCACTTTAATGCATTCACTTGAATCGCAGTGTTGCACGGTGTTGATGCATTGATTAAATTGGATGTGTTGGAGTTACAGCCTGAAGGTGTTGATTTATTGGCATTTACACATTTCAATTCAAAAAGAAGGCATCCTCCTCACACGTACCAGGACACACACACACAGCAGGACTTGTAGAGGAGCTTTGAAGGTCTTACTGAGAGCAAAGTTTCTGTTTCAGAAGTTCACAGAAACTTAAGATTCCAGCCTGAATTGGTAAGTAAGGCATGTCCTGCTCTGCTTGAAAACAGCACTTTATCTCACACTTGAGAGCCGTAATGAAAGAAGTGATTTCATTTCCTCTGTATGAGGCAGACTTTAAAGCAGCGATACAACTAAAGCAAAGAGAAGTGAGAGGAAATGAGTGAATGTGGCACAAACCTGACTGAAAGTAAATTTAACACAGCAAAACTATAAAATCTGAGTCACCCTGAATGTTGGCATCAACATACTGACTCATTAAAAACATTCGTTTTATCAGGCTGTTGATAAACTGGACTGATTGTAAATGCTAAATGTGTGTTATTTATCCTCTGAGGACGGCTGCAAGGGATGCAACAGAATGAGGAAATGTATCTCTGACGCTCAGAAACCTTCTTGAAAAACAAAGAGGTTAATACAGAGCAAGGTGTCAGACCTAATGGGGATGATTGACCCTGATTGGTGTGATGGGATCTGGAGAGACGAGGAAGTGCTGACTAATTTGGATCTTTGCATATAAACCTGAACTCACGTCAGGAGCACCGGGACATTTCTCTGTGCTCCTGATGGCCTGAGGGTTTATTTAACCTGCCGTGAGCGGTAATAATTAGTGAGTGGGTCTCTCTGAATACATGCACGCACTCACACTCACTTATAATAAGTGAGTGTGACACTTTCGGTTGGTTTATTGAGCTCGGCCAGTTGACCTAGTGTCTCTGCTTCCGTCTGCAGAATACAACGTCAAAGCATCCCTCTTGATGCACATAGCATTGCTGTGGGTGGGCCTAGATGGGCCTGGGCCGACCCATTTGGCACTCTGGCCCACCCAATCAGAAGGCTTGAAATTATTATTATTTTTGCTGGATCATCCAGTGTAAGGCTCTCTTGTGATGTTGATGCGTCTGCCGTGTGTGTGTGCGTGCACATCTCCATGCACGTGCATGGCTGTGGCCGCTGTGCCAGGTTGTGTTCAACTGTTTTAATGTTACTGAGGAGCACGTTGGTGCCGTTGCGTTTCGAACCATTAAGAGCTTTAATAAATCTAAGTTTGGTAGTCACGGAAAACTAGCATGAATTTGAATGTAGCATTTCCTCAGGACTCCATCTAGACCCTCCCCCCGTCCCCTCGGAGCTCCTCCAAAACGACGCTCACATGCACAACGCCGCTGATTTGTGACCATATGATGGTGACTGATTTCAAACCGGTCCTCAGCACATGGTTTGTGTTTTGCACTACGTCAACTCATGTCTCACTCAGTGGTTAGAAAACACCAAAACATTCTCATAGTGAAAGTTAAAAACACAAACAGGAAATGTACGTTTTGCAGGAGGCGGGCAGAACGGCAGGACGGGGTCTGATTGGTTTCATCATTTGGCTCCTGATGGCAGGGATTGGTTGGTGTTTTCCCAGGTTTACTCCGGCTGTAGATAGCAGCTTTTTTTCACTCTTTTTAAAGAACACATTATGTATTGATTACCATCAGGACATAAAGATCATTTTAACCATGAAACAAAAAGTGGATCTGAATCTGATTACCAACCCCAGCTTTAATGAAGCTGTTGTGTCTGTCAGCTGTGTTTGTGTGAATATGTGGCCTCTGTGACGGACTATGCGATGCGACGAGCAAAACAAATGTTTGTCTTGGTGCCTGCAACATTACTTGTCGTGTTTAAGGCTTGTATGACTTCAGTGTCATGCTTTCAGGCAAGTATAGTTGTAATTGCATTCTTCTGGAAACATATGCAATTCAGGACCTATTCAGTAGCGTATGATTGGCCTTGGATGGCCCCACCTGATTTTTTCTGTGCCCTCTCACACTGAGATTTCTGCCTACGCTACTTGCCTAACTGGCTGCTCCTCAATCCCCATAAGACAGCAATATCAGCAGGTGACATGGAAAGGAAGAAAAGGAAAGGTGGAGTAGAGAGAGGGGAGAGTTAGAAAGAGGAAAGCCTATAAGCAAAATGCAATAAAACATGAGACGTGTTCACCAGTGAGGGTCCAGGTTAGTGTACGCATACCCAGCATGGCTATCTAAGTAGCCGTGCTAACAACAGTGTGACAAAACATCCTGCTGGCTTCACAGCGAGCACGTCTCTCTGTGGAGGAATTAAATCAGAGCAATAATGAGTGCAACAGAGCGACCAGTCAAAAATAGCAAAAGCTAATGAAAGTGCACACATACTGCAGAAGTAGACACGCAGTGAGAATACACAATCAGGGGTTCAGGGGGGCCTGAGATCGAGTCAAACGAGCCAAACGAGTCAAACCCCCGGCCTGAGTTAACGTCCTGGTCCGCCCCGGACTGAACTTCTCTGAACAAAGGAGCAGAGTGACACAGAGGCTAAACACTCTGACCATGGTGGCATGCTCCTCTCTGTGCAAAGCCCCTGTAACAAACTGAATGAGCTCTGCAGAGGACGGACGGATATGCACAACAATACGAGTAGGAACAATGGAGCCTGTAAAGCCACACTGCAGAGAGGTGAGCTGGGGACTCTGATGTTACAGGACATATTTTTCAAATGAAATCAAACAATGTGTAACTTTTTGTTCTGTGTGCCTCTGGTCCTTGGATTTACGGTGCTGAAACTGACATTAAAAACTGAAAACGGCCGCTGATTTGATTTCATATCAGATGCACAGCACAGATATACCTTTGTCAACATATCTTTACACAAAGTTACCATTACCAGTGATTTGAAATACAAGGAACAGATATGACCTTTGCAAAATGTTCCTTACAGCTACCTGAACACTGGAGCACGCTGACCTTAAGACTAATATTTCAATCTCTCTGAGCACCTGATACCAATTTGAAGGACACTCTGGGGCACGATGACAGCCAAGCAATCCTCTTAGATGGAAGTGTTCTTTGCCGTGACCTTGGAGAAGGTTTCTGTCAGGTAATGACCTTCAAATAAAGTTTTAAAACACAGTCTGGGAAGTGAGGACACATCTTTCCATGCAGCTTTAAAAACAGTGATAAAAACTGACACGGCTCATTTTACAGCTCCTTAAAGGTAGTGTATATGTCTGGAATAGGTTTGTCTGAGCTGTAGAAAGATTTCCCCTCTGATTCTGTTTTTATGCTTTTGAGATAAAACTGTGATCATTTTGATGCTCTTGCCTCGACAGATCCACAAGGACACGTAGAAGAGAAGCTAAAAAAAAACACCTCAGCTCCACAAGGTCAAAGTCTGCTTTCAACAAACGTTGATGTTGTCTGCAAATCCCAGCATGCATTCACAGAAGACGACTCAGCGATACTGCAAAGAAAGGTACACATCATCAGCGTGAGACGGGAAACAGTCTGCAGACTTCCTGGCTGGAACGAGTCGATCATTTCATAAATCACACTTTGAGATAAATCACAGCTTCCATCAGTTTCTCCCCGCCTCACAGTGAGCTAATGTACACTCACACCATAAACACCCAATATGCTAATCAGCCTCCACACAGATTCATTACCACAGCTCATTAAAAGATGAGGGGTCAATGTTTCATTCGCTAAACGCTGGGTTATTAATTAATGAAAGAAGAGAGTAAATGTTGACATGACGAATAGGGACGTTAAAATTATAGATGTAATCAGATGAGCTGTGGTGGAGTTCAAAATAAGAGCAGGAGAAATTATAACTTGTCTTAAAGTCCTACTACTACTGGTACTAAAGGTGATAGTGTGATAAAAACTACTGCAACACTTCAACCTACTCATACTGACATTATTACAACCTTTAATGAACAAGCAGCAACAAACAGTCTTAAAAAATGAAGCTAAAACTGCAGTACCTCAAGTGTCCACTAGAGGCTGGCTGCAAAAGCCAAGGAAACCCACTTTGGTCCTGTGTTAAAATCACTGTTACAACCAAGGTAGAGGTTCCGGTGGCTGGTGGTGAGGCTTTCAGCAGTGTGACTGCCCCCTGGTGGCTGGCTGCAGTATAGGTCAAAAAATCCGTCTCCCCCATTCAAACTTTAAAAAATAAATACACATCGTACGAATGTTTCTCTCATCCGTATGCTGTGGTGATATGTAGTTAGTATTTGACTGTTTTGTGTCCATGGCCTCTTTTTCCTGAAAAGTTTCTTTGTCTTTAGTTATTAGAGTTAAAAAAAACGGGGTTTTACTTCCTGTTTCCTTTGATTCACAGCCGCCGTGGAGTGAAACTTCGAAGGACACACAGCGACTTGTGACGTTACGCTGTAGGGCGGAGCTTATTACAGTGGCTTCACAGGCTCTGGCTGCACAATGGCGGCGCCCAGGAGAGGGATTTTTTGGCTTCATAACCGTACAACGGGAAGAGGCGGAGCAACGCTGTCCATTTTTACTTACAGTCTATGGTTACAACAAATTTAACATGTTTACAGCCTGGTACAAAAACTGTTTCATTATGTATCTAATTTATTCACACACACTGAAGGGGTGATATTTTTTTATATTGCATGCATTTACTTTATATTAGTGGGCGGCAGTAGTAGCAGTAGTAGTCTAGAGGGACTTGGCTTGGGAATCGGTGGGCTGCCGGTTCAAGTCCCAGAGTGGACAAAGCTTGGCAAGTTGACTGGTGTCTGGAGAGGTGCTGGTCCATCTGCCTGGGCACTGTCAAGGGGCCCTTGAGCAAGGCACCGAATCCCCAACTGCTCGAATGGGAGGCTGGTTGATAGCAGACTTCACACTCTGACATCTCTCCTAAGTGCATGTCCATAGCATGCTTGTGCATGATAGCATGTATATCAAACTATGTGTGTATGTAGCATGATCAAAAAAAGATCAAATAATTTGTATTAATAAAGTGTGTTTACCTTATTAAGGTCCTAAGAGTTCTAGATACCGTGCATCATTTTGGGTGCTGCTGGGCTTGTTGTATCTGACTCATTCACCTCAGCTCTGCTTCCTTTTCCATGTCTCAAGCCTGATCTCTCCCCTGTAGGTTCCTGTAGCCCTTTTCCTACTCAGCTTGCATGCACCTCCTCAAAAATGTAACTACACATTGAAACAAAGAAGACCACAAGCTTGGTCCACTGGTAGCATTGTATCAAACATGCACAACCAGATCTCAAAAGGGGGGTTACAGAGTTCAAGTGTCCGTGCATTGATGCTGATGAACTGCAACAAACTTTTCAGATAACAGTCACGGTGACCTCTGACCTCAAACTCCATCTCATCTGTATCATCCAGGTATTTTTGCACCAGTGAAAAGTTTCCTTTTTGATACAGGAACACAAAGGGAGTCCTTCTGACAACAGAGCTGTGTTTATTTCCGTCTCGTCTCCCTCTGGGGAACAGAAACAGATTGAAACACTGAGCGATCCTAAACAGACAGATCCACCTCGAGCCTCCCTGCAGCATCTGCCACTTAAAGTAACAGCTAACTCTTCTGTCACTTCCTCCCCGCGGGGCAGGGAGGTCGCCCGCCTAATTGTGTTTTCTCGACCTTCCCGCCACCTTGGCTGCTTCTAACAACGCCATCGCTGGCGGACATCAGCAGACTGACGGAGCTTCATCTGTCAGGGAAAAGAGGGAGGAGCCCGAGGAAACATTCATTCAGCGAGCACAACAGAGTCAGATAAGAAAAATCCATTTGATTTCCTTTTCTACATCCCACTGACTGCTCAGACTGTATTCACTCAAAAGGCATGAGGTGACCTTTATGGAAGAATATGGAGAAAGAAAGGGAAGCAGAGAAGAATGATGCCTGCAGACCTGAAGTGACTCCTGTGGAAAAGGTTCTGCAGGAAAGCCAGCGCTGTGTGACCCTCAGTTTTAAACCTAACCCCGTGCTTAGTGAGGAGACCTTCAGCTGTCTTTTTTTTTTTGTCGCACAATCTTCACAGAAGTTCACTCTGAAGTGTAATCACATGCTTCTGGCAAAAAGGGCTCCTAATGGAGACTTTGGGAAACTTGGAAATGTCACACAGCGTTCAAACCTGCAGAGGTTCAAACTCTACCTCTGCAGAGGAATGACGCAGAGCCGCGACAAAGTGAACCGAGACTTCAACTCAAGACCTGACAACGTTAATGAGACACAAGGACATGGAGCTACAATTATTTAAATGCTAATCTTGTTTTTCACTAGATTTTTCTGGAACTGGATTCTTAAAAGCTGCTCTGAATAAGAGTCACAGAAACATGACACAAATGTTTGACAGAGGGAGAATTTATTGGACTTAAAATGAGCAATCAGTGCCAGCAGAGGACTTCTGATCCTAAAAGTCTTTGTCTGATTCAGTGCCATCAAAGATCATCTAAGAAAGACGATGCATTACAAGCTACGCCAACGGTAAAACATGGTACTGGACGTGTCTCCTTTTTCTCTCTATGAACGGTTCAATAATGACATTTAACCTGAAATACATGGTTTCACATCGACCCACAGCAAAGTGAAATCAAGGATCAGATCTTATATCACACAAAAATCTGCATTAATCAAAATCAAAAGGGGATTTTGTGCATTTTCTTACTCCTGAGAAATAAACGTGATGTGAGCCTGGTGTCAGTTCTCTCGTTTGTCTTAATATGAAAAGTTAGTGTCACAGTCTAAGTTCTTGAAACTGTCTTACAGATGCTCAGCTAAGAAAATAATGAGCTCTCAAATTTGTCTGATGGTGAAGGTTCGGTCTCAGCCTGAGCTTCAAATTGTCTCAAAGATCTCAGCAGGAAAGATGAGAGTCGTTCAAACACTCTCGTATGTTCAATCTGATCTCCACAATATGAAACACCAAAGTTATCTCATACAAGTCTGATACCACAAGAATCTCAACACCATGTTGCCATAAATAAATTAGAAATGTTCATTCATGAGATGCAAAAGAAAAATGTTTTATGAAATCTGTGAAACTCACAGAAACATTCATTTTAAATACTAAGAATTAAATTCACATTAAGCCAAAAATATCAGCTGAGCTGCTTGAAACCCAGAGAGGCAACTTTTTAAAATCCAAAAATGAATTAATGTTTTATTTATTTAATAATAAGCAGAATCACAAACAACATGATGGATCTAGCTCCTCGTCAGTATGAGAACTTGCTGTTTTTTCTGTTTACACACTTGTAAAACAAATATTTGGAGTTTGTGAGAGTTGAGTAAATCATCTTGATAGATTTCCTGAGAAAGAATTTGTTGGAGCGTTCAAACCTTTTTGTCTATTTCTTTAAATGTTGGGACTTAACATACGTTTTGGATCCTGGAGGATAGTGGTTCAGATCCTGGTCGTACTAGACAAAACTTCTGAGATGAATCTGAGACAAAGAGGAGACTTCAGTAAGACAACAAGAAGATTGAGTAGAGGCTCAAAGTGAGACAACAACAAGGCAAACATGAGAGCTCTCATTACAGCTTCTCTCTCAATCCAATCTCCTTCCTCCCCTCTTCTTTAGTGTTCTTTATTGCTCCTGAGGGTCGCTTAGCAGTAATGAAAAGATATTTTTCCATCTTGTCTCTTAAGATCAAAACAAGCAACAAATAAGAAAGAGATTTTTTGCTCTGTTTTTTAAAATGCTGATTCCGTTTGATAGAAAGCCTGATCTAAAGTTTCCGCTCCAGCAGAGAGGAGAGATCTTGAGATTGAGACAGGTTTCAGACAGAGTTAATTTTCTCCTGACTTGTCCGTCTGAAAAATGGGATTTCAAAGTCAGGGTGCTCTCGAGGGTTGTGAAAATTGGGTCTGAAATGAACTTTGGTATGCAGGGTGTGAGAGCTGGTATAAATATATGCTGAAGTGATGTTCTTTTGAATGAATGGACTCCTTAAAGCTAGGGTTGGTAGTCTCGGAAAACCAGCATGAATTTGAATGTAGCTTTTCCTCATGACTCCGTCTAACCCCTCCCCTCCTCCCTCAGAGCTCCTCCAAAACGACGCCCCCCCGCTCACATGCACGAGCGCCGCTGATTCTCGACCATATGATCGTGACTGATTCAAAACCGGTCCTCACCAAAACATTATCATAGTGAAAGTTAAAAACACAAACAAACATGGCTGCTGTTAGTACTCACAACTGTCATGCTAGCATTATCCAGTTGTACCAGTGACACGATATCAGGAGAAAAGTTATAACACATATATAATACTGTAACAACTCTACTGTTTGTTAAACGTGGAGAGGAGAAGTTTTTCATTCATTCAAACATTGATTGTTGTTTTGTTGGTTGGCGTGATCACGGCCGACAGTGACCGGTTATTAAAACTCAACGTGTTCACGGATCGGCTCGTCATCACTACAGCGTCCGGACGGATGCTACAATAAATATATATTTTCTGTAGGACTTACTGAACGTCATTAATTATTCTGCTTGTTGGTGAGAGCTTTTTAGACTCTGATCCGGACTACAGTCCTGAGCAAAGTACCTCATCAGGTCAGAGGGGACAGGCCCGAGGACGAGCGAGAGGGGCAGTAAATAGAGTCAGGGGAAGTAGAGGCAGGAGACGGGGACTCAGAGGAGTGCACGCCGGGGAAATGTACGCGCAGGAGGAGGGTAGAACAGCAGGACGGGATTTGATTGGTTTAAAATTTGGGGAGCCAAAAAACGGTGATTGGTTGGTGTTTTCCCAGGTTTACTCCGGCTGTAGATAGCAGCTTTTTTTCACTCTTTTTTAGGAACACATTATGTAATGATTACCATCAGGACATAAAGATCATTTTAACCAGTATGACAAAAAGTGGATCTAAATCTGATTACCAACCCCAGCTTTAAGGGATGAAACCTACGTGATAGAGACGGATACTTCCTGAATGATTTCTCTCATCATGAGTCAGACGTTTGAGGTTTATCAGGAGGAACCAGGGTCTAAATTTAGTTCAGGGTAGTTAATCTTCCCCCCTAACAAGCCCCTGCTTGGGGGGTAGTACTTTTCAAAGGTCCTGGGACTTTGGGGGGCGGGGCCTGTCTGATTGGTACATTAACCTCAGTGTTTTTATTCCGCCCGCCATCCACAATAACATCACACACATCTGTGATTCACTTGATTTCTCTTTCTTTCTTTAGTTTTTATTTGTTCTATCTTTTTTGTATGTGTGTGTACTTTTCAAAAGAAGAAGCTGTGATTCTCTTGATTTAGCAGCTTGTAACAGTAGTCTTCTCTCAGCCCACCGTGAATGCATCTCTCCTCCCGGTGTTCCGGTTTTAAAAGTGACCCTGTAAACTGGAGACCTTCAGCTGAACGTGTCAGTGTTTGTGGAGTTTACACAGCTGTTGAAACACAGAGGGAGTTCCTGGGAATGCAAACTAGTTTAGTTTTTATTAAGATTTCAAAATATCCTCATCAGATATTTAATGATCGTCTAAAGACGTTTATGAGGGATGCATCCGGCTGAGAGTCTCCAGTTAACAGGGTCACTGATTAAACCAAAACACCGGCCGATCTCTGCCACGGCTTTTTGAGTTCAAAAGGATTTTAAAGCCGTGCTGAAACGTCTTTGCTACTCGCGCTTATCTCCTCTCACGTGTTGATTCAGTGAATCCATCTGTGATGAAATATAGGACCATCTAAAACAGCACCAGCTGAGTCTCTTCATGCTAACAGGCTAACTGTTGTGTTGCTCATAATGATACCTGCCCGTCTGCTTCTATGGTGTCATCTGTAATGAATGGCATTCCTCTTTGTTTTACTGCCCTCTACTGGTCTGGTGGTGTAGTGCATTTACTTCTTTTTTTCTCCATATGTCACTGGCCTGATTGAAATACAGACAACAATGAGGGCACAGTTCAGGGTAAAGTAGTTCTGGGGACTAAAAGACCCTGGGACTCTTGGTCGAAATGCACCTTTACTCTGTCGTCTAATCTCCTGCATTCAGCTCAGTTTGTGCAGCCGTGTGATTCAAGACAAACCTCCATGAGAACTGATAATAGAAATATTAACATCTATATTCCAACCAAATCATCCCTCACCTCGTGTCATAAAAATTCAATAAAGCTATAAAAACCATCACGCTCCATCTCAGGTGAAGCATTTAGGATCAAACATAAACTTTAGTGATTTTGCTCGATGGACTGTGCGCCGGATCTCTGAATATAAGAAACAGGAAGCCTCACTAAAGACGGAGCGCTGTTCTGCTCTTCAGTCATAAATGAGGCATGTTCAGCTGCTCGCACACACAGGCGGTGAGAAGGTGCCAAGAGCCAGCATCCATCCATCTGCTGAGTTCAGCCATTTGCAGCACAGCCAAATTATTCAGTGACAGATAATGCTCCTCACGCTGTAGAATCCAATTATATGCATTTGCTAATCTACATTTCTGTGCAATGGGCTGGCAAGTATTTTGTTTGTAAATGGCATGAATATAAATGCACTCGAACATGTTGCAGCTGGGGAAAAGCTTGTCCTTGAAGGTTGAGATTTGAATGCAGGAGAAAGTGGCGAATCAAACGCACAGCTCTTTTCTTCTCTTCATTCTCTCTGCACTCAAAGTGTCGGCTCTTCATATCTGAGCTTGTGATGATTTGTGAAGAAGTGAAGAGGTGTGTTTGCAGGATTATGATTACACTTGAATCACTGTCAGTGTAAACTTTTTACTGCAAAGCATCCTGACAGGAAACTCGAACAGATAAAACAGCATGTAGATGTTGCTGTGATACGTTTGAGTGGAAAGCTCTGCAGAGGAGGAGAGGACTCAAAAGAAGCAGAGCTACAAGTGTCGGATAGAAACATTGAACAAACGTACGGTATCTCACAAAAGTGAGTACACCCCTCACATTTCTTCTAAAGATGATGCACAAGAAAGCCTGCAAACAGTTTGCTAAAGACAAGCAGACTAAGGACATGGATTACTGGAACCATGTCTTGTGGTCTGATGAGACCAAGATAAACTTATTTGGTTCAGATGATGTCAAACGTGTGTTGGGGCAACCAGGTGAGGAGTACAAAGACAAGTGTGTCTTGCCTACAGTCAAGCATGGTGGTGGGAGTGTCATGGTCTGGGGCTGCATGAGTGCTGCCGGCACTGGGGAGCTACAGTTCACTGAGGGAACCATGAATGCCAACATGTACTGTGACATACTGAAGCAGAGCATGGTCCCCCCCTCTTCAACTGGGCCACAGGCAGTATTCCAACATGATAACGACCCCAAACACACCTTCAAGACGGCCCCTGCCTTGCTAAAGAAGCTGAGGGTGAAGGTGATGGAGTGGCCAAGCATGTCTCCAGACCTAAACCCTATTGAGCATCTGTGGGGCATCCTCAAACAGAAGGTGGAGGAGTACAAGGTCTCTAACATCCACCAGCTCCGTGATGTTGTCATGGAGGAGTGGAAGAGGACTCCAGTGGCAACCTGTGAAGCTCTGGTGAACTCCATGCCCAAGAGGGTTAAGGCAGTGCTGGAAAATAATGGCGGCCACACAAAATATTAACACTTTGGGTCCAATTTGGACATTTTCACTTAGGGGTGTACTCACTTTTGTTGACATTAATGGCTGTGTGTTGAATTATTTTGAGGGGAGAGTAAATTTACACTGTTATACAAGCTGTACACTGACTACTTTGAATTGTATCAAAGTGTCATTTCTTCAGAGTTGTCCCATGAAAAGATATAATTAAATATGTGCAGAAATTTGAGGGGTGTACTCATTTTTGTGAGATACTGTATCTGGAAAGACTGCTTGGCTTGGAGTTTGATGCAGTTTGATCTGTTGGTTTCAAGTCCTAAGCTGACAGAAAATCCAAAAGACAACACTGAGATGAGATAAAAGCAGAGACTCTACCTACAGCTGAAGAACAGAGATAAACCAGGAGAGGATGAAGCTTCTCCTCCCTTCAAACATAACTGCACTCTTGCATTTTTAAGGAGTTGCAGCTGTCACGTTAACCATTCCAGCGTTCCCTTTAGAGTTTGTGCAGGCCTCTCTGTCAGGAGTGAGGGGGGAAGACAAACTGTCCATGAGCTTTAGCAAGGAGGTTTTACCCCTCATCACTGTCAGGAATGATAGAAGCTGTAAGACGAGGGTCTGACAGTTATAAGGAGGTAAGCACTGACCCCATCAGCTGCTGATGTGAGAGAAGTCGTAAAAGAACGACTCATCATCGTCTGAATCATCGAACAATCTCTCTGAGGTATCACTTTTAGAAACATCCCTCTTCCAAACCTTTCTGCTGCTCTCAGCTGGAAACATTTATCGCTGGGACATTTATTATTTACAAAGCAGTTTATACACACTGCTGCATTATTTACTGGACAGTATCTGAATCAGCTTCAATGTGTTCCCATAACAACACCTCTCAGTCTGGAGTAAGAACATGCACTCCCGACTCAAAAAAGAACAAAACCATAGCTTTATATTTGGTCTACAGCTGCTCCTTTAAAAGCTTCTTCACATCTGATCACCTTCAGAGAGGCTTGTTTGTTGACTTGTTCAACACAAGTTCAGACAGTCTGCGGTCTTTTACCCTCTAATGACCGAAGCTAAGCTACAGCACAGTTTTTAAACCACTCAGTTACAGATCTGCTTGAACCCTTTCTGTGTCCTAGGTGAGCTATCATAGGATGAAGCTGAAGTACAGGTAGGTGATGTCTTCTTTTTAAGGCTGAACAAAAGATGGAGAATGATGGAAAGAGTGTTGCCTCAGTCAGAGACACAAAGACCACAGACATCCTCTGTGAACTCTGTGTGAGGAGCGAAATGCTACAGAGGTGGAAATGTGAAATCTGACTTATTGAAGCGTTTGATAGGGAACTGCAGGTCAAGCTTGTAAAAAAAGAAACGCCAGTGCTGAGATGAGGGCTGCATCTACTGACAGGGATTTGTTCGATTCAGCAACGACAGAATTTCAGGCCAGGACACGAAGGTCAAGAACACAAGATCTAAATGTGCTCATCGGTGAAGTCGGGGATCCAGGTAAAGAAACAAAGAAATACATCTATCAGTGTAAATAATTACTTTTGGCAACAAGTAATACATTTCTTAAAATTTTAAAGCACTAATGTATGGAGCAGGCAGTTATCAAAATTTGAATCCAGACAGGGATAAACAAGTCCCCGACATGAAGCAGAGAGTAATCTGATCACTTTACATTATCAGCTACTCACTTGGCAAGTTGACCCAGAATTCAGATTTAAAGATGATTTTATTGATTTGAAGATGATTTACTTACAGAGCTAAAAAAAAATAGACTATCCAATTCCACAGTGTGTAACGCTTCCATGTCAACAGAACCTTATCAGCCTCCTTGTGGGATGAATTAACATTAATGTGACCAATCTTCAGGATGTTCTCACATCTGTGCCCGCTAAGTGTTATTGTTTCCCCAACCTCAAGACCAGCCTGAGACCACACTTCTGTTTTTACCACAGTGTCAACAGGCAGAGGGGGGAATGTGACGGACTCCTTTTCTGTGGACTGATTTGATAGGACCTGTGTCATAGGCTGTCTCAAGCATCAACGCATTCCATTCTATTCTGCTTTGATCTATTCCATTCCATTCCAGTCTATCATTCCATTCTGTTCAGTTCCATTCTGTTCCCTTCCATTCCATTAGATTCCATAGCATTCCATTTCAGTCCAGTCTAAAATTCCATTCCAGTCTAACATTCCATTCCATTCCATTCCATTCCAGTCTAACATTCCATTCCAGTCTAACATTCCATTCCAGTCTGTTCCGTTCCATTCCAGTCTAACATTCCATTCCATTCCATTCCAGTCTAACATTCCATTCCATTCCATTCCAGTCCAGTCTAAAATTCCATTCCATTCCATTCCATTCCAGTCTAACATTCCATTCCATTCTGTTCCGTTCTGTTCCATTCCATTCCAGTCTAACATTCCATTCCATTCCATTCCATTCCATTCCAGTCTAACATTCCATTCCATTATGTTCCGTTCCGTTCCATTCCATTCCAGTCTAACATTCCATTCCATTCCATTCCAGTCCAGCCTAAAATTCCATTCCATTCCATTCCATTCCAGTCTAACATTCCATTCCATTCCATTCCATTCCAGTCTAACATTCCATTCCATTCTGTTCCGTTCCGTTCCATTCCATTCCATTCCATTCCAGTCTAACATTCCATTCCATTCCATTCCAGTCCAGCCTAAAATTCCATTCCATTCCATTCCATTCCAGTCTAAAATTCCATTCCATTCCATTCAACTCTAACATTCCATTCCATTCTGTTCCGTTCTGTTCCATTCCAGTCTAACATTCCATTCCATTCCATTCCAGTCTAAAATTCCATTCCATTCCATTCCAGTCTAACATTCCATTCCAGAGGGGTAATGTGCTGGACTCCACAGATATACTTGATAAAACATGATCAGATCGTCCCTGGCTTCACTTTCATAACTCAGAATTAACCACCGTTGTCATTGGGGTTCTGACCAATCAGAATCGAGTATTAAACAAGGCCGGGTAATAACTTTCAATAATGTATTACTGGCTAATAATCTGTGATGCTCTGTTATTCTTACACCATGTTAATAGAGGTTAAGGGAGTTCATTAGGTTGATAAATGTTTCTGCATGAATGTCAGTAATAAAAAGTCCAACAGGAGCAGCTCACTTGTTGTTCCTTTAAAACGGTTCATTAATTTATAACACCGGTACAAACCTGTGAATGTACCCAACCTGAAAATGAGTTCTAAAAATCAATGGAATCATTAAAGAGTGTGTTAAAGACCATGACATGTCTGCCCATACTTCATTACATGTTTTTAATAGGCTCTTTATAGGGCAGGAGGCCACAGGTAATACAGTATATGTTGCTTATTAACTATGTTCCCCCCTCATCCGTTTAATGCACACATTCTTTCCTTGTTCAAAGTTATACTCAGCATTTTTATTGATCTCTGCCGACACCCTCCTCCCTCCCGCTCTGTGAAAGGCCCTGAGCCATCAGGAGAAATTTATGTCTCCATTACCGCTGCGTTATCCGGCCGTCAAAGGGCAGAAGATTAATCGAGAAACGAAGGAAACATAACACGCGCCACGAGAGTCACAACAGGCAGGAAAATGAATCGGGGCTCATATCTGCAGCCGTCTGTGTTGGAGTGACAGAAACATCGGCCTTGTGGGACACCAATAAAAATAGACTTTTATTTTCAGTCTTATGTGAGAAATCTTCATTGAAGCCACACAGACTCCTCTGTTAGGACTCTGTTGCCATTTGATCCAAGAATGTGAGACAAGAACACAATATTAAGAAATTAAACACAAACTATCAACAGTTTTTTGGCTTCTTCAGAGACAAGCAGACAAAAGGAAGCTGTGTTCAAGGAATCAGAGATAAACACGCTGACAGAGTGCTAAACAGTCCACGAATCCGTCAGGGAAATCTCTCTGAATGTCACTGCAGAAAGCAATACTCTGCCCTCCAGAGCTTCAATCACTTTACATTCACTTTTCATTTGCTGAGAGCACAATGACACGACGACGCCAGGGCCGGCAGCGAGTCAAGAGGACAGCAGAGAGCAGAGTTTGACCCAGAGGGAGAAAGTAAGAGAAGCAGAACAACCTTTTAAACTACAGAGAGAGCTATCAATACTCAATTACTGTTGATGTAATTCATCAAGGACAAATTACTGCCGCTAACACCTGGAGTGGAGCAGGCCAGAGGAGCAGCCTGTGGGTCACATGACCTCATTAAGCAGGATTCAGTGGATCTATGTGTCCTGTCTCACGTTAGTCATTGCCTTAACTAAAGGAAAAACGAGGTACAGAAGAGACAGAAGAAGGCAGAGGAGGGGAGAACGATAATTGGATGAGGGGCGAAGAGACAGAAATTAAGTCTATGCACATTTTTAATCTGAGGTTAAACTTTCGACTAAAGCTCGATCAGAACCTGGAAGTTTACAGCACATCTCCTAATAATGCCTGCAGAGTAGCAGCAGCTTCTGTCGGCAGGATGAATAGTCAAGCCTGGAGGCGATTATATCCCAGGTTTCTCATTTAGAGAGACTGAAACATTCATCAGTAATTCCAAGAAAGTTAGGACGCTGTGGAAAATGTTCAGAGAAACAGAACATGATGGTTTGCAAATCTTTTAAAGTCAAGGTTTGGATGGCAGCAGATAAGCTACTGATGCTATGGTCGCTTTTGCATCCCTCTCCTCTTCAGAGCTGAGGATGCAGCGTCCATGATTTCCAAGAAGAATGCCAAATTCTGGCACACAGGACAGTTTTCCACTTTGCTTCAGTCTATCTGAAATGGGCTCTGAGGCTCAGTAACCTGTTGCAAATTAACATCATTAGTTGGGAGATACTTCTAGGGGATTTTTCCTTTAGCATCTTTGCACTATTTTGGAGAGGGTGCTCCAATTATCAGGGTATCACACTTCTCAGTCTTCTCCAGTCTACTTTACCCTTGCAGGGCTCTTGGAGGGGGCATGGGAGTTTGCCCATCCAGTCTACATGTGTTTTGTGGACTTGGAGAAGGCCTATGATCTTGTTCAATGGGGGCTCTTGTGGGGGGTGCTGCAGGAGTATGGGGTTCAGGGGCCGCTACTGCGAGGTATCTGATCCCTGTGCAACCAAATTGAGAGCTGTGTCCGCATACTTGGTACAAAGTCGAAACACGTTCTCAGTGCGTGTGGTCCTCCACCAGAGTTGCTCCTTGTCACCAATCCTGTTTTTAATTTTCATGGACAGGATCTCAAGGCGCAGCCGGGGGGAGGAGGGTCTCCAGTTCAGGGGGCTGAGAATTTCATCTCCCGCCTGGTCTGGGATCACCTCAGGATTCCCCTGGAGGAGCTGGAAAGTGTTGCTGGGGAGAGGGATGTCTGGGTCAAGTTGCTTGGACTGCTACCTCTGCCAACTGACCCCGGATAAGCAGAAGAAAAGGGATGGATGGATGGATGGATGGATGGATGGATGGATGGATGGATGGATGGATGGATGATTTCCAAACCAACAAAATCTATTTTTTAAAAGCATCGTACACAGCGTCCCAAATGTTTGCGTTTTGGGCTTGTGCTTGATTTTAATTTGACTAAAGCTTGATTGAAGCCAAATCCAATCAAAGCACATTGGATCCATGTGGTTTGCAGAGCAAGTTTGAGGCATGAAACACTCTGAAGTAATCTCTTCAACTTTCAGAAGACATCAAAAAAAGAAGACACCAGTTTTGTCTGTTTTATTTTGTACTTATTTTCCAGTACAAAGTTTCCTAAATAAGAGTCTAACATGAGATACAGGGGAAAGCAGAGGCCTGTGTCACCCCACCTGCGTACCTCACACATCTGAAATTAAAATCATCTTCACTGAAATGTCACATTAGGTGTTCTCTCTTTTAGTTTGTGGGGGGGCTGCATCACCTGGGATTTAAAGCCTGCACTTAAGAGCCGGGGGAAATGTTAATTCATGCAGTAAAGATGGAGTTCAGCTGGTAGAAGAAGAAAAAAAACATCTCAGGAAAGTCTAAAAAATTAAAATGTCAAATGTTACACGAAGAGCCAAAGGCCAAAATCTTTTAAAGTACACCATTCATATTTTATTGTTCCTCTTCACCGGCTGCAGCTCAGATCAGACTTTCAAGAAGAACAACGCTCCTCAGCACGCTGAGCTATATGTAGGAAATGATTAACTACAAGAAACTGGCATCATGTGTTTCCAGATGCATTTAGCTGACAAATCGTCTTCATTCATCTAAATGGGATGTTCCACTGTGATCACTTAGTAGATAAAAATGAAGATGCTCTCAGCAGGAAACCCAGCGTGTCAGAGTAATGTAGTCAGAGGTCTTTGTTTTGATTGGCAGATCATTTAAAAATCTGGGCACTCAGTGATCCTCCAGTGTGTGTGTGTTTTAACTTAAGTGAATTAAGAATGCAGAACACTCATCCGGGCTGGTTTGCATGAATAGAGCTGTGGTGTAGTGAGACACAGAGGTAGTTAAGGCTGACTCAGGTGTAAATAAAGCTAAAGAAAGAGGTGTGGGGTGGAAGATGTTTCATATTGTATTAAATGTCAGTCTGTAAGATTTAGAAAGATGCAACATATTTCTCTGAGAGGCAGAAGAGAGATAAAAGTCAGTGCATGCTTCCTCTGGGCTGAGCGGACATAACTAATGTCACTGAGCACAGTCTGCCTGCATTCATATCCACACTGTGTTCTGGGTAATGGCTCAAATGACTCAGGTGTTAATCTGGATAAGCTTCTTAACATACACTTTATCCTTTTTTATTTGTGTCTATTTATGCTAAACACAGAGTAAACACAGAGTGCTGTACCCACAGTACAGTGTGAGTGGAGTGGCAGAGCGGGGTGATGGTTTCCTGTTATTAAAAACAGTGCACTCCAACTATCACACTACTCATCCTCCCAGGAAAGTTTATTCTGGGGTGCTGGGAAGGAAGCTTCAGCTGATCAGCGAACCTCAGCTGGAATAATGTGTATCTGTCCTACAGCCAGGGGACAGTGGACCAACTTTTAACCCTTGCAGGGCCAATTAGGATGAAACCCAGAGCCAGCGGGAGGGATTATATCCTATCTTGTGCTGTAATGCTAAAGAATCCTCCATGTGGAGGTTGAAAACGTTACTGGGGAGATGGATGTTTGGGTCGACCTGCTTAGCCTGTTGCTTCTGATATTTCCATCGAAGTAACAACATGTTCACACCCTGGTCACTTCACGCATCGATTATTGTAATTCCCTCCTCTTTGGTCTCCCTCTCAAATCCATCCATAAACTCCAACTGGTACAGAACTCTGCTGCTTGTATCATCACCAGAACCCCGTCCGTCAATCACATCACTCCCTTCCTTCAGCAGCTTCACTGGTTACCGGTCAAAACTTCAAGATTCTGCTCCTCACCTTTAAGGCCCTCCATCACCTCGCTCCTCCATACCTCTCTGAACTCCTCCACATCAACACACCCAGCTGCACTCTCAGGTCTTCTTCTTCCATTCACCTCACTACACCACCCGCCAGCTTAACCACCATGGGGTCCAGAGCCTTCAGCCGGTCTGCCCCCCTGCCTCTGGAACTCCCTCCCACCAGACATCCATAACATAGACTCTCTTTCCATTTTCATATCACATCTCAAAACACATCTTTTTAAACTGTCATATTTATTCTGATTACTCCTCTTCACTGCACTCTATGGTATCCTATTCATTTTTATTTATTAATTACAGTGTGTCATGCCTTGTTGATTTTATATGCCTAATTTTTCATATTGTTCTTTTTTAAACTCTTCCCTGTACGGTGACCTTGAGTGCTAAGAAATGCACCTTTAAATAAAAGGTATTTTTACTATTAATATATATATATGTGTGTGTGTGTGTGTGTGTGTGTGTGTGTGTGTGTGATTTTAAGATATGGTTATCTTTTATCTCTTTGATGTTAATTTCAATTGCTAATAACTTTTTAATAATTGTTAATTTATAGGCTCTTGTTTGCTTTATATATTTCTTTTGCACTTTGTCTACTCTGTTACTGTAACACTTGAATTTCCCCGTTGTGGGACGAGTAAAGGAATCTCTTATCTTATCTTATCTTATTATTAACACAACCTTGAATTAGTGGAAGAAAAATAGATGCATGATGTACCCAAAGGTGGCTTTCCTTCTGCAGTAACCTGCTGCTTTTCAATCATCACTATCCTGCAGTGATTTGATCTGGGATGAGAATCAATGTGTGAAGAAACTAGCTTATGTCAATGCAATGCAAATATTGGCACACTACATGTTGCTTCATGTTAATAGCAGCTGCACCATTCCAAAGCCTAACAGCACTGGTTGGCTAAAAAGAAGGGCACTGGCTCTAAAAAATTTAATCATCAAAGAAAATCATGTGAACATAAAAAGGGAGAGTTTTAGTTTCATATGAGACATTAGGTTGAGATCAGGATGCTAAAAAGAACAGCAACTATCACTCCATGATTTTTTAATGAACCCTAAACCCCCTCAGGTCTGTTCTAATGTCTGTATGTGCCCAGTCAATAACCTAACTATTGCAGGTTTGTCGGGTTTGGGCCTTTTATATGAGCAAGGACACAAGTGGTGAAAAGTTGAATGTAAATGTGTATTTCTGCCCCATTTCTAAACGGATAAATCTTTAATCCAAGTACAAAGCGAAATGCCTCGGCGCCACGAGAAGAAAGAAATAAATAAAACACAAACTGCTGCCAGAAATGCTTATGATGATGCAAATAAAACTGAAGCTAGATCTGAAGCAGAATCTTAAGGCGCCCGACTTTTAAAAACTTTCATCCACAACTAAATTAAAATGACAATGAAGAGATTTAAGGAACTGTACTTTGTGTGCACTCCGGTCTGGATCGAAGTTAGCTCTGTAAACTCGTCTGGAGGTCATCTCGACACACAGCTCCGTCTCACAGCAACCATGAAGACCTCAGAGGAGAAAACTCTGGCCGGGGATCAAAATGAAGCTTTTTTATGGCGTGATAGCGCTTTAAGGCTGACCGTGATGGAGACAAATAGACTCATTTCACTCTGATAATCCTCCATTATTCACCCCCCAACCTCTGGGCTGGAATCTGAGGACATTACAGAGCTGATATCAAAGTATATCACACTGTGTGAAGGAGGTGGGTTATGGCGGGGAGGGGACTGCGTGTTCATGTTGATTAAGAGTCCTTAATGCTGCGTCTCTGTGCAAACTTCATTGCTATTCAAGGCCAGATCCAGCAAAGGGAATATGTTTTTTCTCTCAGGCATATGAACGCTGGCACCGTGTGTTTGCCTCCCTAATGGCCGCCTCAAATCCATCAGACACCCAGCAGCCGCCCGTCAGAGAAGCACTGACGCTCCTCGTATAACAGGGCGACAGACGGTCAGCAAGTTCTTCAGGGGACGTTTCAGCGATTTACTGTTTCAGGTTTGGAGATTTGAATTATGAATTCATCCGTGTGACCAATGAGGCTGTAATAAAATAATAATGGTGGCGTTTTAAATCAAAAGCATCATTGAGTGTCAAACAGGCAAAACTAAAGTCTGTCCCAGTTTTAATCCAAAGAGAGAGAAGTGATGCTGCTGTGAAACTGAGACTACACATCTGCAGAGACATATGGAGGAAATGAAGCTGTATAATAAATCACTTCTTACTACAAGTTTTAATCACTGTGAGGTTTACTGCAGTGACTACAGACCAAGAGATGAAGCAGCTAACACCTCTAGGGAGAGATTCTGAGGTCTAAACAACCCAAATCACTGGAGGCTGTTAACCCTCCTGTTACCCTCACATTTAATAACATCTGTTATCCTTGGGGTCAATTTGACCCCAGCAATTTAAACCTCCAGAAACTGATTGTTACCCAGGTTTATGTTTCAGGTACTTTATGTTTCTTTTAGGTTATAAAAAATGTATTATAGTGACCTCAATATCATCCAAACAACTAAAACAAATGTGTGAGAAATGTTGATATTTCTTATGTTATATACAGCTAAAACAGCCTGGGGTCAAACTGACCCCAAGGAACACATGCGTAATTTTTTTACAGGAAAATGGAACATATCAACATTTTAATTTTATGTTTTCGAAGTTGTCCCAATTAAATGAGCAAAATTCATGAAACATGAATCCAAAAAAATGATGTTAATCCTTCATTTAGAGACGTTAAACATTGAATGGGGTCCAATTGACCCCAGGGATAATAGGAGGGTTACATTTAAAAAAGGATTAAAAGATGCATATTTAACTTTTTTGTTTGTAGTCTTGAACATCTATTGGAAATCAAGTTATGATAATTAGAAGCAATGTCTTCTACCCCTGGATGCTTAGATGTGTCCTTAATTTGACGTATTGCTACAGATCAATGCATTACATCATGACTCTGCATCCTGCTAAATGTCGCCTTGAACAAAGAAAAGTAGAATTAAAAATAAGATCTGTATTCATGATTTGCTTCCACCACAAATGCACAATTTAGCAAGAGCCACATGTTTACTACAGTGGGTGAAGGTGCTCATGGGAAATGCAGTCTTCATCCTGAAAAAAACACCAATCTCGTCCAAAGGCGTCACCAGAATAAACACAGCATGAAAACTCCTCACAGTGCCTTTAATGCAGGGGTGTCAAACATGCGGCCCGCGGGCCAAAACTGGCCCGCCAGAGGTTCCAATCCAGCCTGCGGAATAACTTTGCAAAATGAAAGGGTTACATAGAAGACATTAAGACTGCAATTTTTCAATAAAAGTAACTGCGATTTCAGATTTGTCCTCTAGGGGTCGCATTAAATTATATTGTTGATGGAGCGCACCTGAAAGGCGCTTTTTTTCCTGGGACTTTTTTCTTAAAGTGAGGAAATAGATTAGGCTACTTGCTGTTTGCATAATCCGGGAGCACTATAAGATGATCCACTAAATAGTCAACTTTACCTTCATTATTATAATCTATCTGTTCTTTTGCAGTAAACATTACATTCGGTGTCAGGTGAATGGGTAACCTGTGTGTTTGGTGTGTTCGCAGCAGGTTTCAGGGCTTAAAGAGTAAAATATTCGGCCCCTCTATGAGACTCATCATGGCAAAAAATACAAGAGTTTTTGTAGAAAGATTTTCAGAATGTGCTTGTACTTTTTTGCACTAAAACAAAGGGAAAATTTAAAGATGTCATTATTTATAGGTTGTTATGTTGTGATTTTACTGGTCCGGCCCACTTTAGATCAACTTGGGCTGTATGTGGCCCCTGAACTGAAATGAGTTTGACACCCCTGCTTTAATGAGTCCAATGAGGAAGTGCTAAAAACTGCAGTTCATAGAGTGTCCACTTGAGGCTGGCTCTGGAAGAACCGGAAGTCACATACACATGAATGGGAAAAAGCCGATCTTTACAGCAGAAATAATCATGTTTACAGCCTGGTTCAGAAGAGGAGTGTAGTCTGGATAGCTCATTGCTGGATCGGCACACACTGTACGGGGGTGAATTTTTTTCTAAGGCGGCAATTTTGAAGGAATTGAGATTACAAGTCTTCCAATGAGAGGCACAGCTGACTTGATTGACAGGCGGGAACACTGTACCCCGCCTCTTTATGTCACAATCGCTTGACGGCAGCAATATGGCCGCCCCCGCCGATTGGCCTCAAAACTTCAGAAACAGATGGGTGACATCACGGATACTACGTCCATTATCTATACACTCTATGGGTATTACTAACAGAGTTTGACATGTTCTTTAAAATGAGCTGCCACCTCCTTTGTTTCTATGATTGAGTGCATGGAATCACGATGCATATACTTGATCTGCATGCCACAAAGATCCAAAGCACAGACACCATCACAGAACACACAGCTTCCCTTCATTTCCTACAGTTATCAGGCAAACGCAGCAGGGGCCAACACAAATATTAGCTTACGCTCACCTCTCTCCAGGAAAATCATTCTGGTCCATGTATTATTCATCATGGATGACTTATTCAAACTCATTATGAATCTAAAACTGTGTCCTGGCACAAAGGACGGAGGGGAGGAAGATGAATGGATGTGATTTGGGGGGGGAAAGTCTATCAAGCATGAAGCCTCTATGAAGTCAGACAGTTCAGTTATGAGTCTGAATGCCAGGAGTTTTAAAATCTTTAGGAAGAGCTTCAAAGCAGATTACAGGTAAAGATTGTTTTCCACAAGAGCTGCAAGTGTGTTTGATTTAAAGAAAGCCACCTCTAAGTAAAAGCAAAGGATGAAAGTCTGCTGTGTCCCAGACCGTCTGAACCAGAACAGTAAAAGTACCTCTTAAAAAAAGGGCATCCAACTTTAAAACTTCTTGATTCAGGGATTACCAGCAAGTCTAAACCTGACGCAAGAAATCTGGGATCATTTATTCCAACATGCTTCCATAAACAGACGCAGTTGTAACACATGTTCTGTGCGTTCAGAGGACTCATTGTGAGGAGATTATTTGCTCATTAAACACCACCTTCCCGTGTCCTTCCTCCTGAAATCTGCTCTCTGAAAACACACTCCACCGCAGAGGAATCAACTGCAGACCCCTTGACCCGTCTCTATTCTCCTCATTAGCTCCAAAATAAGTTGTGTTTTTTTTTTTGAGAATTTGTGACATTTTTGAGAACTGAATTATTTTAATTGCAGCCTGTTAACACATCCAGGAACCTTAAGACACAAATTTAAGTTTTAAATGTCAAACCAGACTCCGGTTTCTGTCGTATTTAAGAGCAGATAACGACTTCAGAAGTTGGCAAACTTATCCTCCCGACACAAATCCCAAAATAGAAAATGGCCAATTTATAACTTGTTTTGCTGAAGCCAGAAAATAACTGAGGACTCGAGTGTTTCACACGGCGCTGATGGCTGAAGTCTGTCTCATGCATGGTTATGATAAATGCTGAATCTTATTAAATGCAAAGAAGCTTCAAATTCAGGGGAAAGTTGAATTAGATTGCAAGTCAGTGCTTCTTTAGGTATGCAGCATTCAAGATCTGAAAAAGGGATTTTCTTTGAGATCATGTTTTGGGCATTATTTGATTGGACAGCTTGAGAGAGAGAGGAAACGTGGGAAGCAGTGGGAGGGAGGTCATGCACCAAATCATGTCAGGACTGGGAATCCATCCCATGACCAGTGTGTCGAGGACTCTAGCCTCTGTACATGAGGTGGCCTGCTCTTTCTGAGCTAAACCTGCACCCTGTCTTTCTCTTTCACCTCACACCACAAATAAACAAAGCTCTGATCAGCACAACAATTCATCTTCAGGGGTTGTAAACTTTGTGCAGAGTGCCAAAGCTTTTAAAAAACAGAAGTCTGATCTTCCAGAAAGTCGGACATTAAGAATTCCACTCTGTTGCTGCACGAGGGAATTTATTTTCCATAAATATTCCTCCTGAGGGCTGCAATAACACGTCCCATTCTGAGTGGGCGTTCAGAAGGAGAGCACACAGAGTGATTGCAGTGCAAACGGCTCTAAAATAATCTCACTCATGCTGTTGTGTCAAAAGGTGTACGTGACCTGTAATCAGTCATTTCTCCTGCTGCAACAACAACAAGCAAATACAGCTTTGATCACATTGCTCTGGAAAATAAGGACAAAGAAGAAGTGGAGGTGCGTTTGAGACGTTTCAAGTGACGCTTCCCATTCTCATGAAGCCTACAAGCTTGTCAACTCTAAAATCTTTAGTTATGGAGCTGCAGGGTGCATTAGTAATACCCTGATGTTGCCTGCATGTTGGGAGCGTAGAACTCTATGCTCCCAACATGCAGGCTTGCTAGTTGTACCTAAAATCTCTAAAAGTAGTATGGGAGGTAGAACCTTCAGTTATCAGGCCCCTCTCCTTTGGAATCATCTACCAGTCAGGGTCCGGGAGGCAGACACCCTCTCCACTTTTAAGAGTAGGCTTCAAACTTTCCTTTTGGATAAAGCTTATAGTTAGAGCTGGATCAGGCTTGGACCAGCTTTTGTCATGCTGCTATAGGCCTAGACTGCCGGGGGAACTGGCACACTGACACACTGGGATCCTAGCTCACCCCCTTCCCCCCAACCCCTTCATCACTTACTTTAACTCTGCCTGTCCCATTAAAGTTACTAACCATAGACCTTTCTGGAGTCCCTGAGCTCCATTGTCTCGTAGATTCCTCTGAGCTGCCGTAAACGTCCTCCTGCTGCGGACGATCTGGACTCCAGCTGATACGGACGTGCTGGACTCCAGCGGCAACAGCTTCTACGACTCGTCTCACCACTATCACTTCTCTCTCTTACTCCCCTCTATCTGTCTTTCCAGACCCAACTCGGTCGAGGCATGATGGCTGTCTAACATGAGTCTGGTTCTGCTGGAGGTTTCTGCCTGTTAAAGGAAGTTTTTCCTCACCACTGTAACTAGTTAAATACTGTGATGTGCAATGCTCATGGTGGATTAAGGTGGGGTCAGACTGAGTCTTACCCTGTCTTGAAGTTGGGTCTCTGTTCATAATTTGACATAGTGTGGTCTAGACCTCCTATGTTTGTAAAAGCGTCTTGAGATAATGTTTGTTGTGATTTGGCGCTATACAAATAAAGATTGATTAATTGATTGATTGATTGATTGATTGATTGATTGATTGATTGATTGATTGATTGATTGATTGATTGATTGATTGATTGATTGTCCAATACTCCAAAACTATCAGGTTGAGTTGCATCGTGGGGGATGCAGGAGCAGGATTGTGATGAGGAAGATGACTTGATTAAATAAAGATGGCCCTGCAGCATCGTGAATAAAGCAGTGGTGTAAGGCTGCAATGCTGAATTGATGGAGTACTGTAGGGTGGGGTATCTGTAAACACGATCTGATGTCAGTAACATCTTTATCTCCTGTGGATCAGGAGAATCTGAAACAGCCAGAAGTGTAGATAAAAGGAAGAAACACATCTATTTAGTGTTGTTTACTGAAATTGGAAGCATTGATTAGTGTGAAGATTTCATGCATTGATTGCTCTTTGTAAGTTAGTTTGCAGAAATATAAGGAATAGTTGAAGCACACCGCAGAGACTTAGGGAGGCTGAGATGGGAGAGTATAGATTTGTGACTGAATTAGGGTCAGCATATTGTCATCCCTCACAAAATAAGAACAAAACTAGAGAAAGGGCACATCCCCCACAACAACAACACCCTCTCTCTCATCTGAAACAAATAAACCTTGTTGTCACTGAACGTCACTCAGTGGCTCCTGCAATCTCACAAACAATCACACAGCAAGGAGGAACAAATCAGGATCCATTATCTCAGATCTCTTTCACCACGCCGGCTGGATTGAATCCGTACATTGTGTTTAAAGAATCACCGACACTGTGAATCATGCAGCTGTGAGAGGTACTTCAGCGTTCAGACATAAAACTCTCTCAAACATATTTCTAGTATGCGAGAACATCTCTGGACGGGCAGACATAAACACTTGGATTTACACACACAGTACTAAACACATAATCCCCTCCAGAATTACGCCTGGCAGTGGGAGTCATTTCAGATTTGGAGTCTTTGAAGTCGGTTCTATGATAAGACATGAGTGTGCTGGGATTCTAGGAAAGGATACCAAACATTAAAGGGATAGTTTGTTGTTTTTTGCATGGGGTTGTATGAGGTACTTGTGAATAGTAAGTGTGTCATGTGCAGGGGATGCTGATCAGGAACACGTATGAGTTGCTTACACACTTAAACCAACATTAGTGTTTCTCAAAGGTTTAATCAAAAAGCAGAATGTCTCTCTGCAGTGTTGGATTGTGCTCCAGTGTTTCGCTCCTCTGTGATAGATAGATAATGGACGTAGTATCCGAGATGTCACCCTTCTGTTTCTGAAACGCTGCCTCAAGCAGATCCTCTATGAACTGCAGTTTTTAACACTTCTGCGTTGGCTTCAATTCTCACGGGTGGAGGTTGCTGCTTGGTTAAACTTCAGTGTGTGATGTGATAGTTGGAGACAGAGGCCCTTTAGTCTTCATGCACAGATACCAATATGTAAGTGTGATCCTCTCACAGACAAAATGAAGATATTTGCAGAAACTCTTCCAATCTCTTGACCCTGCAGCCAACTACCAGCCTGTCGCACTCTTCCTCCTTAAAAAGCTGCAGAGAGAAGTCTCCTGCATCTTTAATTACGACGAGCTGCAGTCCTCGAGTTGATCACAAACTCTTTCCAAACCCCTTCCCCTCGAGTGCTCCGTCTTCCACACAAACACTGACATAAACTGATCATCCAACTTTCAAAACCACCAGTCAATAAAAAAACAAGACTCTGCTGAGAGAGAACCAACCGCTCCAGTGAGCCTCACAAATCCAGATACACAAGCCTCTGCAGAACAATGCTTCTTTTAGAGCTCATTTTTCAAACCAGAGCAAACAAGACCTGCAAACTGAAGACAAGTGTTCCTCCACGTGATGCCAAAGATATAACAAACTAAAAGCATGCTTTTGGTTTCTGGTATTAAATAAAGAAATGTCTGGTTTGAGTTGGGATTAATATTTCAGGAGCTGTAAACATTCAGTAAACTCTAAACTTTATGAATAAGTTATGAGCATCAATTTGTGTTTCAGGACGAAAGTGTAATCCTGCACTCAAGATATTATTCTGTAAACTGCTGGCAGCTAAGAGCAGGTAGTGTTAACTCAGTCACAGAGAGTTCACTGCAAACAGGTTTCACATCAAAGCACACCTGCATGAAGATGACACAGTATGAGGAGCAGCACAGATATCATTAAAAACTGAAGGCTGGAAGAGCTGAGTCACACGGAAGGATTCAGGTGGGATGAAGCAAACAGTGGTATGACAGAGCTGGAGCAATATAACTAACGACAAATGTATTTTTAAATGAAATGAATAAGGATAGTGTGCAAAATATAAGCATACAGAAATACCATGTCATTAAGTGGCTCAGAATCGGGGGCAGTAGTGGTTCTTTCAGCTGGCTGCCACCGGTCATAAAACAGAGGGAAGGGGAAGAAGACGCAGCAGAAGAAGACTCGGTAACCAGCTAGCTAGCAAGCCTTTACTGAAGTGTGTGGCTATGACTGTAGCTCAAATCAAATCAGAGGAGATGACAGATGAAAAGTTAAGTACTCTACCTTAAAGGGGACATATCACGCTTTTTTCATCAATATATATTGGTCTAAGAGGTCCCCAAAACATGTCTTTAAAGTTTATGCTCAAAAAAACACTTTGAAATCAGATTTTGGCATGCCTGAAAAGTCCTCTTCTTCATTCCTCATCAGAACACTCTGTTTTCCCTCTGACCACGCCCCCTCCGGAAAAGGATGTGCCTCGGCTCTCCAGCACGTTGATCTAATGTTTACATGTTGGCTGAATATACACGGCTGCTCAGAGATCGCGTTACTTCAACCCTCTGAATCTGATCCAGAATCTGATCCTGACGGAGAGGCGCCTGTAGCAGGACCTTTCTGAACGATTGGTCATAGATTTAGTGTTTCTTGTTGTTTTATTTATCAGTATGTAGACGTTTGTCTTGGTACACAGCTACGAACATGTAGCTATGTGGCTATGCTAACTAGCGCTAGCACTTATCCATGATAAATAAAAATCATCCACTAGATCTTCAAATCTGCAGACATGGGGAGTAAAACCGACCTTTGTGTTTATTAAGACAGCCTACAACTAGCATGCCTCCCTCCTAAGCTCCTTGTTAGCACACATTTGTGCAGGTAATGAAAAACGGAGGAGGGATTCAGTATTATTTTATACAGTCTATGGGCTGAACAAGCTCCGAGCTCTGACTCCGTGACAGACCGGATATTGTTGTTACGTAACAAAAACACGGAAGTCTGAAACGGCTCGTTTCACACACATTTACAGAAAGGTGGAGAAATCAGAACAGGGACAGAATGGATTTTTTTCATTCTCGGGGGGTTTGTAGACAGGGACACATATTTCAGGTAAAGAACCATTAGAAAGTCAATTTTGCATGATATGTCACCTTTAATGTGAAATTTGTTTCCACGCCAAATTGGGAGTTTTTGTGGATTTTGTAAAAAAAGGATGGTGTGTTTGCTGATGAGTGACGAAAAATCACATGAAGAGGAAAATGGTGAGTTTCCGTTTACAAATTTTAATCATCTATATCCCACGAGTTAGAGCAAGTTTTAAGATTAAGCATTAATGTTTTATATGATTATGTTTTTACACTGACAGAGCATTTTTTAAGACATAAACTGAGTAGGGACGGGCAATCATTTTCACATATATTCGAATATTCGTTCACTTATTAAAAATTGAAGAGTTACTTTGAATATTTTCTCATTTTAAAAAAACAATTTTGGGGCGCAGGTGGCCTAGCGGTCTAAGCGCCCCACATACAGAGGCTACAGTCCTCGTTGCAGGGGTCGCCGGTTCGATTCCCGACCGGTCGACCATTTCCTGCATGTCTTCCCCAGCTCTCTACTCCCCATATTTCCTGTCTCTCTTCAGCTGTCCCATCAAATAAAGGCAAAAATAGGGATGGGTACCTTTCACATTTGAACCGATACGGTACCGATTTTCTGTACTTTTGCGTGTTTATGTGGTAATAAATGTTAATTTGTTTAATAATAAAATCTCAAACATTTTTTGATTCAACATATTTTTTTCATTTAACATGAAATGAACAGAAACAGGATTATATAGGTGATTAGATATATTAGCTGACACGTGCTCGTGGCGTCTAATTGCTCTTTCGGGAGTTTATCAATGAACACATATGAACGCCTGCGGACGGGAAAAAGTCAGTTCTCCGTCTCTTTATAATAACAGGACACACAACTTACTTGTTGGGCATTCACGCACACAGGAACGGTTATAAACAGGGCAGGTAGTCGGAGAAAGAGAGTCCGTCTCAACCATAGACTGTAAACAGGGCCGGCTCTTCCAATAGGCAATATAGGCAAATGCTAAGGGCGCCGTGGCCTCTAGGGGGCGCCACAAAAGAGGGAAAAAATACCTTAAATATAATTGTATTAAAACTAGTTATTACTATTAACTCTTCAAATGGAAAAGCTCACATTGATTCAAATGTAAAGCAATGGGGCGGCAGAAAAAAAGAGCAGGAAAAACGTGAGAAAGAAAGAGGTAAAGTAAAGATACAGTCATAACATGAAGCAAGCATCAGTTGTACGCAGTTATTACAGTGGAATAGCAAGTTGTTAATTGCTTCTGAGCGATTAGCCTCAACATTGTATGCTAATCAGTAAATAACCAGTTTTATATTTCTGTAGCTGAGCGGCATGGAGAGGTCTTTACTGTTATGGATCATTTGTATAGATTAAACCTACTCAGTAGGGGTCTACATTGGCCTAATCTATGGTTGTTTTATTTACATCTGGCATTCTGGCGAGCTAACGTTTTTCCTGCTTTTAATAGTCAGTCAAAATACTATTCCATCTTCAACACTTCATATATCTGATTTTTAAGGCTAGTTGTTGGTTATGTTAAAGTTCATATTATCTAAAGCATGTTAATTGTTTTAAACTTTACATTTCACTGTAATGACAATAAAGTTGTATCTAGCAGAAACAATGCATGGTGTATTATACATGCATAGTAGACAGGTATCAGGTTTTTCATTTTTTTTCAAGGAATCATCATTTTTATATAAAAGCTGTAACATTTCCCTTCTCTCTTCAGACATACTTTTGAGATATTTAAGTCCAGCCTCTGCAAATGTTGGGTGCCTGCAAATGTACCGGTGCCTGGTTGTAATACAGTATTCCCGCCAGGCGGTGACTATAGAGCGTCTTAAAGCTGTTTGCTTACCGCATTAAACAACAGAAGAAGAAGAATGCTAACTGCATTAGATAGCAAAAGAAGTCGCTAGGATTTTCTCCCTTTCTGAGTCTCAGACTGTAAACACACACGCCACACTGTGTCACAGAAACACCGACGTAAAGATCGAGACAGAAGCTGACGACTACTAGCAGCACCTCTTCCTGCTGCTGGTTAACAAGACTGCCACACAAAGGGGCTGTTAATGGGACAGGTGTGTGGGGGTTATTATTCGAATAATCGTGGAATAGATGCCAATGGTTATCGAATAGTATTTTGGCTTGAAATACCCATCCCTAAAACTGAGACACCCTAAAATGTCTTCAACGCAACCATCCAGCTACTATCCACGTCAAATCTGACAGTAAATCTATAAAATGATGTCTAACCTCAGACTCAAAGCTTGAAAATTCCTCCAAGAAAGCTTCAAATTGTTTTTAAAAATCTAGCTTACAGAAAAGGTTCTTTCCCAAACGCTTCTCTGCAAGTAATCCATCCTCTACAGTCCAACACAAATACAAAATCACTTTATAATACACTGTATTTCCTCACACTCCATTTTTCTTAAACCCTCTCACGGCTACAATCCGCACCCTTACTGATATTCTTTATAGATTTTCACCTCTTTCATAACGCAGACCTTTCAAACTGTCTGCCTCAGGAGACTCTGCTGCTAAAGTTTCATGAGTTTGGGGATGAGGAGAGATATGAGAGAGAATATCACAATGAAAGCAGAGATACAAGACAAAAAAAGAGTCACCTCGTGCCCCAACAACTCCCCGTACACCTCAGACATGTTCTCAGACTGGTAAAGAATGTGGAGCCAGCTTTGATTTATTTCAGATCTTTACTGCTTGTAAGAAAAAAGGAACGTACAGCCTGACAGGAAAAGCTCTGTTCAGCAAATCAAAAGAGTTCAACATGAACAACGGGTATCTTAAGGCTCCTGGATTCAGTAGTTTTACATCTAACAGACCTTGTGTTGCTCTGTATAGAATAATACCATTAAAATTCAACACATGTTGTGAATAGTTACTGAGAAACATTTGGGGAACACAGAAATGATCAATGAGTATATGAGGGTTGTTTACAATCACTCAGAATTAAGCACTATAGAAAATTATGAGTAGGGAACAGAGCAAGGAATAAGTTGCATCATTACCCAGCTGTGTTAAATACTGGATCCTGATTGGTCAAAACTCCACAACAACAGTAGTAATTCTCAATGCAAAAGTTATACCAGGGACAACCTGATAAAAAGGACTCTGTACCTTCTTCCAGACGGTAAAAGTTCATACTCAGAGTAAAGGATGTGCAATGGATCTAAAAGTTCTCTCTGAGCCTGCCCAAGAGCAGACTGCTCATAAATGGCCTGTAGGGAAGGGTTGCCAGTCTTTCCTCTGACCGTCATGGCAGTCTGCACCAGGCCAGAGAGTTTGGTTTACCATACCATGCTGTCATCCCGCACCTGATAATACTCTCCAGTACAGCCTGATCACACATGTCATATCCAATCAATCCACTGAAAGTAGTTTGTCACATTTCCCCCCTCTGCCTGTTGACACTGTGGTAAAGACGTTAGTGTCCATCTCAGGCTGGTCTTGAGAGTGGGGAGATAATGACAGTTAGCGGGCACAGATGTGAGAGCAGCCTGAGGAGCTACTGGACCCCAACTATCTCTGAGAGGGAAAAGTGGAGCAACATCCTGTCCTGCAATCCAGACGACTGCAGAGCTGGAGAGAGCATCTCTTAGCTGCTGATCTCTACAAAGGCACTTCAGCAACAATGTTCAAAGTTGAGACATTTGCCTTATTTATGTTTAAAGTTTTTTTTTTTATCTGCACCATTAAATGTTTTTTATATATATATATATTTTGGGGGCTTTTACACCTTTATTTTATAGAAGAGTGGACAGTGTAGGAAACTGGGAGAGTGGGGGAATGAAGAGGCTGCAGGCTGGATTCAAACCTTGGCCATCCACTACATGGGCATGCAACTTAGCCATAAGGCCAAGTCTGCGCCCCATTAAATCATTTTAAAACAATTAAAATTATCTTTCAATCAATATTTAGTGTCAGCTTGTTCATACCTTTATCAATCAATCAATCAATCAATCAATCAATCAATCAATCAATCTTTATTTTTATAGCGCCAAATCACAACAAACATTATCTCAAGACGCTTTTACAAACATAGGAGGTCTAGACCACTCTGTCAAATTATGAACAGAGACCCAACTTCAAGACAGGGTAAGACTCAGTCTGACCCCACCTTAATCCACCATGAGCATTGCACATCGCAGTATTTAGCTAGTTACAGTGGAGAGGAAAAACTTCCTTTTAACAGGCAGAAACCTCAGGCAGGACCAGACTCATGTTAGACAGCCATCATGCCTTGACCGAGTTGGGTCTGGAAAGACAGATAGAGGGGAGTAAGAGAGAGAAGTGATAGTGATGAGACGATGATGTTGCCGCTGGAGTCCAGCACGTCCGTATCAGCTGGAGTCCAGATCGTCCGCAGCAGGAGGACGTCTACGGCAGCTCAGAGGAATCTACGAGACAATGGAGCTCAGGGACTCCAGAAAGGTCTATGGTTAGTAACTTTAATGGGACAGGCAGAGTTAAGTAAGTGATGAAGGAGTTGGGGGGAAGGGGGTGAGCTAGGATCCCAGTGTGTCAGTGTGCCAGTTCCCCCGGCAGTCTAGGCCTATAGCAGCATGACAAAAGCTGATCCAAGCCTGATCCAGCTCTAACTATAAGCCTTATCAAAAAGGAAAGTTTGAAGCCTACTCTTAAAAGTGGAGAGGGTGTCTGCCTCCCAGACCCTGACTGGTAGATGATTCCAAAGGAGAGGGGCCTGATAACTGAAGGTTCTACCTCCCATACTACTTTTAGAGATTTTAGGTACAACTAGCAAGCCTGCATGTTGGGAGCGTAGAGTTCTAGAGGGGTAATAGGGCACTATGAGCTCTTTAAGATACGAGGGTGCCTGATTTTTAAGGGCTTTGTAGGTTAAAAGAATGATTTTAAATTCTATTCTACATTTTATTGGGAGTCAGTGAAGAGAAGCTAGCACTGGAGAGATGTGCTCCCTCTTCCTAGTTTTAGTCAATACTCGAGCTGCGGTGTTTTGAACCAGCTGAAGAATCTTTAGAGACTTATTGGGGCAGCCTGATAAGAGGGAGTTACAGTAATCTAACCTGGAGGTAACAAATGCATGGACTAGTTTTTCTGCGTCGCTCTGAGATAGGAAGTGTCTAATTTTAGAAATATTGTGCAAGTGAAAATAGGCTGACCTTGAGATTTGCTGAATTTGGGAGTTGAAGGATAAATCTTGATCAAATAGGACTCCTAGATTCCTAGCCGAGGTGCTGGATGCCAGACTAATGCCGTCTAAGGTACTTATATTATTAGAAAAAGTCTCTCTGAGGTGTTTGGGGCCAGTAACAGTTGGTAGCTGGGTAATAAGCAGATGTTGTACAATGGCGGTAATGCAAATTGGAATCTAGACAGGGTGAGCAAGACCAGGACGCTTCCTGCAGAGACTATAAATAACCCCTTACTTCATCTATCATGGTGAACTGATAGTTTAGAAATATTTGTAGCTTGAAGTATCCTTTGGTTTATTTTCTCCACATTGTTGAGTTTATTACTCGAGTGCATGAGGACATTTTTCAGGGACAACTGCTTCCATTGCTCATACAAACTCAGGAGTATTGACATCCTCTTCTTTTTGGGTTTATTATCTGAGAAAAACTTGATGAGCTGATGGCTGGAGTATCAGGACATTGTGGTGAAATACAATCAGTGAGCTCTCTGTATGGATCCTGGAACAAAATGTTCCAGACAACCTCCTCAAGTTGTTTTTGTTTTTGGACACAATCCCATTTAGTTTGAGCTGCACAGAAGAAAGATAAAACAGATCAAACTAATATGAGACTATATTTAAGTTTCTAAAAAAAGAGAGAAGGTTTGAGTGTACCTAGAATAAGTGGAGTGCCAGCTCAGTCTGTTCTTCATGTGAGGAGAGATGATACTCTGCGTTCAACATCTTATGAGTTTGCAGAAGTTATGAATGACTGACAGCACGTTAATCTGTGTTTCCCCCGGTCTCATTCGGAGCTTTCTGTGTTCTGCTTTGTGCTCAGGTCAGTTCGGATGAATCACCATCTGCTGGATGAGTCATAATCCTGCTCAGGGATTAATTAGTACAACCCAAGTGGCATTGACCTGTAATTAAAAGCACAGAGGAGTCCTGATCTTACTAAGTGTGTCCTCCTGTCCTGAGTAACGATGTTCTGGAGGTGTGTGATGATAAGTATATACATGCAAATAAAGCTAATACTCATGGTTAGTGCTAATTCTGGAGATAATCATCACAGAAGGTATAAACATATCTTTCAGACTTTAACAGCGTGTTGGAAATGTGTGAATCATTCTCCCTGCTAATTATACCGCTAATAGCAACACAGAGGAAAATAAAATGTTTGCAGTTGTTCAATTACGAGCTCATAATATTCCAGACGGGATAATTAGACACATTAGCAAAGTGTTCATGAGCAGAGACGAGTGAGTAGGAAGGTGAGCGTGTGACAGCGGGTGAATCATCCTCCCATCACTCCAGTTGGTAAGGATGTGACACTTTGAGCCTGACATTAGTCGAATGTGAAAATCTCTCAGCCGAGGAAGAAAGCGAACTGCTCTCAAGAAGCCTGAAAACCAGAAACA
This sequence comes from Notolabrus celidotus, assembly GCF_009762535.1. Classification (NCBI taxonomy): domain Eukaryota; kingdom Metazoa; phylum Chordata; class Actinopteri; order Labriformes; family Labridae; genus Notolabrus; species Notolabrus celidotus. The sequence continues at coordinate 31,050,252 of NC_048285.1, read as the reverse complement.
CAATACGAGGATCAGACCGGTTCGTCTGCTCTGATGTAGACGCACTCCGACAGCCTCAGCAGAGGAAAAATAAATGCTTTACTGTAAAATCCCACAAAATGCCAGATGGAGGGGAATGTAATCAGCGAAACACTGTCAAATGCTTTGATAACAGTGGATTTTAATCAGGGTTACACAAACCCTCCAGCTAAATGCTTTCAGCGTCGCCTCGTTGTTGTCTGCTCGTCGTGATTCATGTTTTTAAAGCCAAACACTGAAACTGATGCAGACTTTAGTAAAGAGGGATGATCAGAGGAGGTTAGAAGATTTACTAAACAGCTTAAAAATATTGTGTTATGACTCTTCACTGACTGCTTGACTTTCTGATATCATTATGAAGGTTACAGCCTGATTTAAAACAACAATTATAACCTGCTTTGAATCTTGTAATAGTTCTACAATGTGCTGCGAGCTGCTGAGTCATGCTTTAATAAGAGCTTTCATTCTTCAAAGATCATTCAAATGAGACATGCAAAATGAACGTCAAATGTTAGACAAGTGTTTTAGGCTGATATTGACTTTTCCTTTGTATAAAGTTATGAAAGGAATTTGGAGCAAAGATCCTGGGGAGTACAGAGACTAATTCATCACATCCTACAGACGGCAAACCCTGCAGTATTTCTTCTTCAGATCAGAGGAGTCCCACAGGGCTCTGTCCTCGATCATCACCATTTCCTTCCATCAGGATATTTTTTGCTGCCTTTTTTTAAATTAGTTTTTCTAATTAGCCCGTATATGGATCTACACAAGATGATAGCTAGCTAACAACACAGTTTGGTCTTGAGTAGGGATGACCACAATTAATCGAGTATCGATTAATTGATTGTTAAGAAATGACTCGAAACGCGAACAATTTTTCGTCACGTGGAACAAACATCATGTGGTCTCATATTACACTCATCTATCAGGGAGGTGTTCTAAAGGTGACATATCACGCTTTTTTCATCAACATATATTGGTCTAAGAGGTCCCCAAAACATGTCTTTAAAGTTTATGCTCAAAAAAACACTTTGAAATCAGATTTTGGTCTGCCTGAAAAACCCTTTTCTTCAGTCCTCCTCAGAACAGTCTGTTTTCTCTCTGACCACGCCCCCTCAGGAAGTGGATGTGTCCTCAGCTGTCAGGCACGTTGATCTAATGTTTACATGTTGGCTGAATATACACGGCTGCTCAGAGATCACGTTACTTCAACCCTCTGAATCTGATCCTGGCAGAGAGGCGCCTGTAGCAGGACCTAGGAGGCATCAGTATCATTTTCAGTCTGTTTCTCAGCCAGTTCAAAACTCCTCACAGGGCCTTTAAGGACGCTTGAGCACTCCATGTTTGTGTTTAGCCAACGAGGCCAACGAGGCATCCAAAAGTTCATGTGTGTGATTCGTTACTCTTCATTAACTGTAGTGTTAAATTTAAAGCCTTTTAAGTTCTGATTTTAGAATTGAAAGGGGAAAAGCATTAAATCCTCCTAAATGTGAAACCAAGACATTTAGAGCTCCTCTTCCTGACGGCTCTGCAGTGCATGTTGGTAATTAAGCCTGCCCCCTCCATGTTAAAGGCCCCGTGAGGAGTTTTGAACTGGCTGAGAAACAGACTGAAAATGATACCGATGCCTCTTTATGACCTTCAATAGGAAACAAGACCATCAGCAACAACACTGACACCTTCTCTGTAGTCATAAACCACCCTGGGGGGGTAGGTTTTAGACCAGATGATGGACATCTCGCTTCAGAAACAGTCTTTATTTGACTGTTTTCATGGAAAATAATCACATTACCTGATAAAGTTGACTGTTAAAAGACAACAGGATGAGGTTTCTGTTGAAAAGACTACTTTTGCATGTATAGGACAAGAGATAAGAGGTATCACTTTGTCCACAAGGGGGCGCCAGAATCAATACAAAACAAAAGTTCCTCACAGCAGCTTTAACAGATGGGATATGAGTCAAACTAAGATATCAAAATACAAATCAAAGAACTTTATCTCAAAGATGGTTCATGCCATTAAAGTTAGTATTCATATTTGGGTATTTTGGCTTCACTTTTCGACAATGGGAGGAGGTAGAGACACTTTTAATTTGGAGCAAGAAAACAGATATATTGTCTTACTTCTGTTAACCATCACAAAGGGAAATTTGTTTCTATGATGGTAGAAGCGTTAGAGTCTTTTTGAAATGTCCATGATTTTAGGACTTAATGAGGCAGCAGTGTGAGCTGTCAGGGTTGATGGTTTATTCAGTGTTTGCTGAACTGTTGGGTGGGCTTTTGAGCAGACAGTGTTATTTTCCCTCATGTTTACTTGAGCAGCTAAAACCATTTCCATTCTTCTGTTGTCACACAACCGTTTCACTGCATGCATGTTCTGTCCTGCTGCACACACATCAGGTTTATCAGCCTTCTTTCCAGACATTTGCACCTATAGGTTTAAAAGTCAAAATGCTCCTTGTACTTCCTAAGTCTAAATCTTAGAAGCGTACAAAACAGTTCCAGCAAAGTGACAACAACAAATAAAACACAGAAAGACACTGAGTCACACATTTCACAAGCTATTACAAAATAAACTGAGCAAAAAAAAAAACTCCAAGAAGGGAATCATCTGTGCAGCATGAGGAGGAGAAATCATGATAAATCAAGGACTGGGTGCATTTTCTCCTGTGAATGTGCTCCACACATCAAGACGAGGTGTTCAATGATTCAAGCTCTGAGGCATGAAGTCATCAGACAAGAAATGTGGGTTTGTGAGTGTCGAGTAACAAACCCCAACCCACAACCACAAACCCAAGGGTAAGAGAAGCTTTTTCAGGCCCAAAGCCTCGCGCACACCAAGGTCAACGCAGCAGCCAAACGGAGCTGGCAGCAGATCTGCTCAGACTGCACTCAGACCTCCAAAGACTTGTGTCCTCACGATAGAAACCACAAGCTCCTGACCTGCAGAAAGAGCCCGGGTCAGACCATGATTACATCAAGGAGGACGGGCTCGCCAAGTGTTACTATCACAGCCAAATGTCCCCTTCTTTCCCTCGCACCTGCTTCATTTGTCATCCTTCCATGTTCTCTCACTCTTCCTACTGTCTCCACATTCATCACTCACAGTCGCACACGCTCCGAGTCACTCCAGTTCACTCCCGCTTTGACATTTCCTCATGTGTTTCTGTTCCACGGCTTTCTTTTGACACCGAGTCTCTGCAGGTTCTCAGGGCCCTTCAGGCTGTCCAAAGACACATCTGTCAGAGTCACATATTACCATCATCAGTCACAATATTACTCTACGGCGAGTATAAATCACTTCTGTGGCACTGCCCTTCAAGAGAGAACAGAAGCAGTGCCAGGATTGAAAAGACGACTCTCTGGTTTGTCCTTAAATACACCGGTCTGAACCCAAAGATCCTGCATGGGAACTTTCAATCTTACAAACTCTGAGGTTTATTGGGCAAAACCTCAGCTCACGAACAGATATTGAATTTAAAAAGAAGAAGAGGATATGAAGTATTTCTTTTGACTGTTAAATGCATCACTGCACAACGATGGAAACCAACTGGATGAGACCTTACTAGACTAACGGCCGAATTCCACCAGATCCGTGTCCGGTCCGTCTCTGATCCATCACGGCACCGGATCTGATAGGTTTCTTATCTAGTGTGGAATCTCGCTTAATTTCCTTATTATACTCATGTATTTTTCTTGTTATATTCATGTATTCTCTCTTAATAGTTATATTCATATGTTTTCTTTTTGTATGACTTATCAAGTAACAAGCTAATAGAAGGGTATAAGACCAGCGATCTGTGCAGTTCCTAGAAAACATGTTTGACCGAGGTCAGATCTATTCGCCTCAGTATCACAAGGTCAGTCAGCCAGGATGTGGTAGTTCATCTTTGCTGATTTGCTTTGCAAGCACAGGAAATGTTAGCTCGTGCTTTTAATTACGGTTGTATGTAAGCTTTGGGGATTTCTGGCTACCAATGCCACGCGTTTTATGCTAAATGAATAACCATATGTGTGCACATTTATAGTCTTCTATGCATGGTGGCTTATAGGTCACAAGACTGATGTATGTCTCTATTGTTTCCGTGTGCTATTGCTCTAATCGACACCCTTTACCCTTAATTGCAAACCACACGCTTCCCTCCTCCCCGGTGCACGAAGAGATGTATAAATAACTGAATGTTTCTCTAATCGAACAGAGAACTTCGGATGCTCCATGAGTACGCTGTAACTTCTCTCTCACGCTGCGTGAATAAACTTTGTGTGTAAACTTTTATACTAAGTTTGAAGCCTCATTTCTGGTCACTGCTCCGCTGGACGATCGCCTCACGCCGGGCCACGCCACCACACTAGTCAATGTGTTAACTTCCACTGGATCCGCGTCTCTGATCCGGCAGATCGGAACGCAATGGATCAGATACACAAGACTTCTATTTTTGCCTGATGCCGGAGCACGACGCATCAATCTCAACAGAGCAGATGGAGCAGGACAGGAAGTCAGGCACCAAAACAAAATGAAAACATCCTGTTAATTTTCAGAATAAAACACTCTGTGTTATCACCAGATCGTATTTCACTTAACTACAACAACAAACCAAAGTCATGATGAGCGGAGCCAGGCCTGGAGTCAACAGGTCAGAGGTTTTCAGAGGACCAGATAGACAACATGGATGAGGAGAGGAGGAGGAGAATCCTGGATTCAGTGATTGCCTTGGGAAAACCTTGGTCACATGACTCCAGCTGTCCGGCAGTCCTGCGCAGTGCTGTGTTCCAAAACAACAACCTGTGGGTGTTGACGGGTGAGAGAGCACGGAGCCGGACTGCAGCGGATCTGGGACAGACCGGACACGGGTCTGGTGGAAGTCCCGTGTAAGAGCCATATTGTTGAGTAATGCTTTTAGTGAGGGGCTCGTCAATGAGGTCAGAAACTTGAACATTTTGAAGTCTGTGGATGGTTTTCAGTTAAATTTGAGGAGTAATGTCTTTAAGGCTAGACAGCAAGTCCTGCTTCTTTAATATTTAATTTATCATGTCATTACTTTGAGTTAAAAAACATCCAAAGCCCTGAGGTCATTTTGCAAACTCAGAAAAACCACACCTTTATATAACAACAGCTTTGAATGCTGGAAATGTTCCAGGAAATAACTCTGAAGCTGAAGTCTGAAAATCATCATAATGGTTCGTAGCTTGTTCTACTCTGCAGTGACAATTTTCCAATCGAGACACACAGCCTCAGCCTCTCCATATCCGCTCCACGTCATCGCTTATGACTCAGCAAAGTGTTTCTGAGAGGACAAAGTTTTACCTGCCAGAAGATGGTATCTATTGTGCTGCCCAGGAAGCCCTCTCTGGTTTCAGACGACAGCAGTTTGGGTCCGAGGATCGTCATGAACTCGTTGAAATCAACCTGTCCATCACCTGAAACAATGAAAGACAGACAGGTGAGTGGAAGCAGATTAGACATACAGTATCTGTCACTTTCAAATCCCAAATCAATCCTCCATCTGTAAAAAAGCACAATCCAAGCTGCAGCAGAAAGGTAACCTCTGTCTTATTCCCTGTTTGTCAGTCAGTCCAGCTTTCATGCTGTTGAGTCTCAACACCGTCCAGCACAGAAGAAATGACTCAGACACTACGATCACAGTCCTGCTGGTAGCTCTTCATTGGTTTTGGAGTAACAGGAGAAGCAGAGAGAATGACAATGATGTTTTGGTTGTCAGCAGCTCCAGCTGATGTTCAGTCTGCAGGTTAATGTTTGTGACTGCTTCAGAGTAAAGGCGAGGGGAAAGGAGGACATGAGAATGAACTTTGAGGATTAAACAGGTGTTCAGCGTGGACGTGATTGCAGCCTGCAGGGTTGGGAAGGTTTCTCTCTACAGTGTTTGTTGAATCAAGTTATTAAACCCTGTGTTTGAGCTAAAAGAGAAATATGGTTCCTTTGTATGTCTTTGTTGTTCTAGTAAAATACCAGCACGCTTCAAATCCCACAACTCAGTCTCCTCATTTACTACAGAGACAAAGATAGTTAATACAATGAGCTCTGACAAGCTCTATTATGCTGGATATGAAGCAGATCAAAGTTTACAGCAACTGAATCACTCACAACATTGACTCCCTGCTGTTTGAATCCAACACTGATCCGGGGAGCCTGCTGATAGTTGTTGAAGTTGCTGCCAAAACAAATCATCAAAACTCTGCAGACGACAACCGATCCAAACCAACAGCTCATGACTGCACATTGAATCTTTTCTTTCTGAGATGAAAGTTTTCATAAGCCTCGTGAGGTTTCCGTCTCTCCCCCTGCAGAGTTCGTCTGGTTTTATAGACTGTAAGTCTGGATGAATCAAACCGGCGCCGACAGCTCTTGCTGTTTGGTACAGAACGAGGCAGTTGTGTAAAAGAGATGTGTTGAATGTGTAAATTTAGTGTTGCAGGACGGACCACACCAATCTGCCCTTCCTACTGTCCCTCTCCTGGTACGTGGAGACCATTCCAAACCGTGCTGCCACTGTAACGGTTAATGCCACTGACAGCACTCGTGTCCATGCATATTCAGCAGGGCAGATGCGTAGCTCCAGGCCAGATGGAGAGCGTTGAGATCAGAGGATGCCAGGACAGCTGGACGGATGGTTGATCGGGGAGATAAAGGTGGTGGGGTCTATCAGGTTCAAGGTAAAACAGCATGAGGGACACTGTGAGCACCGACAACAGGCCGGTAAAGTAAGAGTTATTTAAAGCTCAACCAAGTGCATGCATGTGCCAATTGTAGTGTGAAAGAGGTTTTAAAGCTAATTTTCTGCATGGTTCAGCCCGGGTTCTCTCATCATACATAGTTTGAGCAGCAGGCAGCGGGTTGGAGCAAAGATCTGACAAAACTACTGAATATGACCCTCTTACATCAAACAGCACGGAGACACTGTATAAGACTAGATGCTGAAATCTGAAGAGTTCACTAAGACAAAAACAGAGCTTCAGAAAACAGGGTAATGATGAAATTCAGGTGACCAGGAGGATAACAGCAGCTCTGTGCTCCTGTTGCTCTCTGTCTGCTGGATGCGTAGGCGGTGATTTTATGAACAGGCCAAAAACAAACCGGAGTATCTGAAGACAGAGGAGGAGAAGAGCTGCTGAGTTTTTGGATTAATCACATACATGTGCTCTTTGGAAACCTCAGGGCTTGCTGTGTTGAATTCTTATTGTCAAGTAGTGGATGCATGTGTAAAAGAGTGATTTTAGATATTAAACCAGATTGTATCCAGTAAAAATATCTTAAAAATTGCAGATGTGTTGTAGCCTTCTCAGGTCTTCATCAGGCAATTGTCAGCAGTGGCTTGCACACCTTTGCTAGGTCCTAATTTAAGTTCTGTTTAAAGACAAGGAAGTGATGCTTCATCAGTATAAAGGCAGTTAAAGTGGGATATTATAGTATCTTTGGGTAAGCATAAAGAGGCGGTATTATGCTCAGGCTTTATATCATCTCTCTGATTCCTCTGTAAACTCTTGACTCATCTCTGGCTGGTGTCTTTCTAAACCCTCATTTCAGCTTCAAGTTTGAAGTCATGTTACTGTCTCTTTAAGGTCCCTCCTTCCCCCTTAGAGCTCACTTTCTTCTATTTGGCCAGCTCTCAAGAAGTCTCCTCCACTGTTACCAAGCTACAAAGTCACCGTCTTTGAGTTTAACAGAGTTTTTTTTATATGAAATGACAAATTATGAAATATCTATCCTATTAGTAGGATGAGTTTCTAACTCAAGACCTTACCTTTTTAATCTTGCTTTTATTAACTGAGTTTTATTCTTATGACACTTTTATTTCACTTTTGCCACTTTTTATTTTATTATTTTTTAGGTATAGCATCTTATTTTCTTATATGGTTTAATATTTGTGCTTTATTGTCTTAGAAATGTATTGAATTTTGGTGAGTTTAATTTCCTGTGTTGAGTTTTAACACCTTATTTTACCTCAGTAAGATATCATGTGAGCGTTTCCTCAGTTCGTTCAGCAACTTCTTTTTCTTTTTATTTATTTATTTATTTTATTATTATTATTGTTGCATATATTGGGATCTTAACCTTAGGATTGTGGGGTGGGTTTGGGGTCGGGGCTGGGGTTGGGATGAGGGGTCTTTTTATTTTTATATATATATATTTTATTTTTAAAATGTTTTCTTTTTGAAGTTGTTTTTATGTACAGCACTTTGTGTTACAATGTCATTGTATGAAAAGCGCTTTATAAATAAAGTCTGATTGATTGATTGATTATGGACCCATGCAGGGTCATTTAAACCCACTAACCCACCAGGTATGTTCCTATAAAGAACCACTGAAGTCTGATGTATAATATTTTGGATATTAAAGGTGACATATCACGCTTTTTTCATCAACATATATTGGTCTAAGAGGTCCCCAAAACATGTCTTTAAAGTTTATGCTCAAAAAAACACTGAAATCAGATTTTGGTCTGCCTGAAAAACCCTCTTCTTCAGTCCTCCTCAGAACACTCTGTTTTCTCTCTGACCACGCCCCCTCAGGAAGTGGGTGTGCCTCGGCTGTCCAGCACGTTGATCTAATGTTTACATGTTGGCTGAATATACACGGCTGCTCAGAGATCACATTACTTCAACTCTCTGAATCTGATCCAGAATCTGATCCTGACGGAGAGGCGCCTGTAGCAGGACCTTTCTGAACCATTGGTCACAGATTTAGTGTTTCTTGTTGTTTTATTTGTCAGTATGTCGACGTGTGTCTTGGTTCCCAGCTACTAACATGTAGCTATGTAGCTATGCTAACTAGCGCTAGCACTTATCCATGATAAATAAAAATCATCCACTAGATCTTCAAATCTGCAGACGTGGGGAGTAAGACCGACCTAGCACGCCTCCCTCCTAAGCTCCTTGTTAGCACACATTTGTGCAGGTAATGAAAAACGGAGGAGGGATTCAGTATTATTTTATACAGTCTATGGGCTGAACAAGCTCCGAGCTCTGACTCCGTGACAGACCGGATATTGTTGTTACGTAACAAAAACACAGAAGTCTGAAAAAGCTCGTTTCACACACATTTACAGAAAGGTGGAGAAATCAGAACAGGGGCAGAATGGATTCTTTTCATTCTCAGGGGGTTTGTAGACAGGGACACATATTTCAGGTAGAGAACCATTAAAAAGTCCATTTTGCATGATATGTCACCTTTAAGGATAGAAGTTCCACAGGGTGAAATATTGAACTGCACTAATTAGTCTCATAAAAAGCCGTACTGTAAAAAAAATAACTCACACTGCAACTCCTTCACTCCACTGTGTTTGTTGTTACTGAATAAACACAAACAACCCTCAGCCCTGAGTAACAGAGTCTTTTCATAGCTTCACCTTAAAAACCCTGTTCCCCTCTCCTAACTCATCACGATCGCATGCCAGCTCTGGTTTTGATGTATCTGCAGTTTGTGACAGCTCAACTCTACGCACAACTCTCTGAGTCACTTTGTGTCTGTCAGAGTCCAAACCACCTGCGCTTCTTCCCCGCTCTCTTCCTGCGTTATGTCACAACCAGGCCTCCTGTCTCAGCTTGAAACAGCATCATGAATTATTGAAGACGGATGCCGAACCCTGCTGCCCATATAGTAAACACAACAGGACACATCAAACTAAATGTCTCTGTTGGTGTTTAGATGGGACATGTAAACATCCAAACTTAAAGATGGAGTCAGATAAGAACACGACATCAAGGACAAAAGCACCAAGAGAGTGAAGATGTGTGCTCTGAACAACAGGATGGTGCAGTGCTGTGATCTAGAACAAAGAAGTGTAGTCACACCTCCCCATGAAGGACACGCAGAGCTCAATAACAATCTCCAGGATTGGCAGAGATGAGCGCAGCAGATAACCTGTCAGTATCTTCTGGATATCAGGTGGACTTGGCTGCTGGACTCTGAATCGATGGCTGTGACAGAGGATCCAATCCTCACAGCTGCCCACTTGGCTGAGATACAATCATTACCATCCGTTCTTATACGCCTTAATGCTCGTCCTCTCCTCTGTGCAGCGTCCCCGTGATCACCGGCTCGCTGTCACCGTGTCAACGTGCACGCATATGAAGAGATCATTTCACAAGCGGCTCTGAAGACAATGAAATAAACGGCAGGCTGGATTCTTCACACTTCTCTCTGTCACTTTAACAGCACGTTGTGAAGACTGATCTCATCTTGTTTTAAGAAGTGTGAGCTGAAAGTGAACATACCGGCCATGTTTCCATGAGGACAGAGGTGAGAATGAAATAAGGAATCAATGATTGATTGTGGCTACACCTTAGATCATTAATCTTAAAAATACTTCTTGATGAGTTTGATTTAGAATCTAAGACATGATAGGATTGATTTTAAGATTCTTTTATTGACTTTTAAAGCACAACATGGACTCGCCCCTCTCTGTATCTCTGAGCTTTTATCCCCCCACAAACCTGGTCGCAGTCTGAGATCCTCTGGCAGTGCTCTGTTAGCTGTTCCAAGGAATCGACAGAAAACTAAAGGGGACAGGTCTTTCTCAGTCAGAGCTCCATCACTCTGGATCAGCCTGCCAGAGGAGATCAGACCTGCAGTCAGTCCCGTGTTTTATGTCGTTACTCAAGACATATTTTTACAGGAAAGCTTTTATTGTGTGATTTTATTTAATTTTAGCTCTGATTTTAAAGGTCTGTTTTATAAGTTTGTATGTTTCTAAGTTTAATTAAATTTTGCTTTGCACTTCTTTTTGTTTTAATTGCCCACTGTGAAGCACTTTGTTACCTGTATTGAAAAGTGCTATAGAAATAAAGTATTCTTCTTCTTCTTCTTCTTCTTCTTCTTCTTCTTCTTCTTCTTCTTCTTCTTCTTCTTCGTAGTAGTAGTAGTAGTAGTAGTAGTAGTAGTAGTAGTAGTAGTAGTAGTAGTAGTAGTAGTAGTAGTAGTAGTAGTAGTAGTAGTAGTAGTAGTAGTAGTAGAAGTAGTAGTAGTGGTAGTGGTAGGGGTATTGATATTATTATTATTATTATTATTATCATTATTATTATTATTGTTTCTGGTGCTTTATTTCATATTGAAGCATCATTAAAGCTGGGGTTGGTAATCAGATTTAGATACACTTTTTGTCATACTGGTTAAAATGATCTTTATGTCCTGATGGCAATCATTACATGATTTGTTCCTAAAAAAGAGTGAAAAAAAACTGCTATCTACAGCCGGAGTAAACCTGGGAAAACACCAACCAATCACCGTTTTTTGGCTCCCCAAATTTTAAACCAATCAAATCCCGTCCAGCCGTTCTGCCCTCCTCCTGCTCGTACATTTCCCCGGCGTGCACTCCTCCGAGTCCCCGTCTCCTGCCTCTACTTCCCCTGACTCTATTTACTGCCCCTCTCGCTCGTCCTCGGGCCTGTCCCCTCTGACCTGATGAGGTGCTTTGCTCAGGACTGTAGTCCGGATCAGAGTCTAAAAAGCTCTCACCAACAAGCAGAATAATTAATGACGTTCAGTAAGTCCTACAGAAAATATACATGTACTGTAGCGTCCGTCCGGACGCTGTAGTGATGACGAGCCGATTCGTGAACACGTTGAGTTTTAATAACCGGTCACTGTCGGCCGTGATCACGCCAACCAACAAAACAACAATCAAAGTTTGAATGAATGAAGAACTTCTCTTCTCTCTCCCACTCGCACACTCTACACCTCTCCTGATGCCTTCACTGACCGTCAACACTGTAGGAATTAAGAGCATCTACACTGAACATGTTTAACAAACAGTAGATCTGTTACAGTATTATATATGTGTTATAACTTAACTCCTGATGTCGTGTCACTGGTACAACTGGATAATGCTAGCATGATAGTTGTGAGTACTAACAGCAGCCATGTTTGTTTGTGTTTTTAACTTTCACTATGATAATGTTTTGGTGAGGACCGGTTTTGAATCAGTCACCATCATATGGTCGAGAATCAGCGGCGCTCGTGCATGTGAGCGGGGGGGCGTCGTTTTGGAGGAGCTCCAAGGGAGGAGGGGAGGGGTTAGACGGAGTCATGAGGAAAAGCTACATCCAAATTCATGCTAGTTTTCCGAGACTACCAACCCTAGCTTTAAAGAAAACGTTTGCATCCTTTATTTGACAGGAAGAAGTTTTGTGTGCACACCGTGTCATGCACACATGTCTGTGTCAGCTTTTCAAGAAAGATGGAGGTGTGTACCAACATTTTTAAATTCTACATACATTTATATGAGAAAAAAATGTGCTCTGTTTTTCTGAATTAACGACATACCTCTATAGTAAAATCCCAATAGCACATCAAGGCCACACAAGGAAGTAAACATGCCCCTGGTTGTTCAGTTTAATCCAGTTTTATTTTGCTCTGGGTTTAAGACATTGGGAGATACTAGTGTCTCTAAGTAACATAGATGGTAATGTGATTAGCTTGTCAACTTTGCGCAGGCACCTGAGGACTCTGCAGCTGTTTAGACGTAAGGCCCATTCTCAGAAAAACAGAACACTTTTCTCATAATTCTGAGATAATAACTCCTTAATTCAGAAAAACAGAGCAGAATTTTTTTTCTCATGTGATGGCAATACGCTTCAGTACATTTAAAGGACTGTGTTTGACAATATCTAAAGCTTATGTCAGCTTAACACTGCGTATGAGCCGTCTGCGGTCCAACCAGACTGTAACTTAACTTCTGAAGAGAACCAGATGTTCAACTAATATCAAGATCATTATATATCATTACCAGGAATACGACCCCAGTACTTATGTCACTGTTAGGTCTCTGTCTTGTTTAACTTGAGACATGTAGAGACGCCTGCAGCTTAGTTCAGGCAGGCAACTCAAGCCGCAGTAACGCCACATATACCGTGAGTCACAATCACCTGACAGACGTATCCTCACAACTTATTTAAGCTGCAAGATTCCCAGTCTCTGTGCTTGAACATTCAGCCCCAACACCTCTGAGCATCCACCTGCAGGCCCCCCGACTATAAGGGGTTAAACACGTTATCTCATCACTCCTCCTTTAACCACGCAAAGTTAATCAGCGAGGAGTGATGAGGTTTGGAGCCTCGACGCCAAAGACAAACAATGATCTGCTGCTGCAAAGTTTTGACCAACAGGACGTGAGTCGACTGAAAGAAAGAGTGTTTGTTTTCTTTGTGGAGACGTGCTGGATCATATCTGAGTGAGCCGTCGTTATTGAAAAGGAGTTTGGCACATTAATAAACACAAAGACACAGCTCTTTGTGTTTGTTAATGTGCCAAACTCAGTTTCAGTCACTGCTGAATCTGAGCCAGTTCTCAGATTCAATAATGTCCAAACTGAGTAAATCCCCAGCATTTCACTAATGACATCAATCAATACAAACAAGTCGACCTGGGAAGAGATTTTCCAAACAACAACACCAACAAATTTAGATCCAATGTGCAGAGGCAGACAGAACAATACGACGCCAGAGGATAAATAAATAAGCAGCTGAGCACTTTGCAGACTTCCTGAGACAAAAGCTGCAGTGACCTTCATCAGCCTCGCCCGCGTCTTCAAGTGGCAGCAGACGATGCAACGAGATCCGGCCCTGAGGCACAAAGCAGCGACGCTCTCCTGAGATTGTGAAGCAGATGAGTCAGAAGAGAAATAAAGGCGGTCTAACTTCTTAAACTTTAATATTCAGCCTTGAACATTTACAGTGTTTCTCTCTCTCCACAGTGGAGCTGAAAAGCACTTATCAAAGGCTGAGATAGCAGCATGACGAATTTGAATTTTTTTCTCCCCGTGATGTGACATTTGCATATTGCATTTTCCAATCCCCGCCTTATACAATTTTTAAGCATCTTTCCGTTACAGAATGTCAATCACAGTTAATGCAGACGGCAGTGACTCTGCACAAACAATGTCCACAAGAAGAGGGGGACTCTTTAAAGACGAGTAGTTAAAGGTCACAGGTGAGGGTGATGCTGCAGACATAAACATCAAGATTTAAAGGTGACATATTACACTCTTTTTCATCAAAATATATTGGTCTAAGAGGTCCCAAAACATGTCTTTAAAGTTTATGGCTCATAAAAACACTTAGAACAGGCTGTTTTCTGTGTTTGTGCCTTTAAATGAGAATGAGCTCTCTGACCACGCCCCCTCAGGGAGTGGATGTGGCCTCGGCTCTCCAGCACGTTGATCTAATGTTTACATGTTGGCTGAATATACACGGCTGCTCACAGACCCGCGTTACTTCAACCCTCTGAATCTGATCCAGAATCTGATCCTGATGGAGAGGCGCCTGCAGCAGGACCTTTCTGAACCATTGGTCACAGATTTAGTGTTTCTTGTTGTTTTATTTGTCAGTATGTCGACGTGTGTCTTGGTACCAAGCGGCAACCTCCGGTCTAAAAATATGAGTCAATGCGGAAGTGTTAAAAGCTGCAGTTCATCGAGGATCCGCTTGAGGCTGGCTCCGGAAGTACCGGAAGTCACATACACATGAATGGGAAAAAGACGATCTTTGCAGCATTAATAAACATGTTTACAGCCTGGTACAAAATATGAGTGTAGTCTGAATAGCTAATTTCTCGATGTCCTCTCACTGTGAGGGGGGTGAATTTTTATCTAATTCGGCAATTTTTAAGATATTGAGATTACTAGTCTTCCAATGAGAGGCACAGCTGCCTGTGGGAACACTGCAGCTATTGGCTAGGAGGCTCAAAGCCCGCCTCTTTACGTCACACTGGCTCGACAGCAGCAATATGGCTGCTGCTGCCGATTGGCTTCAAAACAGCGTTCAGAAACAGATGGGTGACGTCACGGATACTACGTCCATATTTTTTACAGTCTATGCTTGGTACACAGCGACGAACATGTAGCTATGTGGCTATGCTAACTAGCGCTAGCACTTATCCATGATAAATAAAAATCATCCACTAGATCTTCAAATCTGCAGACGTGGGGAGTAAAACCGACCTTTGTGTTTATTAAGACAGCCTACAACTAGCATGCCTCCCTCCTAAGCTCCTTGTTAGCACACATGTGTGCAGGGAATGAAAAACGGAGGAGGGGTTGAGTTGTATTTTATACAGTCTATGGGCTGAACAAGCTCCGAGCTCTGACTTCAGTTACAGACCGGATGTCATTGCGACGTATGAAACACGCTGAGAACTGAAACGGCTGGTTTCAGCACACATTTACAGAAAGGTGGAGAAATCAGAACAGGGGCAGAATGGATTCTTTTCATTCTCGGGTGGTTTGTAGACAGGGACACATATTTCAGGTAGAGAACCATTAAAAAGTCCATCTTGCATGATATGTCACCTTTAAGAATTTCAAGAATGACATTTTTGATGCACAAGATTGAGCTCTTGCAGAACAGCACTGACACAGTTTCTTCTATTTTGAGAACCATTATCAAGACAAGGTAAGACGTAAAGTACAGAGAAACCTAATTAATGTGACATATTTCACTTCTTATGTTCTCCCTCAGCACCAGTTTCACTCTGGTGCTGTCACATCTTGAGTACAAACCGTCTGTGTTTCAGTTTGAAGAGATCCTCTGAGGCATGCAGCGATAAATATTTATGGAGGGAGGACGCAGAGAAACATGTAATCTGTGCTTCAAGGGAAGCAAGGCTGCACAGAAAGAGAGTTTCATGTAAATCCCTGCAAAGTTATATGTTAATGAGACCATAAAACCACATGGTGTTTACATTTTTATGATGTGGGAAATGTGTTTCTGTGAAGAGATGTTACATATGAGGCGAGAAAACCAATCTGTACAACACATGGAGCATTTTTACACCTGTGTGTGTGTCTTTATTTATGTGTGTGTGTACGTGTGTGACTCACCATCCATGTCTAGTCTCTGCATGATGATGGCCAGCTCCACCTCACTAGGCATGTAACCCAGAGAGCGCATGGCCATGCCCAGCTCCTGTTTGGAAATGAACCCATTTCCGTCTCGATCCAGGACCTTAAACGCCTCCCGGATTTCTGCCAACACAAACAGGAAACACATTCAGCTCCTAGAGACACGCTGCTGCCCTCCCGGCCTTCTCGTTGCACAAACAGAAACTTTTCATTTACAGCACTGTGTTTGTCTTGCTGCTAGTTTTCGATTACCTCACACTGACGTGATGCGCCTATAACAGCCCCCCATCCCCACCCCCACCCTGCTCATCATCTCTACACCTCTCTGTTTCACTGCCACACTCCCCTGTTGTTATTCCTGCACACTCTCCTGTCCTGTATATTTGTTGGGATTCCTAAAAACGTCCATTTGATAAAGCCAGTTTGCATTAACCCCCCTCCTCTTCCCTTCATCATGTCTACACCTCTCTCCACCTCCCTCCCTCCCTCCTTCCATGTGACCCAGCTTCAGCCTGTGTGTTAGGAAATTGGTCTCGCCCCACTTCCATAATTGTAACACAGATTAAGCAGATTAGTGATGTGTCATGATCCAAAGCTGCGGCTCTGAGAGTCGATGATTTATAGTGAATCAGAAGAGCCGGCTCGCATCCAGAGAGAGCCGGCTCCCAGTTTTTTCCTTTCTCTTCTTAGCTCTCTCAGTGCTCAGCCCCAGCTCTGCTCACAGCAGAACTTTGTTTTGATTGGTCAGCATGGCGGCCATGCGGCCAATCACACGTGAGGATATAGGATACAGGTGATGGAGGGGAAGGCTGTGAATCGTGGCTTCATCTGTTCCTTCTGAGAGAGTCTTCTCAAAGACCGGGCAAAAACTCACTGAGAGGATATATCGGATCAGACCATCCAAGCTGAGGCATCTGATTTTTCTCAATGCCAACCTGAGGACATTAATAATGTTTGCTCCAGTTTGGTTCTGGTTCTGTTTACTTGAGTTGGTTATGTTTGCTTGAGTCTGGTTCTGGTTCAGTTTGCTTGAGTTCGGTTCTGATTCGGTTCTGGTTTGGTTCTGGTTTGGTTCTGGTTTGGTTCTGGTTCGGTTCTGGTTCAGTTTGCTTGACTTTGGTTCTGGTTCGGTTCGGTTTCTGGTTCGGTTCTGGTTCAGTCCTGGTTCGGTTCCGGTTCGGTTCTGGTTCAGTTTGCTTGACTTTGGTTCTGGTTCGGTTTCGGTTCGGTTCTGGTTCTGTTTGCGTGAGTTTGGTTCTGTTTCTGTTTACTTGAGTTGGTTCTGGTTCAGTTTGCTTGAGTTCGGTTCTGGTTCGGTTCTGGTTCGGTTCTGGTTCGGTTCTGGTTCAGTTTGCTTGAGTTTGGTTCTGGTTCTGGTTGGGTTCAGTTCTGGTTCGGTTCTGGTTCGGTTCGGTTCTGGTTCGGTTCTGGTTCGGTTTTGGTTCCGGTTCGGTTCTGGTTCGGTTCTGGTTCAGTTTGCTTCAGTTTGGTTCTGGTTCGGTTCGGTTCTGGTTCGGTTCTGGTTCGGTTCTGGTTCGGTTTACTTGAGTTTGGTTCTGGTACTGGTTCTGTTTACTTGAGTTGGTACTGGTTCAGTTTGCTTGAGTGCAGTTCTGGTTCGGTTCTGGTTGGCTCTGGTTCAGTTTCGGTTCTGGTTCAATTTGCTTGCGTTTGGTTCCGGTTGGGTTCTGGTTCTGTTTGCATGAGTTTGGTTCTGGTTTGGTGACCCTAACCCTAACCCTAATCCTAACCCTAACCCTAACCCTAACCCTAACCCTAACCCTAATCTTAACCCTAACCCTAACCCTAACCCTAATCCTAACCCTAACCCTAACCCTAACCCTAATCCTAACCCTAACCCTAACCCTAATCCTAACCCTAACCCTAATCCTAACCCTAACCCTAACCCTAACCCTAATCTTAACCCTAACCCTAACCATAACCCTAACCCTAACCCTAACCCTAATCCTAACCCTAACCCTAACCCTAATCCTAACCCTAACCCTAATCCTAACCCTAACCCTAACCCTAACCCTAATCTTAACCCTAACCCTAACCATAACCCTAATCCTAACCCTAACCCTAACCCTAACCCTAACCCTAATCTTAACCCTAACCCTAACCCTAATCTTAACCCTAACCCTAACCATAACCCTAATCCTAACCCTAACCCTAACCCTAACCCTAACCCTAATCTTAACCCTAACCCTAACCATAACCCTAATCCTAACCCTAACCCTAACCCTAATCTTAACCCTAACCCTAACCATAACCCTAATCCTAACCCTAACCCTAACCCTAACCCTAACCCTAACCCTAACCATAACCGTAATCCTAACCCTAACCCTAATCTTAACCCTAACCCTAACCCTAACCCTAACCCTAATCCTAACCCTAACCCTAACCCTAACCCTTACCCTAATCTTAACCCTAACCCTAACCCTAACCCTAACCCTAATCCTAACCCTAACCCTAACCCTAATCCTAACCCTAACCCTAACCCTAACCCTAATCCTAACCCTAACCCTAATCCTAACCCTAACCCTAACCCTAATCTTAACCCTAACCCTAACCATAACCCTAACCCTAACCCTAACCCTAACCCTAACCCTAATCCTAACCCTAACCCTAATCCTAACCCTAACCCTAACCCTAACCCTAATCTTAACCCTAATCCTAACCCTAACCCTAACCCTAATCCTAACCCTAACCCTAATCCTAATCCTAACCCTAACCCTAACCCTAACCCTAATCTTAACCCTAACCCTAACCATAACCCTAATCCTAACCCTAACCCTAACCCTAACCCTAACCCTAATCTTAACCCTAACCCTAACCATAACCCTAATCCTAACCCTAACCCTAATCTTAACCCTAACCCTAACCATAACCCTAATCCTAACCCTAACCCTAACCCTAACCCTAACCCTAATCTTAACCCTAATCCTAACCCTAATCTTAACCCTAACCCTAACCCTAACCCTAACCCTAACCCTAATCTTAACCCTAACCCTAACCATAACCCTAATCTTAACCCTAACCCTAACCCTAACCCTAATCTTAACCCTAACCCTAACCCTAACCCTAACCCTAATCTTAACCCTAACCCTAACCCTAACCCTAACCCTAATCTTAACCCTAACCATAACCCTAATCCTAACCCTAACCCTAACCCTAACCCTAACCATAACCCTAATCCTAACCCTAACCCTAACCCTAACCCTAATCTTAACCCTAACCCTAACCATAACCCTAATCCTAACCCTAACCCTAATCTTAACCCTAACCCTAACCCTAATCCTAACCCTAACCCTAACCCTAACCCTAATCTTAACCCTAACCCTAACCCTAACCCTAACCCTAATCCTAACCCTAACCCTAATCCTAACCCTAACCCTAACCCTAACCCTAATCCTAACCCTAACCCTAATCCTAACCCTAACCCTAACCCTAATCCTAACCCTAACCCTCATTGTGGGTCTGACTTTAACAGCAGTTCCACCTTTATTTGATTGTCTTTGGCCGCAGTGTGAAGAAGAAGAAAACCCCTCAGTGGTTTTATTTCTCTTCACTTGTCTTTTGAGCAGCACCCATGACGCATTCTGCAAGTGAATAAAAGCTAAAATGCAGAACTGATCGTAATAAAAACACTTCATAGAGCAACGAGTTTCACTTCCTGTCCGCTGCATGGACTTAACTCAGTGAGTATTACTGCTGCTGTTATCTAAAGCGTTAAATAGCAGGGTTTCAGCTTGTTGTAGCTGCTCCTCTTTACACATTCTCCATTTATGTTCACGGTTCTTGAGCGACGCCCAAGCATTCAAGACCACAACACTCAGGTATATTTACAAAAAGCCAGAAATACATTATTAGATTAATTTAGATTTAACAACCAAAAATATGTGGAGAAGAAAACTCAACATGAAAAACTGTCAGGAGAGGAACTCAAAGGTTATTTTTAGACAGTAAAATTGTTTCCATGATCAGCTCTATTTTTGTTATACTTAGGGATGCACGTGGACAGATGTGCATGGTGCAGGGCAAAGCATGCTGCAACATGACAGCACCTAAGACAAAGACTGCAAGCTAGTGGAGGACCCAAACTGAGCAAAAGTCTCCTTTGTGAGTGTTGCATGAGGACAGTGATGCATTCAAAACTGCTTTTAGACATTAAGGAAACAAACCACCAGGACGGGCAACACTCAAGAAACCATCAGGGCACAAGAGGGCTTCAGCCTCAGTGAAAACTTTACAGTAATGCAAATCAACACTGAAATCAGTCCATCACTTAGTGCTGATTGCAGCATTTTTCTTTCATTTCAGAGAAATCTACATGGCTGTAATGGATTTGTACACACAGCTTGATGTTTACATGTTGCTCCAGTGCAGCTACACTCACTCTCTCAGTAGAGACAAACACACCTGACTCGTGTACAGTTGAGTCAGCAGCAGCAGCAGTTTGTTGGCCGCTCGACAGGCCATCAAGTTGTCAGTGAAAGGAATCAGGAGGCTTCACTGTGCTTTAATAAATTCATATTTCAAATATATGCCTGCAGACAGGAGAGTGTGTGTGACTGGACAAGAGACTGACAGGCATCTGAGGCCTTTAAATAGAGGTGGGATGTCACTTCTCTGAAGAACACCGTGACTGTATGACATGGATTAGCACATTGAACACTGAATAAATTGAGCCAGAGAAGAAGATGGGTTAACTCTGTGCGTCCTGCAGCACATGAAGAGGATGTTCTGCTCTGCATCTTTCTGCAAGTTGTGGATCTGACAGCAACTTCATATGCAAGAATCAGAAATTCAATACCTAATATAACTCAGCCTCAGCTGCTAAGAGTGTTGTTGAGCTCCCACGAGTGCATGAAAGCGATGCAGCAGCACAAGGTTAAACGGGACAGAATCAGATCATTTAGGAAGAAAAAGGAAAAGTAATCAATCCTAACCACGTGGAAATTTATTGCTATTGATCATTTCAATTCAATATTTTCCAGGGAACAAACTCTCTAACAGCATTTCTTACTGATTGAACCAGGTAATTGTCAAACTGAAGTAAAAACCAGTCGTTAAGAAATGAGCCCATCAATCATCTCATTATCGTCTGCACCGCTGCCATTGTGAAGCAATCTGCCGGCAAATGATTCGGAACAACAAAACACAAACGGAGCGTAAATTATGAATCACCTCGTAAATTTGTTTTGACTGTGTTGAGTATCTACAGTAGATAACAAGAGGACGCAGTCTCTGACCTGCGTCCAAACAACATGATGACAGCTGGTCCTCTGCAAATATAGCACCATCATTATTTCTCACAATGCTGCACACAGAATATTTTCCAGGCATGCAGGTTATTATTTCTCTGCATTAACATGAGCGTGTCATGAATTCATCCATCAGTGACTCAGGCTCTGGGGGACTTTATTGGGTCCAGAGTTTGTTGTAACAGAAGAGAGAGAGCAGGTTCAGACATTCAAATGACTGTTTCATGCAAATGCTCAGGAGTGGCACAGAAGCCCAAATTTTGAAAGACTGGAAACTCTGATTGTGATGGGATATAATTTGAATGCAAGGTATTTCTGCAGTGTTTTATTACAGATATTTAGAGCGACTGTGATCATGACTGTTAGCCTAATAGGGTCCATTTACATGCAGCACGTGTGCTCATATTCTGCAAGTATACAAATGCAGTCCAGCTCTGTAATGTGAACCAAAAATACCAGTAGACAATCTGTAATCACGGCAGTCATAATGAGATATTCCTAAAACCAGTCATGTTCTGCCTTCATATCAAACTTCACAACAATGTGTGAAGTATTGAATCAGATCCTTGGAGCTATTATGACTATAATGAATCATTTGCAGCAGGTGAAGGAGGGTTGATAATAAGACAGATGGACAAATTAAACAAACACATCATACAACTTATAAAATGAGTTTCTATCACAGAAACTTATTCATCAAATGCATCATGTCACAACAATCTCCAGGCTTGTAACCGTGCAGACATTTCTCTTTGTTGCATGTCTGACAAGAAACTCTTCAACCAAACAAATAAGAGATAGGCTCGACTTCAGGGCTGTAAAGTACTTTCAGAAATGATTATCTGACAAGATCTGAGTCTTATTCTCTGAGGAGTGTTTACAAGTTTTCAAATTACTTGTCTGCAAGCAGCAAAAAATATGAACCATGATCAATCCTTTTTCATCTAGGCTGCAGAATAAAATCCAAAAATATGAGATCTCACAATCTTTGAAAAATTAAACCAAATATTTGATAAGATGTAAACTGATTCCCAAATAGAAAAGCTTCATAAAAGGTTTTAAAGGAAGCAGAACATTTTGGATTATAAAAAGTTTACTGTGTGCATTTATATTGTATCCCTAGAAAGAGTGTTTTTTCTTCCTGTTTGATTCATGCAACATAAAAATATGTATTTTATGTTTGTAAACTTTAGATCTGACAACAGATTTGTTCCACATTTGGCTCCTGGCACCAGTTTATCAGTGAGTTCAGGAGCTGTGGCGTCCCAGTGGGATTCAGGAGAGGGGAATCACATTCAGCACCACGGACAGCTCCACAAACTCCTGCAAAGACACGTCGTCTGTTGACTGATTCAGTCTGAGACCTGCAGACAGTCAGTTCAGCACATACAGAAAAATTGGTTCTGACTCTGCATCCCCTAACTTCACTTCCAGGTCTATAGTCCAGGAAGTAAAGCCTCTCTGACACCTGCTAGTTTTGAAGACGGGGGTCCAAAAGCAGGAGCACAAACTTGCCGAGGTGAGCACTACTTTTCATACATCCAGTGAGTTAGAGAGAAGTTTCCTGATTCAGCCGCCTGTCATTCTCCCTGCTCCTGCTCCTCCTCATCCTCCCTGCTCCTCCTCCTCCTCTCGGTTTATTAAAGGAGATCTCGGTGCTGGTGGGCTGAGCAGGCACAAACCTCCCGCAGGCTTACTGACGTCTGCTCCAGCTCAGCTAGCTTAGTGAAAGAAGAGCCTGAGAGTCGACTCTGAGGATCTCTGCGGCTGCCCTCTCACTAAACCTTAAATAAAAAAGCCTATTTTAGTTTAAGCAGGAAAAGCCTGTCTGCAGGACTTCTTCTATTCTTCTTCATTGTTAGTTTGATGGAAAATCATCCAGGACTACCACTGTGGATAGAGATGTGGTTCTGTGAAATCAATGCTGCTACACTCTGTTGAATATTACTCGGACTGCTGCCGTCAGCTCTCAGACTGAGACTGACATTATCCAGTCAGATGATGTTTAAGTCCATGATCAGAAAATGTTACAATTTTTCAATAAAGCTTTCTGAAAAAATGCATTCATGTCCTTCTGTACTCATCATTAAATTAATTTAAATTCTGTCTGTGTGCTGATGCCGGCCTGAGGTCACAGAAACTGTAATTTACATTTTTATTGCATAAAAGTCAAATAAAGTCTGCGTCCCTTAATGCAACAATAAAACCAAAGGTCAACGGCCTTGTGCAGCTGTTGGCTTGTGGCTCCACCTCTCTCAGGACGATCATGACAGCATTTCTATCTCTCTATCTTCTGGCTTTCTCATGCAGACAGTTATCTGCTGAGTTAAACCAAACCTCCATTCAGCTGGTGCAGCAGATATAAAAAGTTCCATGACATTTAGTTTTAAGGTGAGCGTCAAACCTTTATTTTATACTCTCACTCATTCAGGAGCAGCTTCACTCCCACTGCTCTCTTTTCCACACCTTGCCTGCTCCCCACACTGCACGTCTATTTGCATAAATATGGTAATGAAGAGGACAGAAAGTGTGTGCTCTGAAATTAACATTTGAACTGCAAGAAATGTTCAAATTGTTCTCAGAGGGCACAAAGCATGCAGCAGTCATGTCATGACACAAATGCAGGGCACCATTGTAAGACACAGGTGATGGGGCTGTGTGAAGTTGCATTGAGCGTGTTGCACCTTTAGATGAATAAATGACGGATGTGACGACACAAATGTGAGCCGTTAAATGCTCAAACGTCCCAATACAGTCCAGCTGCAGACCTCCACTCTCAGCCGACTCTCTTGCAGGGTCCACTCTGAGATCCCCTCCACCGTCAGAAGGAAGTGACGTCAGGATTAAGCCGGCTGAGAGTGGAGGTCTGCAGCTGGACCCCTCTCGGTTTTTCTGCATTTTGATTACCTTGGTTAACCTGATTCCTCAATAGTGTTACATTGAAAAAACAAAGTATAAAATGCAATGAGGAGGGGGAGGAGCCTATCAGACAGCTGAGACCGCGAAGGAGGATTAGATTTACGTCACTTCCGTCCTACGATGGAGGGGAGCTTCTGGTTCACGTTGGAGAGTGGAGTTCTGCAGCTGGACCCCTCTCAAACATCCTCACAGTCCTCAGCTGATTGACAGCAGAGCTCCTGGGTTGGACCCCTGACAGGAGCAGAGATCAGAGGATCTGATCCGCCACCAGACCCAGGGGGGGAAATGTGTTCATGTTCACACATTGGCTGAAGTCTCAACAATCAATGCAACATCTTGCTTTGTGTGTTTCAGAGAATTAAAAATCAACTCTGCAGCCTTTAGGTGACATTTAAAAAACCCTGCACTGGTTTCAAAGTGTTATGTACAATCCTCATTCCCCTTCACGTGGAACAACACAGGTCAGAAAACAGACATTGTTCATGTTAAGTGTTGTGGAGAATTGTTGCGTCGGTGGCTGGAGCAGCGGGGATGTAAAGGAGCCCTCAATCTTGTTACCTTGACCACGATTTCAACATGAAAGAGAAAATCAGAGGCACAATTTAGCCCTGCGGTAGCTGCAGAATAACAGCCTGACGTCACTGACATTAAAACAGCAAGCTACCTCTGAATGACCGACTTTGTTATTGTCACATCTTTAAGGTTACAGCTTTACAGTAAGATGAGGGAGGGTTGTCTTTATCGTCCCTACAAGCAGCTTCTCCTGAGAGATGAGGCATTTACCAAAAAAAATAAAACCCTTCAGAGTGATTCCACACCTCCAGCCGTGTAAAAGATTCTCCAGCTGCTACAAGCTTTTTAGTGGAGCTGGACAGACGCAGAAAATTGCTCCTGTAATTTATGTGAAGCAGAAGTGTTGAATGAAAATGTCGAGGAAGCTGAGAACAGGAGGAGTCGACAGGAGCTGCAGATGACGGTTAAATAAAGACAACGACAGGTTGAGCTGTTTGTAATGATGTCTGAGGGGGAAAAAAACCCTCCTGTGTCCTTGAAAGTCCACATTGTCTGCTTCAAAATAATGATGATGAGTGGTACAGTCATACACCATGAAGAACTGCTGTTAATGTCACACTGGTAGTAATCTCCTCTGCTCGCTCTCTGTGATGTTCTGCATGTTTTTGGCCCGTACAGTCACAGGTGTCTTTATTAGTGACTACACACAGATGGTAAGAATTAATAACCAAGATGCTGAGAGAAACCTTTCATAAAATATATTTGAAAATGTTTCTTTGGACTGTTTATTTCAAGATTTGCAAACACATTACGATATCTGTCTGTAGGTAAATAAGGATGATGGAGTCACATTGTGTGAAAACAATATGAAACAAAAACCTGAGCCTGCACGGTCTGAGCCTGTGGACTGATATGAATGACTCTTCTGTATATTGTCTTAATTTGAAGAATTTCTAGTCTTGGTGCAATGATTGCACTGATTTGTGTAAGTTATAGTGTAATGATGCCATGGACTCAGTCATTTTCTATTGCTGAAAGATGTTGACTTTCTTTCCTGTCAGATTACTGTACTTTCTGGTCCCTGAGGTGGAATTTGCTTTGGGAAATAATGCAAACAAACACACCGGCTCGTGCTACTTGGGTGCAACCAAGCGGCAACGTACGCCTGCGAGAATTAAAGCCAATGCATATGTGTTAAAAACTGCAGTTCATCCAGAATCCGCTTGAGGCTGGCTCCAGAAGTACCGGAAACCACATACACACCAATTCAAAAAAGCTGATCTTTACAGCAGAAATAAACATGTTTACAGCCTGGTACAAGTGTAGTCTGGATAGCTCATTTCTAGATTGGCACACACTGTACGGGGGTTGAATTTTTAATGGAGCGCCGCCTGCAAGCTAGTTCAGGCAGACAACTCAAGCTGCGCTCATTCATACTGACACGTCATCATCCTCTCCATCAGCTGATTTCAACATCCTCTCATTTGGCCCTCTATTTAACCTGCAAGTCTCCCTGTCTCTGCCTCTGCTTTGCAAGTGCTCCTGCTGTCCTGCTCAAGTGCTGTGTGCAAACTTAGTACCCACCTACTCCACCGGCATCCACCTGCGTGCTCCGAGGGGGGTCAGTAGTCCTATCTCATTACTCCTAATGTCTGCATTTAAATAATCTACGAGGAGTAATGAGGTTCAGAGCCCATACGCCAAACACAATACTGTATGCTGCAATAAACTTTATCTTAAGTAAACGTGAGTTGTCTGACTGAATTGAGATTCCGAGTCTTCCAATGAGAGGCACAGCTGACTTGATTGACAGGCGGGAACACTGCAGCTGTTGGCTAGGAGGCTCAAAGCCCGCCTCTTTACATCTCAATCGCTCCACAGCAGCAATATGGCTCCCGCCGACAAAAACAGCGCTTCAGAAACAGATGGGTGACGTCACGGATACTACGTCCATTATTTATACAGTCTATGAAACAAACACAGCGGTTCGTGCAACATAAAACAAATATGGCACACAAGACAGCAACCATAACAACAATCAGGTACAGATGATAAAATAAATGAAGTCATTTAAATATGCACAATAATGTGAAACTTAAAGAAACAGGAGAAAAGACTAAAAGGAAGTAAATAAAACAAAAGTGAAGCACTGTGCATCATTCTGTGGATCATCAGGAGTCAGGTGGAGCTGGTTGTTCCTTCAGCAGTGAGACTGAGGTCGGAGAACAGACGGCTGACATCCGTCACTCTAACGTCTGATGTCTGAGTGTGGTTTGAAGGATTTCTGACTCTGAGATAATTAAGATCTGAAGAGTGAAGCACTTTGTTGACACTGAGAAGCTTTGTCACTGCTGTGATATGAACGACATTATCTCCCGCGTAACTTCCAGACAGCTAGACTCTGCACGTCCTCTGTGAGGCTGCCTCTCCTCTGACAGGTAGTGAAGCAGTCACAGTCCTGATAGGCTTCAGTTCCACAGTGTTTAGTTGACCTCATATTGACCCTCTAAACACAATTTGTTTCTTATTCACAAACTAAAATGAGCTCTCAATAAATATCTCCATGCATATTAAAAACTGCGACCTGATAGAGTATCAGGCTATTAACCGGGCTGTGCAATTTTCCAGGCGGCAGCTTAATGTAGCATGGATTAATATTTTGGAGGTCTGGAGGAGTCTTGTTTGTTTGCTGTGTGTGTGAGGCTTCGGCTGCAGACTGTAATTGATCAGGTTTGTGTTCTACAGGCTCAGGTGATTACTCTCAGACAGACAGCACAACAAAGGGTTCATAGACACAGCCTCAGTTACTCCAGGGGCATGATGCCGGAGAGAGAGGCCAGCAGACCTGAGATAAGCAAGGTGGTGAAGAACGCATTACCGTGCAGTGTTCGCTTAAATGAGGAGGGTGGTTCTGGACTGTCTGTCAAAGCTTTTAAACGGACTGTGGTGGCTCTGATTAGCACCTGTCCTTAAAAATAAACCTGTCACAGAGTCCACCATGCATCAGTCCTCTGCTGTGGATCTGTTCGGTGAGTGTTTATGATATCAAGCTCCATATGTGTTCGGGAATCCGCAGTGTGTTCAGTCCTGTTTCCCAAAATAGTGTATGTACGCAGTGGCTCCCACTGTGTGACCGTCTGATCCGCCTTACAGTCACGTGACCGAGCTGAGCTCCTCTGGCTCTATACCTTTGTTTACACTCTATTCCGCTGCATAATACACAGAAAACACACACACTCTGAAATGCCAATTTTCTTTGTTGCTTTTCAATTACAGCAGTGTTGTTTATTAACTTAAGGTAACTGCTTCCCTTAGTGTTGGCTCTGCTTCCCCCTCAAGCTGGCATGAAGCAGAACTAAACAGAGCTGCAGAGAGTTTTAATCATTTGTATGCAGCACTATATTTCAAATGCAAAGTATTTTCCTCTTTGTTGTCCTCTTTGGACGATAAATCTGCCACTTGGAAATAATTTATCTGAAAACTGCTCAAAACAGACAACAGATAGCTGCTGCTGCTGGAAACTGAGAATGCATGTATTTACATATTTGCAGAGGATGAATGTTTAAAGGGATATTTCAGGTTTTTTTGAAGTGGGGTCGTATGAGTTACAGTACATTAGTGCTCCTGCTAGGACCATATTTTCTTAACTTTGGCGAAATTAGGCAAAATAGGAGGCCCAGTCCACAGAGAAAATAGCCTAGCTTGCCTGCCGGTCCTCTGGGAATTTTCTCATTAAAGGGGAAGAGCTCACCGGCACGCATTGTGGCAAACAGGAGCACTAATGTACTGTAATGTACTGTACCGACCCCACTTCAAAAAAACTGAAATATCCCTTTAAGGATTACGCAGCCAAATGACTTTACATACACATTAAGCACATGGCAGGACGCAGAAGAATGTTTGCAGCCTTACCGTCGAGCTCCTCCACAGAGATGCTGGCGAGCACGTCGCTGTCACTGTCCGACAGCGAGCGGCTCAGGTAGTTCCCCTTGTAGAGCAGACCTGCCGTCACATGGTGGAACGGCATCTTCTCCCTGAGAGACAGAACAAGGAAACTTTTAATCCACAGCAAAGGAAGGAGAAGAAAGATCCTCCAAAATGACTGTGTCTGACATTGTACTACGCCTCTGGGACTTTCTTCATCCTCCTCATAAGCTTCCCTGCTGTATCTGCTCATCCACCTCAATGAGATCTACCTCCTCCATGTCATCAGTGATCATCACATCGTCCCTGAGAGGGAGCAGTCTTTCCAGCTGGAGCATGAGATGTTCTGGGAGCCAATGTTTCTCTGGGAACTCTGAACTCTGGAACTTGATGATCAGCTGTCCCTTTTCATAAGGCTCCTTGTAAACTGGCATGCCCTCACTCTGAACACATTTGATGTCACCATGCATGATGATGAGCGCTCTGTCGTCTAATGTTAAAACAGTCTTCTTGAAACCACACAGAGCAGGAGGAGGGAATCCTGTGAGTGATTTCACGTTCTTGAAACCTGCAGGAATTCAAGCTTCTGAGAACAGAGCTGCAGCTTCAGTGAATTCTGCTAAACTAACATGAGACTCTCACTTATTCATTATCTATTCATATCATCTGAAGCAGAAGAGGCTGGTTTTCCTGATTGTGCTCCTGCTGAAGCTGAAACAAATTACAAAGTGCAGCAGCGTAAACCGGACCCATAAATGAAGCAGAACTCATCGGCTAAATGGAAACTCTCACACTGATGAAGTCTCATATAAGTAGAGGTGAACGTAGTGAGTGTGTGTGTTAGCGGAGAGCACGAGTGTGTGTGTGAATGTGTGTGCATGTGTGCAGTATTGTATGTGCAAGTGTGAGAGAGGCAATTAATTATTCAATAAATGGAAGCCCAAGGGCACAGGAGGAAAATACGAACACGCAGAGCAGAGAGATTTGGACGACGACTTCTTCCTGGTCTCTAATTGGATTTGGTCTCAATGAGCAATCTGAGGTGACACTCAGGAGACAGAGTCAGAGTTCAGAATGCCAGACTCTTACTGCTTTGAATCGATCTGCTTTTTCTCTCTTGTCTGTTAAACTTCAGATGATACTTCTGCAGAGTCGTGAAAGCCTCACGATTACAAACCCGTCTCCTGTTAAATCATGATAGACCATCAAAGTGAATCATCATTGCTGCGCTGTAATAATGATGAGTACTTAGAGCAATAAAGGGTTGTCAATGATTTATTCATGTTAGTAATGCCTCGTCATTAAGACGCCTGTCCTAACATCACCCTTAGCTTTTCTCTCATCCTGCAGGACTGATGGAAGTCAGTTTCTAACCGTTCCACTATAAGAAAAATCTTTTGCACAGTATGATAAAAGTGCTTTTTCCTCCAACCACGAAGCTGGTTAATTGTCACAGCGTGGTGTTAGGACAGAGGCCACACCTCAACGCATTTCTGTGTCAAGCCCTTGAGTCAGGCAGCTCCTTATTCCAATCTACTGGAACATTATAAAGGAAAAGACTTCCTACTGGAGTCATCTTGAGATTATTTGGTCTGCATGTGTAACTATCCATAAGCAGTACCTCCAAATCACGGTCACATACAGTTGAAACCAGAAGTTTACATACACTGTATAAAAAGAGACATAACCTTTTTTTTCTCACCATCTGACATCAAATCAGACTAATCTTTTTTTGTTGTAGGTCAGTTAGGATTGCCAAAATTATTTCTATTTGCTAAATGTCAGAATAATGACAGAGAGAATTTATTAGAGATTTTAGTATTACTTTCTTCAAAGTCAAAAGTTTACATACACTAAGATTACTATGCCTTTAAACAATTTGGGAAAGCCCAGATGATGATGTCATGGCTTTGGAAGCATTTGATAGGTGTATTGACAGCTATTGAGTTAATTGGAGGCACACCTGTGGATGTATTTTAACGGCACAACTCAAAACACACTGCTTCCTTGTGAGACATCATGGGAAAAATCAAAAGAAATCAGCCAAGATATCAGGAAGAGAATTGTCGACCTCCACAACTCTAAGTTTATCCTTGGGTACAATTTCCAGATGCCTGAAGGTTCCACGTTCATCTTTACAAACAATCATATGCAAGTATAAACACCATGGGAATGTCCAGGCATCATACCGCTCACTAAGGACACAGCTTCTGTGTTCCAAAGATGAACATCTATTGGTGCGAAATGTGTTTATCAACCCCAGAACAAAAGCAGAAGACCATGGGAAGATACAGAGCAAATATATAATAAAATAAGATGGAATGAAATAAATTAAAATGTAATCAAAATTAATGCCAGATTTCCACTCAACCATGATTAAAAGCCAGGGAGAAGAGATGAGTCTTTAGAGAAGATTTGAAAACCTCAAATGATCCCTCAATCACTCCCTTCTGGTCCAGGAATCACTCCTATACTGACTTCTTTTAGAACAGTGGTTCTCAGCTGGTCTGGTTTCGGGACCCACCATCACTCCTTAGCGATAAGCCACGACCCAAATTTTTATGGCATCATACTTTAACTTGCCAACACCTCAGTGCACACAACACACTGAGGTTTTTGTCATCCTTTATTATCAATATTGTCGTGGAATTTTCATAGTCTTATATATATGTATCTAAGAATGTTTAACTATTGTATTCTTTCAGTCTAAATGTCATGTTTAGAGTAACTTGTTTCCTATGTCGTCTGTGACGGGCAAGATCGTGTCAGGGTAGTAGTCAAGGTCTCTCCCCCTGCTCCTGTCTTTATCTGTGTGTTATGGCCGACTTACTGTCTCCAGAACTAGAGCACAGGTCTTCTTCCCACTTGTTGTGTTCCTATTGTTCAAACATGGTTATCTAACTTTAGTGTCGTCTTCAGAGGGAATAAATACCATGCCAAGGGTTTTGTCTGGCAGAACTGACTTGGCATTGCACTGCACTCTCCTGCCTGTGTACTGTTATGTTATTTCTCCTTGATCAAGTTCTACATAAACTATTTCAACGTAAGCCGTCCGAGTCTCCTGAGTCTTCTGTGTCCAGTGTCCAGTTTGTTGCTGAATTCCATCACAAATATGATAAAGCCCATATTTAATGTAGTCACTGTATTATTTGCATTTAGCCATGCTTATTTCCCATGAGCAACATACATACTTTGATTGTCTTCTTCTATTCTGTAAAATGCACGGTGTCACTGAGCATTACAGGGCATTATCACCACCTGCTGTCCTGGAGTGTGAATAGACGGTACTCAGCTAGAAAAATGCCCTTCAAAATAAAAGCACAGGATTTTTTATCTACTTTTTTTTTTCCCAGCCAAAGGCCCACGACCCACTCAAAATGAGTCCTTAGAAGATAAACATTAAAGCGATACATGCAAACATCTGCACACCTTTTCAAAGGACAGCAGGACTTCAACCCTGTGAATCTGATCCAGAATCTGATCCTGACGGAGAGGCGCCTGCAGCAGGACCTTTCTGAAGGATTGGTCACAGATTTAGTGTTTCTTGTTGTTTTATTTATCAGTATGTCGACGTGTGTCTTGGTACACAGCTACGAACATGTAGCTATGTGGCTATGCTAATTAGCGCTAGCACTTATCCATGACAAATAAATATCATCCACTAGATCTTCAAATCTGCAGACATGGGGAGTAAAACCGACCTCTGCCAGAAAGGCAGAGGGACCTTTTCTGAAGGATTGGTCACAGATTTAGTGTTTCTTGTTGTTTTATTTGTCAGTATGTCGACGTGTGTCTTGGTACACAGCTACAGCTACGACATGTAGCTATGTAGCTATGCTAACTAGCGCTAGCACTTATCCATAATAAATAAAAATCATCCACCAGATCTTCAAATCTGACAGTCTGGCCACTTGAAAAGCTGAAAACTACATTTCCACTTGCACATTGAGGCTTTTTCTGACTGCTACATGACAAGTTGTTAACTTATTTGCAAAGGGCTAGACGCTTCTCACAGCCTTGTGTTTGCAAGACAGACACCATCGGACTATACACCCAAACAACGCTCCTTTAATCAGCTTAAAAGAAAACATTAGAAGCATCAGAGAATCATTCGTCAAAGGCTAAAGTCAAAGTCAGAGTGTTATCTGGAGTATTATTAAAAAGGGAAACAGAGTGTACTTTGAAAAAACTTATTTCAGAGAGAGATAAAGTGGAAAAGCAAATAAGAACCTACGTAGAGACAGAATTGCACTTCAGAAATGTGATACACTTTCTATCTGAGTTCAGAAAATAACTCCAACTTCATTTTCTCAGCTGTGAAAGAACATGAAGACGTAATCTCTGTGCCATATAGCTGATAATAAAATATGTCTTGAATTTTACTCTTTGAAACTCTTCCTCCTGTTTAGAGGTATTCTATCTTAGTCCAGAACCTAAAAACACCTCATGTTTCACTGTTTGGAGCAGCCAGCCATCCATTACCTCACAAATTGAAAACTGGGCCCTGCATCTTTCTTGTTTGTCAGCTTAATAAGCATGCAAAGAGAAAAACGACTGCAACTGTGCCCACAGCTTCCTTATGACCGGCTTCCACGGCAGCTAATGTGGGGATTTTCATTTCCTAATTCATCAATTATTCAGCCATCTCTGCGCTGTCATTATGAATATTAAAATCATCACTCCCCTCCTTTCTTTCATGTTATCATCAGGAGTCAACCTGATGTGGTCAGCAGTTTGATGCAGGTGTAAGCTGTCCTGATCTTTTTTGCAGTGTACATGAGGAGCATTGATCAAATGATTCACCTCACAGGCTCAGAATTTACATTCCTTTCATTACATTTTTCAGGAGCAGACTTTCATCCAGGTTTTAATAACTCACTGACTTCATAAACGAAGGAGGGAGGAGGGGTTAAAGGATGTTTGAGCTGTTTTGCTGCTTCGCCTTCACAATGACAGGTCAGTCAGTGAGTGTTTCACATGTTTGCATGCATGCTCTGAGCATGCAGGGAAACTTTGGCTTCCATTGAGAGTGTTCTCACGTTTCGGACACTCTAACTTATCTGCCCATTCAACTGCATGCTCGCACTGATCCGGAGACAGGCAGCAGCTGCAGCAACGAGGAGTTGACTGATGGAGAGACAAGTCAAGGATGCACCAGTGAGAAAGAATGACGCAAGCGGAAACCTCTGGTGTTGAAAAATGAAGCCAATGCAAGAAACTGTAGAAAAACACAAGGGGAAGAAAGAGTGCGTCTACATGGACTACAGAATCCTGGTTTTGATCTGCTTTTTTATGCATCCCATATTTGTGTTTGTGTGTGTAAACAGCATATCCTGATTTCAGAATCCAGGATAAGCCCTCCTCCTGATTTTGAGAAAGCCGATTTAGCTACCTGGAGAACTTCAAAGAAAATACACACTCTGTCATGTTTACTCCTTCCCCCGGTTTCTGACCTGCAGACTCATCTTCAGCTAAGTCACGAATCAGCAAATCAAACATGTTCGCCGTAACGAAGGTGTCCTGCTTCTGGCGTGCTGCCCTATTCATCCAAAAGTCTTCCCTCCACTCAGATTCAGGGGAGCATGCCTATGTTCCCCCAGCCCTATGTTCCCACAGCCCTGTGTTCCCACATTTCGGCATCTATAAGCTCTGCTTCAGCCGAAAACCCTTTTCGATCAGCCTATTTTATTTTTTCTTGTAATGATTGTGATTGTGACGATTTCTGCTGGGAACTTTGGGAACATAGGGACGACCCCAGATTGGGCAAACTCCATGAAGACGACCCTGTCCCATGAGTCACACCTATACATCTTTACCCACTGCTCCCTATAGTCTGATGCTGTGGCAGTGACAGGCTGACAGCAGTCAGAGGTGAAGACATGTTAAGTATTTGCTGTCGCTCTCTTCTCCTGTTAAAGGAAATGAGGTGGGTGCACCGTATCTGCAACGCCATGTTGGCATCTAACAGAGCTACGACTGCATTTAGTCACTGAGGTCTCATTTTCATCCGATTCTAAAATTGCTGCAGTTTGTGTGGTGGAAAAATAATGTTGCAGGTGCCTGCATGAGTACCATGCAGTAATCAGAAAACCAGGATGCAAGTATTAGACTGTATGAATAATGGATGTAGTATCTGTGACACCACCCATCTGTTCCTGAGCGCTGTTTTGAAGCCAATTGTCGGCAGGAGCCATATTGGAAATGCTGAACACATGAGGTAAAGAGGCGGGGTTTGAGCCAACAGCTATGTGTTCCCGCCTGTCAATCAAGTCAGATTCTCGATGAGATGCAGTTTATATCACTTCCCCATGGGCTTCATATTTTAAGACCAGAGGTTGCCGCTTGGTACAGGGAGAGAATAACCAGGTGTGCATGTGAACGCCATATCCTGAATATGATCAAACCAGGATAAGGCTCATAACTGAGATACTCAAGTCCATGTTGACACACTCATAGGTGACTGCAAAGAATGGAACCTCAGAGATGACTGCAAATCTAAAGAAAGCAGACACATCTGACGTTGGGTTGAAGACAAAGAGAGAAAAACACTCCTGCAATGATCACTTAACACCAGAGGTGTAGCCAAAGAAACAGAACTGAGATCTTTGACATGGATACAATAAACCAAGCGACGAATGAAATACTCAGAACAATGCTGAAACAATTAGTGGACAGAATGGTTTAAGAGTCCGTCAAAGGACAGAAAATTAATCTGTGAGATTGTTTCAATCATCTGATTAGTAGAGAAAATAATCTCAAGCTCCATTACGTAGCTTTTTGTTAACCCTGCGTTAGTTTGACTTTAAAGGTGACATATCATGCAAAATTGACTTTTTAATGGTTCTCTACCTGAAATATGTGTCCCTGTCTACAAAGCCCCCGAGAATGAAAAAAATCCATTCTGCCCCTGTTCTGATTTCTCCACCTTTCTGTAAATGTGTGCTGAAACGAGCCGTTTCAGACTTCCGTGTTTTTGTTACGTAACAACAATATCCGGTCTGTCACGGAGTCAGAGCTCAGAGCTTGTTCAGCCCATAGACTGTATAAAATAATACTGAATCCCTCCTCTGTTTTTTTTTACCTGCACAAATGTGTGCTAACAAGGAGCTTAGGAGGGAGGCATGCTAGTTGTAGGCTGTCTTAATAAACACAAAGGTCAGTTTTACTCCCCACGTCTGCAGATTTGAAGATCTAGTGGATGATTTTCATTTATCATGGATAAGTGCTAGCGCTAGTTAGCATAGCTACATAGCTACAAGTCTTAGCTGTAGCTATAGCTGTGTACCAAGACACACGTCTACATACTGACAAATAAAACAACAAGAAACACTAAATCTGTGACCAATCCTTCAGAAAGGTCCTGCTGCCTTTCTGGCAGAGGTTGGTTTTACTCCCCACGTCTGCAGATTTGAAGATCTAGTGGATGATTTTTATTTGTCATGGATAAGTGCTAGCGCTAGTTAGCATAGCCACATAGCTACATGTTCGTAGCTGTGTCCCAAGACACACGTCTACATACTGATAAATAAAACAACAAGAAACACTAAATCTGTGACCAATGGTTCAGAAAGGTCCTGCTACAGGCGCCTCTCCGTCAGGATCAGATTCTGGATCAGATTCAGAGGGTTGAAGTAACGTGATCTCTGAGCAGCCGTGTATATTCAGCCAACATGTAAACATTAGATCAACGTGCTGGACAGCCGAGGCACATCCACTTCCTGAGGGGGCGTGGTCAGAGAGAAAACAGAGTGTTCTGAGGAGGACTGAAGAAGAGGGCTTTTCAGGCAGACCAAAATCTGATTTGAAAGTGTTTTTTTGAGCTTAAACTTTAAAGACATGTTTTGGGGACCTCTTAGACCAATATATATTGATGAAAAAAGCGTGATATGTCACCTTTAATGATCTGTGTCGTTTTAATTGATTTGAGTGTCAGCTGTTAGATGGACAAAAAAAGGCTTTTTCAAAGAGTAAGTGATGAAGTGTTTGTGCAGGGCGCTGAAGTCGCACTTCTATTAGATGAGTGTCATCAGCTGTTTCAAACGTGCTTCAAATCAGAGGCTCACAACTCAGTCAGTGTGGCATCGAGTGGCATTCATGAAGGTGAACTACAGGAACATTTAACCTGACACTCTCAAACACTCTGCAGCGTTTGTAGAAGAGGGTTGGGTCTCTGCAGAAGCATCACTGCTGCCCTGATTCTTCCAGAAAGACAGTTTCAGAGTGTCAGATCTTTTGTTTTTAATATAGAAACCCTTCTGCATCACTGAGTGAAGCCAGTAATATGCACTGACACATCTTTAGTTCCAAATAACAACTATAAAGAGCGAGAGCGGCAGATCTGACATCTTTAGCAAACAAAGATGTCAAAGTGTCTTAAATTCATTGTGCAGGAATATCATGTGCATAAAATCAGAGCAGAGAGTGTATAATGTGCCGGAGAATACTTGATCTCAGCTCTTTAGGAAGACACCGGTTCACAGAGCTGTTCACAGAGCTGTTCACAGCCTTCAGCTTCATTACACTTGATTAAATTGATCAAGGTCTCAGTAGGAACGAGCTAATTTGCCCTTCAGGAGCGGAGCAACATATAGTAATCACTTAAATCAGGAAGTAATCACCGCAGCCTCAACCAAGACCGTGGAGAATGTGTTCTCTATTCCCTGAAAAGTGATATATCAGTTCCATGAAAGAGAGCCCAGGATTGTGGGATTTAATAGTCAGATTGAGCGGCTGATAAAAACGAGCCGCAGAAATGACTTAAGATAAAATCGGCGGATGATACCTCAGAGTGTTGCTGAGCAGGATGCTTTGATGGATTCTGAATTCACATATGCTCTGTGTGTCTTTTAACAGGACTTAAAAACAACTAGATTCACTCACTATGAGTTAAATCTTTACTTTATTGATCCTTTATTCTATAAAATACAACAACATGTGGATTACATGCACTAAAGAATTCCCCATGTCCTCAAAGTGCTGTTTTTTTCTAACCAATGCTCCAAAATCAAATGATTACCTCAGGATTAATTGACTAACTGTTTTAGTATAACCTCTAAATGACCTGTGAGGAATTCATCTTGTGTGAAAGTATTAAATCGGTTTAGTGGAGCTGTTGTGTTTAGTCGAACAAGACCGACACAGAATGTGCAAAATCCACTCACACGTGGACGCGACACTAAAAGCTGCTCTCATTTTATGGGATATTAATTTAGACTTTACATTACATTGAAGCCATTAGCTAATGCTGTTACCTAAAGTAACTTTCAGTGAGAGAGCGAGTCCCAGTTCAGCGGGTCTAGCTCAAGGACATGATGAACCGACACAGGGGGGGGGGGGGGGGTTGTTGATGGCTGCACTCGCTGTGATTGGACCTGTGGCATTTAATCACCAAGACAACCTGATGCTCTGCAGCTGGAGCTCCAAAATTCAAGACTCATTTTACAGAATGATCAACATATTTCCACTCTTTGAAAACTAAATGTTTCATTTAGTGAGTTTTTGAAAGGAAGTAAAATATAAATCCTTAAAGCTGGGGTTGGTAATCAGATTTAGATCCACTTTTTGTTATACTGGTTAAAATGATCTTTATGTCCTGATGGTAATCAATACATGATGTGTTCTTAAAAAAGAGGGAAGAAAAGCTGCTATCTACAGCCGGAGTAAACCTGGGAAAACACCAACCAATCAGCCTTTTTTGGGTGCCAAAATTTTAAACCATTCAAATCCCGTCCAGCCGTTCTGCCCTCCTCCTGCGCGTACATTTCCCCGGCGTGCACTCTGAGTCCCCGTCTCCTGCCTCTACTTCCCCTGACTCTATTTACTGCCCCTCTCGCTCGACCTCGTGCCTGTCCCCTCTGACCTGATGAGGTGCTTTGCTCAGGACTGTAGTCCGGATCAGAGTCTAAAAAGCTCTCACCACGGGGGCTCTGACAAGCAGAAGAATTAATGACATTCAGTAACTCCTACAGAAATGTAGATGTACTGTAGCGTCCGTCCGGACACTGTAGGGATGACGAGCCGATTCGTGAACACGTTTAGTTTTAATAACCGTCTGTCATAGATTAATACGACTTAAGGTGCGTTCAACGAAGCTTTGGTGTTCATATGTTGCTCAAATCAGCTTTTCAGCTCTGAGAAGTTTTGGGATTGCTCCGGTTGTTTGCCTCCTTCTCCTTGCTTCTTCATAGGCTCAGGTTGTTATTCTAAAATGTAGTACTTTAACCTCACAGAGCATGGGAGTAGCCGCTCTACAATTCTAATGCTAATTCTAAAGGGAAGGAAATTGTAGAATACTTCAGAATTCTGCAATTTCCTCTCAAAAGCTCAGTCTGAGTGATCGTTCAGTAACAGGTGTGTGCAGGAGTGATAACAGGCTTTGCATTTCCTCAATTTACTATCAATCATATTCAGGAACACAAGCATCTTTAACATGAAAATAAAGCAAGGGTTTGGAAAAGTTCTGCAGAGAATCATCTTTCTTTTGGTGTTTTGATTCAGTCATTAAAGTCCAAACACTGTTGGCTGCAAACTGTTAGATTTGATGATCAATCAGCAAAAACAGTAGTACAAAGTACAAACTTCTTTTCAAAACATCAGGATTTAAGAGACACCTCCTTTTAGTCAACAGAACCCTGAGAGGATTAAAAACCTTGTCTTCTTTTAAAGTGTCTCTCCTGTAACCTACAATGCGGACAGCAGACAAAATGCATGCATCATTAAAGTCCTTTAAGTCTCTGCTGTGTTGTTAAGTTCGGGTCACAACCCAATCAGCGCGTACATAAATAAAACCACCTCCACTAAAGCTGTGAGCACGCCTGCAGGACGGAGCAGCTCTTGTGTCGACACTCGCAGAGGAAGACAAAGATGACGGGACTCAGTGAGACTCTTTGACCTTGAAGGAGGAGGCGTTTAGCTGCTGAGCTGTTGACGGTGCAAACCTGCACGTCTTTAAAGAACCAGCAGGTAGACGTGAGGGCTAATTTCTCTCTGCACACTTGTAGTGTCCTGAAACTAATGCGACATTAGAGATTAGTGTCATGCCTTTAAATTGAAGAAGAGAGGTTTGAGAACAAAAGAATCAGAAACTTGTCAATTCTGATTTCATGAGTTTCTTTAAGCAGCTGCAGGGAACTCTGATCTGACGTTGATTTCAGTGCACACTTTGGACAGCTCTCTTGTCTTTACTGATCTTGTCCTTCACTTGAGTCTCTGCTTCCTTTTGTCTCATGTCACACTCAATGTCTACGTTTACATGAGACTTTTAATTCCTCTTTAATCCTCTTTAAAAAGATTTAAAATGACTTTGTAAACACCTAACTACGAATGAAAATGACCATTCTGAATTAAACTTAAATCCAAAGTAAGTGTCTGGTTTATTCAGATTTTTTAGATATATTTTGGGGCTTTTACACCTTTATTGATAGAGGAAGAGGACAGTGGATAGTGTAGGAAACTGGGAAAGAGTGGGGGAATGACATGTAGGAGAGGAGCCACAGGCTGGATTTGAACCCGGGCAGCCCGCTACATGGGCGCACAACTTAACCAGAAGGCCAAGTCTGCACCCTGGTTTATTCTGATTTTAAATCTGAATTGAATAATTCCTCGATCATGTATACGTTCATTCTGCTTTAAATTAATTCCTGTCGCTCTGCACATGCTCGTTCCCTTGTCCTGTCGCCATGACGCACATATTCCAGGATGGCCGCCCGAAGCAAGCGTCAGACTCGAGCCGTGACTATTTATTTCATAGAAGCCTGAGAAGAAATGGATATCATGAAAAGAGTTGAAAATAATAATAATTCATAGAATTGATATAGAGCTTTTCTTAATACTCAAAGTCGCTTTACATAAGGTGAAAACTAAAAAATAAAACATATAAATAAAACAAAACAGGGACAGAGGTGGGGCGGGGGGGAGAGGTCATGTGTTGTATGCTTTTTGGAACAGGTAGGTCTTGAGGTGGTTTTTAAATGAGAGGAGAGGGTCAGAGTTGTGGATGTGTGGAGGGAGAGAGTTCCAGAGAGTGGGGGGCAGCGATGGCAAAGGCTCTGTGGTCCCCCCAAGGTGCGGTGCTTGGACTTGGTGATAGGGGACAGGAGGTCGGCATCTGAGGATCTGAGGCGACGAGATGGGGAGTGGCGTTTGAGGAGGTCGGTCAGGTAAGAGGGGGCGAGGTTATTGAGGGCTTTGTAGGTGATGAGCAGGATCTTGAGGTGGATTCGGTGCTGAATGGGGAGCCAGTGGAGGTGCTGAAGGATGGGTGTGATGTGGGCTCTGGAGCGGGAGTGGGTGAGTAACCGGGCAGCTGAATGATGGACAGAAGCATAAAAATGTGGACCTTTTTAAAGCTGTAGCGTCCAAGTTAATCGAGGGAGGTTTCCCTGACAGAGACGCCACACAGGTTAAAAAACAAGTGGAAAGTGTTGAAGCAAGAGTACAACAAGGTTGTTTTTTCTGGTAGACATAAATACGTCACGCCCGCCCCTGTCCAATCAGATAGATAGATAGATAGATAGATAGATAGATAGATAGATCTTTATTTGTCCTTAATAAGGAGATTTGTTGCCACCGTCTGTACAGGAATACATGTAAGAACACAATAACCATAAACATCTACCCAGCCTCACAGCAATGGTGCCCCGCATCCCACAAATATACACACCAGACACATATGAACACACTGGACACAAATATGCATACCGGACACATATAAACACACCGGACACATTACAGTGGCATTCTGTTTAGCAGTTCTATGGCCGATGGGACGAAGCTTCTGCCAAACCGGGCTCGCCTACAGTAAGGGGAACTGTACCTGCGACCGGAGGGGAGTAGTGTGAAGACCGAGTAGAGGGGGTGTTGGGGGTCCAGTGTTATAGTCCGTGCTCTGCGTGTGATGGCTCTGTTGTTGAGGTCAGACAGGTTGGGTGTGGGGAGGCGGATGATTTTGGTGGCAGTGTTTGTGGTGCGTATGAGTTTGTTTTTGTTGGAGACAGTTAGCATGTTGTAGTAGCAGGGGGAACAGTAGAGGAGAATGGGTTGGATGATGCTTTGGTACAGTAACAGTAGAAGGTGGGGGGCGACAGAAAGTGCTTTGAGTTTGCGGATGGCAGAACCCTTCACAACCCCCAGACCTTAACGGAAAATGAATAAAGACGATTAAACGTGTTTTCAATGTAAACCTCAATTCAGAATTACTATTTCCATGTAAACGTGAAGGAGATACTTTAATTCTGAATAATTCATTTAGAATTTAAAAACAGCATATTCACACTGAGCAGACGAGACAAAATAACTCAGCAGAAAAAGTCTATTCATGAGCCGACGGTCCGGGTTACTCTGAAGGTCATACAAAGATATTTGAATCAAATTTAGATCCTTTCATAAATAGTATCTCTTCAGAGTTATTTGAATCATTCATGGTCAAAAGATGTTTGATGAATCATGCTTCACTTCTGCTTATGATATTTAACTCTGTGAAACAAAGGCAGTTAGACAAAAACTAGTCCTCTAAAATACTGGTCCTAAAGATTGGATATTGTGCACCCTGACAGCTGACTAATGAAACTCATTGATCTACTCCTTTGTAATGAAACTCCGTCACATACATGGAAATCCACCCTGCCAGAGTCAAACCTCTCCTTCTATCTTTCTAAGAAATGACAAATCATCCCAGGACCCCACCAGAGCACCGGACCAGCCCTCTGCTCTGAGTCCTGCCTCTTTGGAGAGAGAGAGGGAGCACCCTGATGAAAAGAGCTCAGCATTATTCAAAGCTTTCTGCATGACAAGGAGGCAAGATGGCAATTTCTCACATCGCACCCTGCAGCACAACAGCCAGCAGCACCGGGCCGATACTGGTGTGGGGGGGACACACACACGCAGAACACTGTGTACAGGCAGGAGACCCTTCAGACGCTAAATCTACTCTTTAACAACAACCATTACACACCGACATCTC
Organism: Notolabrus celidotus; assembly: GCF_009762535.1. Taxonomy (NCBI): domain Eukaryota; kingdom Metazoa; phylum Chordata; class Actinopteri; order Labriformes; family Labridae; genus Notolabrus; species Notolabrus celidotus. Next base: position 31,007,798 of record NC_048285.1, on the reverse strand, counting down.
AAGAGTCTGTCTCAAATGTTGAAGAACACGGTCTTAAGTTTGAGTTACTCAGCTGTATATCATTCTCTTTCAGGGTACAACAAAAACTCACTATTTCCATTCCACTGACAAATTGCCTTTCGCTCCCTTCACCAGTGAAAACTGCTGAGCCATAAAACCAAAAGAAAGGTGAGCTTTGCTTTGAGGATAAATCCACATGAGATCACAAAGGGTAGTTAATGCGTTCTGCACTGCTCTCCGCTGCTTCAGATTCTTGTTTGATCACGTCTTTAAAAAAGAGACGTGACAGAAAGAGAGAAGAACACCTGGTTAGACATCACAGACTGAGGTGTGACCACAGAGATGGAATATTTAAAGGTTTCCACGCAGAGAGAGACAGCAGCAAGTTTCAGTGGGGTTTTCATGGTCTCCATGTAACCTTTATTAAACAAGACGATGTATTAAAATCAGAAAGTCTTAGTGGAGGGACGTCCGGGCAGCACAGCACACTTATAACAGAGCAGATGGGGAAGGAGGCATAACGCAGACGTGTGAGATACTGGATACGTCTCAACCAAATGTAAACACAGCCAACTGGACATGCCCAGTTCAGGATACACCAGCTCCAACACAAGAGGTTTACTGACAGCATCAACATCTTCTCAACTCAGACTTATCACATGATTCTTATGGATAGCCTGGGTGGTGTTTCAGTGAAGGGGGGCAGCTCGGTGACATCTGATGACTCTGTCCACTCATGAACGTGTGTAAACACAGAGAGCTTTAAAAGAGACCATGCACTGCAGCATCAAACTCACACACACGACGGAGATGCAACAACATCAATTTACAAACAGAGCAAGTCATGATTAAGATGGATTTACTACTTCTGACCGCTGGACCGTTCTTATTCATCAGGTGTGTAAAGAGACACAAACGAGTGTCTCTGCATCGTAAACAATAAGGTGGAGGGTGTCGCTGTGGATCAATAAGACACGGCTAAGCCTTGTAAAAAGCCTTAAAGGACTTCCAGAGCTCCGGACTGTGCAGCAGACGCTTTTTTGAAAACGCAGCCAACCAGCTGGAAAAGCAATCCATCAAAGCATCAGTCTGAAGCAAGAGTCCAACAGTCTCCTAACTGAGAAAAGGAGACGGGAGCGTCCCACTGAAGTACCACCTTTCTGCACACATAACCAGCTGTTTCCTGCAGCAACAGACTGTTTCCCCTCCGTCTCTCCCATGCTGATTCTTACCCGTACTGCTGGCTCTGACTGTACTCAGCAGGATACTGCAGCACATCAGGCTCCCTCGCCGGACTCTCTATCACATCCTCCGTCCCGTCCCTCAGGTAAGGGTTCCCTGGCAAGTCTCCATTTACCTCAAAGTGCGTCCCCGGTGGAGGCGAGCCGGTGGGCTCCACCGCCTGGGGATCGGGCTCTGTGACCTCCTCCTCCATCACACTTTTAGATGCAGCCGTGTCTCCAGCAGCAGCAGCAGCGGCAGACTGCCTGTCCACAGACCACTGAGCCCAGCTGCCTCCACAGTTTGGGCTTGTCCCAAAGCAGCGGCATCGGCTCCCACAATCCCGTTGTTAATATTTGAGCAGTGAGAGCAGCAGGTACAACAGCTCCTCTCATGCTCCACTCCTTGCTCCTCACTCCCTCCCTCCCTCCCTCCTTTTCTGTGACTCCCTCTCTCTCTCTCTCTCTCTCTCTCTCTCTCTCTCTCTCTCTCTCTCTCTCTCTCTCTCTCTCTCTCTCTCTCTCTCTCCCCTTTTTACTCTCTCACTCACACTCCAGCCCAAACATTCCTCCACAGGAGGAGACAGAGTGGAGGGCTCATTAGTGAGTCCCAATGACAGACTCCTCAGCCTGCCTGCGGCTGTGCTCACAAAATACACAGGGAGAGGCGACAGAGAGAGAGAGGAAGAGAGACAGAGGCAAAATAAAAGAGGCAGAGACTCAGAGAGAGAGAGAGAGAGAGAGAGAGAGAGAGAGAGAGAGAGAGAGAGGCAAAATAAAAGAGGCAGAGACTCAGACAGAAAGAGAGAGAGAGAGAGAGAGAGAGAGAGAGAGAGAGAGAGAGAGAGAGAGAGAGAGAGAGAGAGAGACAGGACAGAAGAAGGACGCAGGATTGAAAGACAAGGCAAAGGAGCAACAACAGACTGTGTGTAAGAAGAACACAGGTGCAGACTGTCTCTCTACACCCCGGTGTATTACGCTCACAGTGCGCTCTGCAGGTTAACATCGGGATGCTGGATGAAGGCGCATCACATGGAGTGCGCGCGCCGTGCGTAAACAGCATGCGCCACCGTGTGGAGCAAGGGCGCGCGTGGGACGCTGCGCAACCAGAGGACGCGGATGGGAATGGTGTGTGTGGGTGGGGGGGCGGCCGGCTCACCGGCGGGGGGTCCACATGCAGTGGGATCTGTGCTGAGCCCCCTTCACAGTTCGAGTATACAGCACATCGAGTGAAGACACATAGACACTGAGACACACACACAGAGAGACACGCACACACACACACACACTGTGAGCTGCTCGTCATCATCCATGCAACAGCTCCTCCACCATCACCAACAGGCGTTAGTGTCATCCTTCTCATTAAAAGACACTCTGCTCACTTCTTATGATTTCCTAGAATTAACTGATGTTTAAATTAAAATATGTATGAGTGTGTTTCTTTAAGTGCAGTGTGTTAAAGACGCGGGGATCCACAGGAGCGTTATTCTAAGCAGGTCAAGACTCAATGGTTTATTTAAAACTTTATGAAACATGCTTCAGTGTTTCTCTGCTGCAGTCTTTGCAGGATCTCATCACACAACAAGTGAAATATAGGAATGCATCTCTTTCCACAGTCTACCGACACAACAACAGGAACCTGCAGCAGAGATGAGCTCAGACTCCTCAAGAGTGGACATCCAAACAACAACAGGTGTGGGCCTGAGGGGAGGGGGGGGGGAGGGGAGGGGCACTTGTGTGATTCAATGCGCACAGAAAAACATCAATAAGCAGAACACTAAGCTGCAGCCTCTTCATGACCATCCCGAGGTCCTTCAGTGTCTCATTTAACCAACTCACCTCTGAGGGTGTGAAGTCTCTGAAGGTGATCAGTCAAATCCTGCAGTCGATAGGATCCAGTTTAGAGACTTGAGATGCACTCCTCAATCAGCCTCGCGGATCGATCCTCACACTCTGCCTGTTGTCTTATTGATGGTTTATTCCTTCAGTTTATGAATGCAGCGCAGTCATTCCTTCCCATCGTGGACAGATCTCGTGTGTTGTGATGTGAAGTCAGGCAGAGAGGAAGAGGAGCAGCAGCAGCAGCAGCGCCGCGCGTTCAGGCGAGTTGCACTTTTTTTGCAAACTCTCATCAAGGTGCAGGTTCTCCTCTAAATCCACGGATCCGGGTCTCTTTAGGGATCAGTAAAGCCTCCCTCCTTGCACTTGCACAGGTCCGCTGATTCACAGTGGAGTCCCCTGATCTGGAGATCCGCACACACACACACAGGTGCTGCTGAGCGTTGGGGAGATTGATGAGAGCAGCTCGTGGGCTGAAGGAGACGCTCCAACGCGAATCGATACGCAATCGAGCAGCAGAGCGCTGATTGGCTGATTTAAGTCTTGATTGCTTTAATAGGTTAATTACGTCATTTTAACAGAAGAAATGTACCTGTGCTGTTTAGACGGGTTTATAATGAGGAAACATTCCCCACGTGCCAATCACTCTTCTTCTTCAGCTTTATTTATGTTTACTGAGGCAACATGTGTCAAACAAGCAGAAACATGGCTGTGATTTCCGGTTAAAACTTTCAAAATAATACATTAAAATCAGATAAACATCAGACTTTTACTTTCAGTGAGATTGTTTGAATTCATTTTGAGATAAGAGGAAACATTACATGATTATCTCTGTTTTCTTTGTTCTTTATTTTTCCATCAGATCCACTGAAGTGAACATTTCTAAAAATAACATTTTCTGACTTCCGGTCTTCACTGCATCTCTCTGTGGCTTGACTCAAAGTCTTTTTAAATTGCACAGACTGATATTGAAAATAGTTTATGATCCAATAATCTAGTTTTAGGTAACTTTTTATGGTAACCTGAAATCAATGAGGGTGACCTGATAGACTGCTTAAAATAATCTATACTACTTTTAATTTCACACGTGGTGTGGGTGTGGGGGGATCTAATAATAATAATAATAATAATAATAATAATAATAATAATAATAATAATACATTTTATTTATAAAAGCGCTTTAAGAGTTTCTCTAAGTTTCTCTAAGACACTATAAAAATAGGTGGATTTTGAGTCCGGATTTGAATTTGGTGAGTGAGGGAGAGAATCTGAGGTGTTGGGGGAGAGAGGGTGAAGTGGGATGGATGTGGTTGAAATGTAAAGCTGGATGTTGTCGGTATAACAGTGGAAATGGAGGCCATGAATCTAGGTGGTAAACTTGCTTGTAATGAATTTTTAAAAAGTCTGCCAACAGGGTGAGGAATATTTACTTATTGAGTTTCCCAAAATAAGAAACAGAAGAATGTCTTGATTCAATAAACTCAACAAGCAGTTGAGTGGGAGTTTGTATTGATTACAAATAATCCAGCTCTTATTGTTGGCTTGTAATTCCTTGAAATAAAAGATTTATCTGCACAAAAATATATGCTTAGTTTTGCAGAACACAGTGTGATTTTTTTTGTGATCAATTTTGTATTATTCTTATTTTTTTAACAACAAAGACATCCAAACCAAAATTAAGTTTTCACAAACAACAAAAAGAAACGTAAAGGAGAGAGGGATCATGTCCAGATGGGGGATAAGAAAATAGAGACCAGGGGTGCGGCCTAGCGGTCTAAGCGCCCCACATACAGAGGCGCAGGGGACGCCGGTTTGATTCCCGGCTGGTCGACCATTTCCTGCATATCTTCCCCTCTCTCTACTCCCCACATTTCCTGTCTCTCTTCAGCTGTCCTATAAAAAATAAAGGCAAAAAGGCCAAAAATATAACTTTAAAAAAATATATAAGAAAAAAGAAAATAGAGACCAAAAGAAACGAGCAAACAGGAATTAAATTGTCTCTCTCTAGGATTGCCGTAGCACAATGACAAACATAAGGTAGGCAAAAGAAAATTACCCCACCCCATCCCCAGAGCATCTTCCCACCTATCCCAAGGACCCCACGGACAGACTAAAATTTCTTCATAGCAACAACTTCACTATTAATGGTGTCAAGCCAACTTGTCACATTATTGGTTTGAGCATGATGCATTTCTGCTGCCCAACATTCCACGCTGGGAACATCAATAACACCCAGCAGCCAATTCTGCCCTGATAGTGAGTGGGGAGGTTTCCATCCTAAGTACATGCTTAGTTTTGCAGAACACGTTGTGATTTTGACTCAAAATCTGCATTTTCTTGCAAAAACAAACCTGTCGTCTGCCATGACATGACATGTCTGCTGTCTACCAGAGCAAGACACGCCACTAATGAGTTTGACTCCCACCTGCACCGAGATGAATGACTACGAATCCTAAACGTTTTTCTCTGACAGTCTGCAGAAGAGCTTCTTTCTGGAATGAAATGTCATCTTTTGAAACTGGTGACATTACTTTAAGTATTGGGTTCAGTTTGTAACAGAGCTGAGTGGAAAAGGAACTCAAAATGAGAAGTGGTCTGGTGCTTTTTGCAGGTCTGGAGATGACAGGGTCCTTGTACCTGCTGGTCAGTTTCTCAAGTTTGTTGAACATGAAGGTTTTATCTCCTGAACGATCCTATAAATATGGTCAGTATTAAAGGACGTGGATATCTGAGAGGACAGAGTTAACATCTCCAGTCTAAGAGTACCTGTTGATCCCACAAAGGAGAAGCGTGGGAAGGTATTTGTGACGAGTAGAAGCTGTCATTCCGCTCGCTCTCCTCACGCTGACCCGAATAAGAAGCAAAACAAACACATGAACAGGTGGATCTGCTGTGGACAACAAACACTGAACACAGTCCACCTCTATCTCTATCTCTGGGAGAGCATGTGTCTGAAATATTTCACACTCAGAGGAAAATATTGCTTTTCTACTGCTCAGAGCTGGTGTTCAGTTCCTTTAAATGTTTTATACTTTCAATTATGAACTCAAGACGTAATGTTCTTCATGGTCAGACAAAATCAATTATCAATGCAATGTCCCCAAATGTTTCCTTTGTTATGTCAGTCAGTAATATCCACTAAGGTCAGCGGGGTGAAACAAATAGATCTTATTCCTCCAGAGAGATGCAGATATTTAAAGGTGACATATCACGCTCTTTTTCATCAACATATATTGGTCTAAGAGGTCCCCGACACATGTCTTTAAAGTTTATTGCTCATAAAAACACTTTGAAATCAAATTTTGGTCTGCCTGTAAACCCCTCTTTTTCAGCCCTGCTCAGAACAGGCTGTTTTCTGTGTCTGTGCCTTTAAATGTGAATGAGCTCTCTAACCACGCCCCCTCAGGAAGTGGATGTGGCCTCGGCAGTCCAGCACTATGATCTAATGTTTGTCCAACATGTTGGCTGCATAGACCCCTGCTCACAGACCAGCGTTACTTCAACCCTCTGAATCTGATCCAGAATCTGGAGGCGCCTGCAGCAGGACCTTTCTGAACCATTGGTCACAGATTTAGTGTTTCTTGTTGTTTTATTTGTCAGTATGTAGACGTGTGTCTTGGTACACAGCTACCAACATGTAGCTATGTGGCAATGCTAACTAGCGCTAGCACTTTTCCATGATAAATAAAAATCATCCACTAGATCTTCAAATCTGCAGACGTGGGGAGTAAAACCGACCTTTGTGTTTATTAAGACAGCCTACAGCTAGCATGCCTCCCTCCTAAGCTCCTTGTTAGCACACATGTGTACAGAGTTGGGCTGTCAAAATTGCTCCAAAATGACATTCGAATATTCCCTCTAAAAGAAACCCAGAGGATCGAACCATTCCAATATCTATATTTGTGCATTATGTCAATAACAGGTGGACAAACTGATACAAGGAGACATAACTACTTGTATAGGTATTCTTATTTTAGATTTACCATGCCTAAAACATGCCTACACATTACAAAACAAGTGAATGACCTAATGGTCTATACCGTGACACTTTGAAGACCGTAGACCTCTCGCTCGCTCGCCCCCTCCCCTCTCTGTGGGCAATGCGCTGAGTGAGTGCTGAACGAGACTTGTGCGAGCAATTAAAGGTCCTGACTCTTGTCCCTAATATAGGCAGGCTTCATTCAGTGATTGAAGCAAATATTATTAACATTAATTGAAGTTAAAGTTAAAAATGAAAAAGTAGTCCACTTACATTCTTGGCGCTTGTATAAAAAAAAGAGGAAAAACTGCATTTTATCCCAGTGTCACTGATTGTCTGGCTCTTTTAGTCCACTGTCAATGTAGGGTCTTAGGCCTGACAGGTTATTTGCCAAAAACACGAGACAGTCCACATGTGAAGAGGCCAGGGCCGATCTCTTTTTACTCACTATACTCCCAGCGGAGGAAAAGACGCGTTTAGAGCACACTGAGGATCTGGGGATGGAAAGATTTCTCTCTGCCATCTGCTTCACACTGTGCATGTGTGACTCCTGTGACCTGTCCCTGACCAGTCATGCAGTGCGCCCACTCGCAGAGCAGCCGCTGATGTGCTTTTTTTCCACAGTTGAATATTAATTTTCACAATCAAATCTCTGTTTATTTTTAAATATTCGAATATATATTCAAATTTAGAATATTCGTTGACAGCCCTAGTGCAGGGAATGAAAAACGGAGGAGGGGTTGAGTTGTATTTTATACAGTCTATGGGCTGAACAAGCTCCGAGCTCTGACTTCCTGTTACAGACCGGATGTCGTTGTGACCAGGGGCGTTGCTAGGCATAAAGCTCTACTGGGGCACAGGCCTCCTACTATTTCCCCTTCCTCACACACACACACACAAACACACACACACACACACACACACACTTTTTATGGGCAGGTGTTTTCTCGTGTCCTCTAAAGAGATCCAGAGCTTTTTTCCAGTTAGTGAAACCAGTGCTCACAAATGAATCATGTTTCATGTGTTTACCAAACATCCTACATGAGAAACAAAAAGCTGCATCTCTATTTACAGAGTATTATAACCAGGGAAAGCTTTCAAACCATTGAGAATTTAATGATGTTTTTTTTTAACCCAAAGCAGTGCTGGGGATAGTGGGACTTCACTTGTTTAGGAATTAATGAATGTAAGGGAAACACTGCGGTGGATGCAACACATTAACAACTGCGCCTAAAGTCTTTTACTTCACTTCCCATGGCCAGTCCGCCCCTGATACTGGGGCACAGCTCATTTATACTGAGGCACGTGCCCCAGTAAAGGGGGTCTTGCGACACCCCTGGTTGTGACGTATGAAAAACACTGAAAACTGAAACGGCTCGTTTCAGACATGCCAGGGACACATATTTCAGGTAGAGAATAGAGTCGATGTTGCATGATATGTCACCTTTAAGCGAATTCTCTCTGCACCATCAGGACGCCGACATGTTTTACCTGCTTGTAAAACCACACTTCTCAGAATCATTCACCCCCTCTGCAATCAAATCACTAAAATGCTCCTACGCTTTTATATTTCTCTCCTGACTCCATCCTTTCAGCAACACAAATCATCAGCTCCTTCCCCTTGAAGGATGAATAAAGTTGTTTGGATTGAATCTGAGAAAATTGGGTGGGTAGAGAAGTAAAAGTCAAAGATAGGACAGAGTTAGATTTCTTTGTGAAAGATCTTCATCAACAGCTTTATGATGCAGATAATTTAACTCCTCAGTAAATTCATCTGTCACCATAATATCTCCAGTGTTTCAGTCACACATCCCTGACTCTGTGTTTGAGCCTGTGATTACACACACAGAAGAATAACAGCTAAACCCAGGTGTGTAGGTGTGACCAACATTAAGCAAACATAAAAACTGAACACTGAAGTGCAGCTCAGAAGAACCTGTGACTGATTTCAAGTTAATGCCAGAGTCTGATTTCTCCTGAAGGCTACACGGCTGACGGCGGAGCACTTTCAGCACACCTACTCCCCGTCTTTATTCTCCTTCCTGTCAGTATAATCAAATGAATGCGTGTGTCTGAGAGGGTATTGTAAGTTTAACTGCAGCGATTTAGACTGCAGGGTAGGACTGCCAAAGGACAAAAAAGGCCCTGCCAAAAAAAAACGCCACCCACCTTTTTAACCGTCATGGTTGCAACAATTATTTCTCACATTTGAAGGCCTTTCGGAGGGCTCTCACACAGAGTGACAGAGTGAGTCAGCGTGTGGGGATCAGACATCTCGCACACATGTGGTTGTGACCTTTCAGTTATTGTACAGTCTCAGACATGCTGAGTGTACCGCGCATTCAGTGAGAGCGGTTTTCTTCAATAAACACTTCATACCTTTTATTGAGTCAACACAAAGCCCACTGCAGAGCGACACCAGGGCGCAGTATGCCGGCTAATGTTTCAGAAAGAATGTCACTGAAGGTCAGAGTAAAGATATCTCTGACTGAAGAATGTCCCAGTCAATACTTTAGATCATGTTCAGACGGCTTCACTGAGCCTGTTTACATCAAATGAACTCAAGTATCCTTGTTATGAGTATGAGTTATCTTGGTATATTGTGTTTACATGCACGAAGCAGAGAAAGCTGCACACAACGATGAATACTTATATCCTGGATTCTTCCTCGTGCAGGTGCCTGTGGTGTTTATATTTTACTGCAGCAACTTTGAAATCTGAGTAGAATAAATCCACAGCGGCATATTGAGGGCTTAGAAATGTTAAATGCCAACATGGCGTTGCAGATATGGTGTATACGCCTCATTTCCAGGAATGGGAGATGAGAGAGACAGCAAATACTAAAGATGTCCCTGACTATGACCGCTGTCAGCCTGTCGCTGCCTCAGAGTCGCACACATGGGATTGGGTTGTCATCATGGAGTTCACTGAGTCTGAGGGGAGAGAAAACTTTTGGATGGCAAACAGAAGTAAGAAACCCTCGTTGCCACTGTCATGTTGCTCTGCTTGAACATTTGGCTGAGGTTGCCCCTGCACCGGTAGGTAGCAGCTGTCAGGAACTGGGGGAAAGTGTATGCATGCTACAGTATCATCCATCCATCCATCTTCCTCCGCTTATCTGGGGGCAGCAGTCTCAGCAGGGAAGCCCAGACACTCCTCTCCCCGGCCACTTCCACCAGCTCTAGAGATGTAATAGATAAGATATAATCTTGCCAGTGTGACCCGGGTCTTTCCCGTGGCCTCCGCCCAGACGGACTGACCAGATGCCCGAACCACCTCACCTGGCTCCCCTAAATGCAGAGGAGCAGCGGTTCTACTTTGAGCCTCTCCCAGATGTCTGAGCTCCAGACCCCGAGATACTTAAACTCCTCCGCTTTGGTGTAAAGACTCTCCTCCAACCTGGAGTGGGCAAGCCACCCTTTTCTGACTGAGCACCATGGCCTCAGACTTGGAGGTGTTTATCCTCATCCCTGCTGCTTCACACTACAGAATTAGGTTTCTCAAAACCAGGATGAGGGCTTATCTCTGTTTCTGAAATCAGGATATGATGTTTGCATGCACACAAACAACACAAAAACAAGATGCTCCAAACACCTGATCAAAACTGGAATACTAAAGTCCATTTAAATGCACGCGTTAACAAGAGAAACAACAAAGATGCAGTATAGCTATTGCATACTCTGGATTTACACTCAACAAAGTCTGCACACAAAAGTAAAGACGCCTAAATGGCTCCAGCACAAACATGATCATGTCTGGTGCAACAGAAAGCAAAGAAAAGAGAAATACAAGTAGTATTATTTTGCTGCTGTATCACTTCAGTGCAGTCAGCCACAGATCTGCTCCATTATTATGCTGTTCATGCAACAGGTACTTTTGTTCAGTGTAATGTGCACAGCAATCAGAGAGTCAGGTACAAACTCTGACTCATGTGATTGTAGGTTCAAAACACCCTGCTCTGTTATTTACGTGCATGTTGATTTAGTCATGTGACACTCAGTATGTTATGAGTGCATGCATCGTTTATGGAAAAAGTTTGTTCCTCTGTTTTCCAGGGTTACTAAACCGCGATCCTGTTAACTGGAGACTCTCAGCCGGATGTATCCCTCATAAACGTCTTTAGACGATCATTAAATATCTGATGAGGTTATTTTGAAATCTTAATAAAAACTAAACTAGTCTGCATTCCCAGGAACTCCCTCTGTGTTTCAACAGCTGTGTAAACTCCACAAACACTGACACGTTCAGCTGAAGGTCTCCAGTTTACAGGGTCACTTTTAAAACCGGAACACTGGGAGGAGAGACGCATTCACGGTGGGCTGAGAGAAGACTACTGAAGAGAAATCAACTGAATCACAGATGGAAAAAAACGATTACTGTGAATGGTTTTGGAAGAAATTGAAAAAAAGAAACATTTCGAAAGAAAAAAAAAAAGGAAATTTTCTTTTTAATAAAACATTGTCTCAAAAAATTTTGACAAAAAAAAATGGAAATATTTTTTTTTTGAAATTTGAAAAAAAAAATTGAAAAGAAAAAAAAAATTTTGACAAAAAAAAAAAAAAAAATAGAAAAAAAAAATAATAATAATAATTTGAAAATTGAAAAAAAAAAATTTTGACAAAAAAAATTTGACAAAAAAAGTTGACCCGGTAGCCTGTGTTTCAACAGATGTATAAACTCCACAAACACTGACACATTCAGCTGAAGGTCTCCAGTATACAGGGTCACTTTTAAATCCGGAACACCGTGAGGAGAGACGCATTCACGGTGGGCTGAGAGAAGACTACTGAAGAAAGAGAAATCAACTGAATCACAGATGGAAAAAAACGATGACTGTGAATGGTTTTTGGAAGAAAAAAAGAAACATTTCGAAAAAAAAGGAAAAAAAAATTCAATAAAACATTGACAAAAAATAAATTTGACGAAAAGAAATGGAATTTTTTTTTTTTTTGAAATTTGAAAAAAAAAATTGAAAAGAAAAAAAAAAAATTTGACAAATTTTTTTTGGGAAAAAAAAATAAAAAAAATAATAATATGAAAATTGAAAAAAAAAAAAAATTTGACAAAAAAAAAATTGACAAAAAAAGTTGACCCGGAAGCCTGTGTTTTCAACAGATGTATAAACTCCACAAACACTGAAACGTTTAGCTGAAGTCTCCAGTATACAGGGTCACTTTTAAATCCGGAACACCGTGAGGAGAGACGCATTCACGGTGGGCTGAGAGAAGACTACTGAAGAAAGAGAAATCAACTGAATCACAGATGGAAAAAAACGATGACTGTGAATGGTTTTTGGAAGAAATTGAAAAAAAGAAACATTGCGAAAAAAAAAGGAAAAACATTTTTAATAAAACATTGACAAAAAAAAAATTTGACGAAAAAAAAAGGAATTTTTTTTTTTTTGGAACTTGAAAAAAAAAAAAAATTTGACAAAAACATTTTTGGAAAAAAAAAAATAATAATAATTTGAAAATTGACAAAAAAAAATTTTTGACAAAAAAAAAAAATTGACAAAAAAGTTGACCCGGAAGCCTGTGTTTCAACAGATGTATAAACTCCACAAACACTGACACGTTCAGCTGAAGGTCTCCAGTATACAGGGTCACTTTTAAATCCGGAACACCGGGAGAGAAGCATTCACTGTGGGCTGAGAGAAGACTACTGTTACAAGCTGCTAAATCAAGAGAATCACAGCTTCTTCTTTTGAAAAGAACACACACATACAAAAAAGATAGAAGTCTGTGAAGGTTCTCAGTCATCCAGGTCATGGTAATCCAAAGCTTGGTCCGTAAGACAACTGGACTGGTAGACATTCTTGAAGACGTTTCACCTCTCCTCCGAAAGGCTGCTTCAGTTCTGACCAGACTGGGGAAGAGCTTGAAGATATAAGCCACTAACAGTCGTGGGTGTGTCCAGGTAGTCACTAAGGGTCCTAAGGAGGGTCGTTAGTCTAGTTCCTGACAATCGTTAGGGTGATGGGTCAGCTGTGAGTCGTTATGGTCTCTGGTGTGAGTATGGTCTTACTTGTTTTGACAGAGAATTCAAAACAGCATTGTATGTAGGAGACACATGTTTTCTTAGTCCACCAACTCTGTTAAGAGAAGGGTGTTCAAGCTTAACATAGATGGCTTCCTTGATCCCCTCTTTCATACCAACTCTCTGCTACGTATGAAAGAGGGGTCAAGGAAGCCGTCTTCAAGAATTTCTACCAGTCCAGTTGCCTCACGGATCAAGCTTTGGAAAAAAGATAGAACAAATAAAAACTAATGAAAGAAAGAGAAATCAAGTAAATCACAGATGTGCGTGATGTTATAATGGACAGCAGGCGCAATAAAAACACTGCAGGTTAATCTACCAATCAGACACATTCAGCATTGCAGGCCCTGCCCCACGAAAGTCCCAGGACCTTTGAAAGTACTAACCCACAAGCAGGGGCTTTTTAGGGGGGAGATTTACACATTCAAGGCCATCCACAACTTCTCCCCCCCGTATCTGTCTGATCTCCTCCACATCGTCACCCCCTCTCGCTCCCTCAGGTCTTCCTCCTCTCTCCACCTCTCCCTGAACTAAATGTAGACCCTGGTTCCACCGGTCAAAATGCACGTAGTTCCATGGTAAAGTTCCTGCGGTCCAAAAATGCATCAACACTCACACATCAGAGAGCAGAAGCTGGGTTTATCTTACTGTATCTATCTGGTTCATGTGGAAGCACGAGTCAAACAATTCAGGAGCAAATAAACTTCCTGCATAATTTATAAAAATTAAAATGTCTGCTATTGCAGTGTAACCGTGTTTCCCCCAGAAAGTTATAATTAAAAATAAAAGAAGTACACACTGAGAGTTAGTTAAAGAGAGAGCTGAGGAAGAAGCTCACATTAAGTAAACAAGAGAACTTAGAAATTCATTACTCAAGCAATTTAGAGAAAGTTCTCAGAGATGAACTGCAGTCTTTGCAGTTTTGTGAGGTTTGGGTTTAATTTGTGCCTCATGTGAGAAACACTGAGCTGTTCAGATTCTCTCTCTTCATAAGATCTCAACACACATGCAGACACACACACACATACAGTCCACACACCATGTATTACGTATCCAATCTGTGCTCATGTTTCTCCTCTGAGAGCTCATCACCATGCAGCGTGTGCATCTACATGTAAGTGTGACTGTGTGTTGGAGTCAATGCATGTCTGCGGCTGTGTGTGTGTGTGTTTGTGTGTTCTCGAGTGGAATGAGTCACGGTGTCTGTGTTCCTGCAGTGGCTTCATCTAACTCTTTCTAAAGAGAAGCTAATGAGTCAATACGTCTGTTGTGGATTTGCAGAAGTCCTCGCTGATCCTGCTGACAGCTGCCGAGGAGCTCAAAGCTTCAGGCTGCTGGATATCTTTATCAGGGACAAATAGAGGGATCTGCTTCTAAAACCCAACCAACACCACTGTGATACACACACTATGATACACTCACACACACACAGACGAGTTTTGTCAATCTGTGGTACTGGCTGCCCCGATCACAGGAACATTACACTCTGAAATATAATGAAGATGTCATGTCAAAGTCTAACCAGCTGCTAAAGGCTTCAGTTTTTGAACAGTGTTTTTTACATTATTCAATAAGCAGTATCTTCTAATATGTCAACAGTCGCTAGTTTGACTCCCAGCCATGACCATTCATGTTGCTTCTTGAACTTCATCAACAAGAGTTGTGAAGGAGGGAGCTTTTCAACCTTTAACCTGACTGCTAGTCCTGATAAATAATCCTATTTCAGTCAGACAACTCACGTTTACTAAGATAAAGTTTATTCCAGCATACAGTCCTTGTCCTCCTTGTAGATTATTTAAATGCAGACACTGAGGAGTAATGAGATAGGACTAACCCCCAGAGCTGTGGAGGAGGTGGGTACTAAGTTTGCACACAGCACTGAGCAGGACAGCAGGAGCACTTGCAAAGCAGAGGCAAAGACAGGGAGACTTGCAGGTTAAATAGACCGCCAAATGAGAGGATGTCGAGATCAGCTGATAGAGAGGATGATGACGTGTCGGTATGAATCAGCGCAGCTCGAGTTGTCTGCCTGAACTAGCTTGCAGACAACTTGAGACTTTTCTTGCAGCTTCCATTTTTACACACTGACCAGAGAGACTAAAACCAAGCAAAAGAAACATCATCAACAACACGATCAATTTTATGTCAGAGGTAAAATCTGGTCAAACTGATCAACATCATAAAGACACCACACTGAGTATTTTGTACTACAGCTTACTCCCATTTGAGGTCCCTGAAGCTGAAACCTTACCCAGCATGCACTGGTGAAAGGATGACACTCAAACCAAGCATTGAGTATGAAGCACATGCTGTTGTGTTATAAACTGCAATTCATGAAGCGTCCACTAGAGGCTTGCTGCAGAAACACCGGAAACCACATACACACCCATTCAAAAAAGCCGATCTTTGCAGCATTAATAAACATGTTTACAGCCTGGTTCAAAAAACGGCTTGGCTCTACATCGCTAATTTCTCTATCAGGGCACACTGTACGGGGTTGAATTTTTTTCTAACACAACGGTTCAGAAGATATTAAGATAATGAGTTTATGCCCAAATAAGGACATGACTGACTTGATTGACAGGCGGGAACACATAGTTGTTGGCTAGGAGGCTCAAACCCCGCCTCTTTACCTCCCACTCTTCTGGTTGAGTTCAGCATTTCCAATATGGCTGCCGCCAACGATTGGCTTCAAAACAGCGCTAAGGAACAGATGGGTGACGTCACAGATACTACGTCCATTATTTATACAGTCTATGACTCAAACACAACCACAGGTCCATCACACACAGATACATTTACACCACAGTTCACACCTCTGTGCAGTTTGGAGGATCACTGTGAGCCCAGGTAACTCTCACCTGCCCACTTCCTGTGTGGTGACAAAACAAATCTCTAAATATGAACCGGCTACCAAACATCCTAGAGAGGTAAACTGGGGAAAGTTACAGTGACTGAGCTGCACGCTGCATTCAAATCCTACCCTGCAGCTGCTTTGTTACTTACAGGAGCTGGAACCGAAACAAAGCTGACCTTTTCTCCTGGACCAGACGAGACCTGATACCAGAGCCAGCATCTGGACTCAGTCCTGCTGGACTACAGACAGGGACATTCAAATATGTCAGAAAAGTTTCAGAATAGTTCTTCTCTAAGCTGACACCCGGACCAAAGTGAGACCAGAGGTTCATTTAATCACTGAAAGCTGCAGTAACATGTCAGATCTGAACATGTACTCATGTGATGAATCCTCCTGCTGCAGAGGATCATTAATGATGAATGAAAGGGGATCAACATGTGACATGAAGTGAAGAGAATGCAGCGTGTTAATATTTCTATTCTGCCATTGTTTATGATGTAATGAAAATATGCAGAAGAGAGTTCTGGCTTAGCGTATCAGGGAGTGCAGACGCAGCTTTAAAGCACATTTCCCAAAGCAAACACTTTCATGTTATGTAACTTGAATTTTACATTTTGGGGCTGCGTCTATTTTGATCTTTGCATGGCTGCAGGAGGATTTGCTTCTTCTTCTTGAACACTTTGAGTTTGCAGTCATGACTGTTTATGTTTAGCTTACACAATTAAAATGAGGATTCAAACAATAAAGTCAATAAAGCCCCTCCAGAAGAGTTCATTCATGGTAGATGTTTTCATTTTCATGTCATGTAACTGACAGAATCAGTGCATTCATGTAATCAAAGCTGAGTGAAGAATATTGTTTATGAGCTGACAATTTGTGGATATAACCTTCTGCACAAAGGTCACCAAAGTTCAATTAAGCACTTGACATTTTCAGGGAAAGCATGATGATTCAGTTCTTATATATGCATGTCTCTAGACGACAGAATGAGTGAGACGTGATGTCAACAGATTTGAACTATAGCTTAGAAGAAAATCTGCAGAAGGAGGAAAAATGTGTCTTTTTCTTGACATATTGATGATGAGTGTCGGATCAGAAAGTTTGAAGTGGACTAAAGAAACACGGTCTGCACACACAAAGCAAACCTCCTGCCTTGTTTTTCAAAGTCAATCCGGAAGTCAGAGGATGAGAAATTCTTAACTCTGCAGCATCTTCAGAAAAGAAAAGTTCTCCTCAGGCTGTCAGACAGCAGTCTAGCTGCTCCTGCAGGCCTGGTAGCCTGCAGCAACGACATAAAAAGAAAGTTCTTCTCAGCTCCTCAAACTAGTCTAAAACATTTCTGTTTCTCTGTTACAGTATCTTTGGTATTTGACTGTTTCTCTCCCTCTGGGGCGAAATCAAAAGGAAACCATGTAGAAATGCAAAGGTAGCAGAAGTCATTAAATGTCTTGTTTTTCTTTAACTGTATTTAAATCTAACAAACACCTGCAGCAGGAGGACACTCTGAGGCTGAGCTGTGCACACAGAGAGGCACTGTTAGACACATGCATGCTCTGATATCCAACATGGTGCTCTAATAATCTAAAAAAGGTCTCCTGGTCTTGTTGTGGAAGTTTTCAGCTGCTAGTGTAATGGTAATTTTGGTTCCTTTGTGGTCAACTGCCCCAGACGCCCCATCTCCTGTCCCCTCATCAAGATACCTGGTCCCATTGTATTTAAAATTGTGACGTCTAGACCCTGAAACCTCCTTGATGAATACACAATCCCATCTTGATGCAGACACCTGCAACAGACAAAGGGTGTGAAACCCACCTTAGGGGGCGGTCCTCAGGTATAAATGTTCAAGCTTTCCCCATGTTCGAGGTCTTTCTTCATTCCAAACGCTCAGGTGTTGACTGACCTTTTCCTTGCAAAGAAAATAAAACCTTGTGGGCCGGCAGAAGTCTCTATTTCATTATTCACCAGTAACAGGAAGTAACTGAAAAAAACTTCCACAACACTAGTGAAGAATGAAATAGAAACTTCAGCCGGCCAACAAGGTTTTTATTTTCTTTGCAAAGAAAAGGTCAATCAACACACGAGCGGTCAGAATGAAGAAAGACCCCGAACATGGGGAGACCTAAACATTTATACCCTAGGAACGCCCTGAAGTTATGTTTCACACCCTTTGTCTGCTGCAGGTATCTGCACCAGGACAGGGTTGTGCATCCAAGAGGTCTAGACAATCACAATTTAAAACGCAAAAGGAGCTGCGGCCTCATGTACAAAGACTTGCATGGATTTCCTACTGAAACATGGCGTACTCTCAAATCCAGAAAACGTTGTATGCACAAAAAATATCCAGATGTATGAATCTGTGCGCCAAGGATCAACAGCTGTAGAAACGTGTGTACGCCAGCTATGAAGTTGGCGTGAGGCACCGCACATTTCCAAGGTCATTTCACTCTTGATGCATCTGATCTATGCCGTGAGAAAAAGAGCGTACGGGAACATGTACATGAGGCCCCTGGTATCTTGGTGAGAAAGCAGGAGGAACTGAAATCTCCATTACAGTCTGCAGCAGGCTGTCTCATTTGTTCTCAGAGCTGCACCTCAGAACCTTTCCTATCACACTTTTTTGTCTGTCATGTTTCTAAACTAGACTTCATACTTTGTTGAACTCTGACTTGGTATCGTTTAAACTTTCTGTCCTCTGTGTAAACACTCCTCCCTGATATATGGATGTATTTTTTGGTCTGCCTCAGGAACAGCTGTGGATGTGGATCTTAACCACAGTCCACTGAGACATGGCATGATGCATCACCAACTACAGACTCCTCATTTTCATTCAGTTAGACTGAGCTCACAGTGGACTGACTCATATATTACGTTTAGCAAAATGATATTCCTCTCATGCTGCATGCTTTAAAAAACAGAACAGATCTGTCCGGAGTCTGAGACGAGCTCCAGGGATTACTGTCTGAGGGAAACACACAAACACACAAACAGAAAGCAGAACCACTCTTTCATCCAGTTTCATCCTCAACCACTTCCATCATTTCTTTGCTTTTTAATTTCATGATAACATTCATGATAACCTGACCTGCACTGCCTACAGAAGCAGTGTTTTGCATTAACTGCACTTCATGTTTCAAGAGCTCAGAGTTTGAAAAGGAAAAACAGTGACTTCATCCGACTGTATGCTGCAACAATCATGATCCAGGCTGAAATACTTCAGACGACACAGGGACCTCATCGCTCTGCCTGCTGCTGTCAGCATCAGGGAGCCATCACACTGCTGACATGTCCTTTACTTTCGGATTATAATCACACAATCATCCTGCTCCTGTATCAGATCAATTACATTCCTAACAAGCTCACACGTAGAGTCGTATCTGTGCTCTGCTCATGTGTTCAACACGTGCAGAGACTGAGAGCTTCTACAAACTCATGTGATCTCTTTGAAATCCTTTTCCACAAAAGAATCCCTCTCCCTTTCTTTTCTATCTGGAACCATGATATGACGAAAGGTTTAAATGACGTGTTGTCCCCCCCCCCAAAAGAAACAACCAAGAATCCAATCCTCTGCTGCAGCGTCAGTGCCACACGTTCAGGAAACAAAGATGACTCACGCTGTATTGATCCAAAAGAGAACTTAATCTGAGCAGACACAAAGAAAAGGGTGCCGTCAGACTTTTAATCAGCTGAACGAGGATCAAAAAGCTGTCAGATTCATTTTCTCTCACTTTGCTCCAACCAGACTAAAATAAATGTGTTTGTGCAAAGTACTGAAGCTCTCTGCAGATTCCTAAAGCCTCCTGTTGGTGGTGGAAAATAACAATGCACTTACAACTAGTGTCACCTTATGAATGCAACAATAATAAAAGCACTTGATAAAACAGACAATATACAATATGAAAAGAACACAATGAATGGAGGGGTGAAATGCACTAAAAAGGTGCATGTGAGGAGTTTCAGTGTTCTAAAAAGGAGGGTTTTGAGAAGGGATTTGAAATTTGGAAGAAAGCCTGAGTTATGGATGGTTAGTGGTAAGGAGTTCCACAGATTAGGGGCTGCACGGCTGAAAGCTCAAGATCCCATGGTGGTTAGGCGAGCATGGGGTACAGTGAGGAGCATGGAGGAGGAGGATCTGAGAGTGTGGGTAGGTGTGGAGGTTATGGAGAGCTTTGAATGTGAGCAGAAGGATCTTGAAGTCTATGCAGTATTCGACAGGCAGCCAGTGGAGTTGTTGTAGGACAGGGGTGATGTGTGGTGTTCGATGGAAGGGGTTCTGGTTATGATCCAGGCAGCTGAATTCTGGACCAGTTGAAGTTTATGGAGAAGTTTGTGGGGAAGACCAAAGAGGAGGGAGTTGCAATAGTCAATACGGGAGGTAGGGTTGCCAACTGTCCCGTATTATCCAGAACATCCTGTATATTGGGCTAAATCGGTTTGTTTCATACGGGACCTCAATTGTCCTGAATATTGACTATCAACTCTTGTAAATAAAGCAGACCTAGATCCTAGATCAGATAAAATGGCAGAGGCAGATCATGTGCCAATCACACCGCCTGTCATCCAATCACAGAGGATTTTCTCTCTGATGGCAATTAAATGGTCAGACTCAAGATGCACAGATGCAGCACAGAGCTGATCAAAAATGAACTTCAAATATCTGTAAACTGTGACTTGTAGTTTAAGGACTTCTCTCTGGCTGTGCAGAAGGACAAAAGACTGCTTGAGTCAGTCAAGAGCAGCAACGAGTATCCATGGAAAAAGTACATTTGGTGAGTCATACTCCTTTCATTTTTTTTTTGCCTGTTTTTTTGATGTAAAGAGCCAAATTGTGTTTTCTTTGAGGTTACATAATGATACAGTAAGGATTAAAGGGAATATACACACTTTCTGTATTTCCAGGTGAATCAGAATATGAATGCTGAATTCACACATCATGCTCACACCACCATGGCACCGTGCACCTGTCCCTTATTTAGTAGGGAGAAAGTTGGCAACCCTAACGGGAGGTGACCAGAGAATTGAGTAGAATAGAGGTGTTGTTAGGTGTGAGGGAGGGGTGGAGGCGGTTGATACTGCGCAGGTGAAAACAAGCAGACCGGGTGACATTAATGACCCGGTCATATGACATTAATGACCTGGATGACCAGAAATGTCTTACTGCTAAACTCAGGAAAAACTGAAGTGATTGTTATTGGCCCCAAACACCTCAGAGAGACTTTTTCTAATAATATAAGTACCTTAGGCGGCATTAGTCTGGCATCCAGCACCTCGGCTAGGAATCTAGGAGTCCTATTTGATCAAGATTTATCCTTCAACTCCCAAATTCAGCAAATCTCAAGGTCAGCCTATTTTCACTTGCGCAATATTTCTAAAATTAGACACTTCCTATCTCAGAGCGACGCAGAAAAACTAGTCCATGCATTTGTTACCTCCAGGTTAGATTACTGTAACTCCCTCTTATCAGGCTGCCCCAATAATTTAAAATCCTTCTTTTAACCTACAAAGCACTTAAAAATCAGGCACCCTCGTATCTTAAAGAGCTCATAGTGCCCTATTACCCCTCTAGAACTCTACGCTCCCAACATGCAGGCTTGCTAGTTGTACCTAAAATCTCTAAAAGTAGTATGGGAGGTAGAACCTTCAGTTATCAGGCCCCTCTCCTTTGGAATCATCCACCAGTCAGGGTCCGGGAGGCAGACACCCTCTCCACTTTTAAGAGTAGACTTAAAACTTTCCTTTTTGACAAAGCTTATAGTTAGAGCTGGATCAGGCTTGGACCAGCTTTTGTCATGCTGCTATAGACCTAGACTGCCGGGGGAACTGGCACACTGACACACTGGGATCCTAGCTCACCCCCTTCCCCCCAACCCCCTCATCACTTACTTTAACTCTGCCTGTCCCATTAAAGTTACTAACCATAGACCTTTCTGGAGTCCCTGAGCTCCCTTGTCTCGTAGATTCCTCTGAGCTGCCGTAGACGTCCTCCTGCTGCGGACGATCTGGACTCCAGCTGATCCGGACGTGCTGGACTCCAGCGGCAACAGCTTCTACGACTCGTCTCATCACTATCACTTCTCTCTCTTACTCCCCTCTATCTGTCTTTCCAGACCCAACTCGGTCGAGGCATGATGGCTGTCTAACATGAGTCTGGTTCTGCCTGAGGTTTCTGCCTGTTAAAAGGAAGTTTTTCCTCACCACTGTAACTAGCTAAATACTGCAATGTGCAACGCTCATGATGGATTAAGGTGGGGTCAGACTGAGTCTTACCCGGTCTTGAAGTTGGGTCTCTGTTCATAATTTGACATAGAGTGGTCTAGACCTCCTATGTTTGTAAAAGCGTCTTGAGATAACGTTTGTTGTGATTTGGGGCTATACAAATAAAGATTGATTGATTGATTGATTGATAATGACGTGGGCTTTGGAGGAGAGTGTACCGCCAAGGATGACACCCAGACTCTTGACTTTGGGGGAAAGAGAGACTGTGGAGTTGTCAGTAGATCACCTTAAATCAGTCATGTACAGATCCTCCTCTTCAATAAAACCCTGTGGTGTTGCTCAATCATTCAGTTCTCTCTCTTTTATTAATAGACTCGTTAAGAAGACCCGAGTGAGAGCTGAGAGGAGCCTGACAGAAACCCTCGAGGCTGTTGTTGATCTCAGCATGTTTGCGTGGAGTTGAGGAGGAGAAGGTGAGGAAGAGTACAGGTGATTCCCATGTGGAGCTCCTCTCTCTTCACTTTTACATCCATACCATAATGTCCACCAACATGTGCCCTGCAGCGGATGATGCATATTTCACCACGTTGAATTACACAGATGAACTGATGTACTTTTGGTTGTTTGTGGCTTTTAAAGGTGCAGTGTGTAGAATTTAGCAGCATTAGACTCATAAGTATAACTACAGTTTTGTATAATTGCATGTAAGAAAAAGAGAGTGCTTATATCAAAAGGAGGATCCTACTTATTGTGCATCACAGGAGCTTCTTGTCCTCAAAGGCCACCATCACTTCACCAAGGGGAGGGGTGAGCAAGGGAGTGTTCAAGTGTGTAATCTCACAGCTAAATAGTCTCATTTCTACACACTGTGCCTTTAATTAGGTTTTAATTGTAGTGAATAATTATTGAATTGTACACTCCTTCAGTGAAATATGACGGAGAACATGTTCCTGTTTGTTATTTTATGAAACTGATCAGCAGAGTGTGATTCAGCTCAAAGGTCTGGCCCTTTTTTCGTCCGCTTGGCAGTCTGCCTGGAATCTACATATTCAATCATGTACAGCAGAGAGTGTGCCAAACCACAGGAAGGAAGCAGCTAAATAAATAAATGTTGCAGGTTATTAAGCTTAAGCTCAAACGTCTGCCTCTTTCGGAGCTGAAGATCGAGGTATTTTGGGAGCTCAGAGCTGAAAGGGAACTCAAGAGCAGACGCACAGATCACTGAACGGTCTTACACCATGTGACCTGTGTGGGATCCTCAGGAGGAGATGTGCAGGGACAAAGAAAAGGAAGGTTGAAGCTACTTTGATCAGTTAACTGCACTTTAATGTGAATTAAATATGAGGTTAAGAAATGGAAAGATGTCTTAATGCATAAAGGTTCAGGTTTTATAGTTGTGCTATTATTAATAACAGCACCAGTACAATCTAGATTTTAGAATCAAGATAGTTCTACTAAATCTCAGGAGCTGGATGGAGTATAAGAGGCCCGGTTTAGAAGCCAAAAATAAGATTTCAAGAATAAAGTTGTACATTTAAGAGAGAAGAAGTCATAATTTCAGTCTCTAGTTATCCGCCTGCTTTAAAATGAGGAACTTGGAGCATCTTGTGAAGTTATACTCTGGTAAAGGCTTCATAAATAACTGAGTACTCGGTCTTTTAGCACATCAGCACCACACACTGTGATATGATCCTGAATATATTGTGCTGGAGTTTATTCTGAAGAAGAACAGCCTGATAGGCAGCCTGAGCACACTCCTGTTAGGACTCTCTGTCCTCAGCTGCTGGACAGACAGCGGTGATCCTCCTTCCTCGTCTCAGTGCAAACAGCTGGATGCTCCTCTGATATCCCCCCTGTAAGATGTTCTACAGGTAATTTTATTTAGTCTGTAACTGCAACTTCTTCTATCCCAACTTTATTGTAAGATAACAACTTTAATCTCGTAAATATACTACGTCTAAGACAGCTAAAGACCCAGCTCTTTAGGAAGCACTATGCACTTAGCTAGACTGTTCTCCACTGTTGTCCCCAGTGGCAGATCATGTCTTCCAGCTACAGTTGACTCTCACTGTCCTGCTCTACTCTGGGAACTTGTGTTCAGGTCTGGAGTGACCCAGCACTTGGTACTTTGGTCATTATTGTGGTGATGTTAATTGTTGATGATGATAATGGAAGGTCTTAAATGGTTTGGTTGCTTCATTGTAGATGTTCCTTATTTACTTTTGTGCATTGCCTTTACACTGCTTGGCAGTACCTGCACCCAAATTGACCTGAAGCACTTTGTTACTCTTACTGATCTTGTTTCCTCTTGTCTAGATCTTTGCTTGTGTTGTTCTTGTTCTCGTATGTACGTCGCTTTGGATAAAAGCGTCTGCTAAATGACATTGTAACATTGTAACATTGTAACGTCTTTGTTGTAAATTTAAGACTTTCTTTCTCTTACGCCTTTATTCTCGTGGGATTATGACTCTGTTCTCAAAATCTCCAATTATTGTCATCCCTCATCCTCCTTTGAGTCAAACCCAAATACCTACAAATCATTGCCTTTATGTCAACACATCTAAAGGTGTAGTGGCAACTTTTAGCAAAAAAAAACTATGTGGCCACTTCTGCAGGACATGATATTCCTGACTCGTTCGTTGTAAAACAGGTTTACTCAAAAATGAAATGGATGCTATTGAACCCTCCTGTTATGGTGCGGGTCAAATTGACCCTTTTTAAAGTCTATTTTAGGCAATATATGCCTTCCAAACCAGCTAAATACAGCATAGAAAAAAAAAAAAATTAATGGTGGTGCAGTGGGTAGCGCTGTTGCCTCACAGCTAGAAGGTTCCTGGTTCAAATCCCCGGCCGGGCGGGTTCCTTTCTTTGTGGAGTTTTCATGTTCTCCCCGTGCATGCGTGGGTTCTCTCAGGGTTCTCCGGCTTCCTCCCACAATCCAAAAACATGCTCAGGTTGATTGATCACTCTAAATTGCCCGTAGGTGTGAGTGTGTGCATGAATGGTTGTCTGTCTCTCTGTGTTAGCCCTGTGATAGGTTGGCGACCTGTCCAGGGTGTACCCTGCCTTCCGCCCGAAGCCAGCTGGGATAGGCTCCAGCGCCCCGTGACCCCTAACGGGATAAGCGGTCAAGATAATGGATGGATGGAAAAATCTATGTTTTGTAAAACTATTGTATTTATAGTCAGGGCTTTCCAATGTACATTAAAATAAGTTGTAACATTAATTTTAATGAAAAACGAGTGAGTTATCCTCATATAACCATGATCTGTGAGAATTAAAGAACACCAATGGACCATATCTTGATTTAAATGGTCAGTAATTGAGTTAAAAATTTGATTTAAAAAAAGATGTGTATTGGGATTTTTTGGGGTTCTGACCCTTTTGGATAATTGAATATACCCCGGGTCAAATTGACCCAGGAACATTATTGCTGTTCCAGAGAAACAAAAATAACAGGAGGGTTAAAATTAAACAAACTGAGAATTTATTAAAGATATCAACAAACAAAAAATCACTTCTCTGGATGCTATTAATTTATTTTTCCACAAAAGCGACAAACGTATAAAAAAACAACCAAAGCTACGGTTAGAATATACGTTGCTCCTTGTCCTGCTCAGGTGAAAGCACACATTGCAGCGCACATGCTCAGTTTTCTCTCCCCTTTAGCAGCACCAAATGTAGCTATAGCAAAAGCTCGAACAGGAAGACTATAAAAGCAATCACAGTATTGTTTAACTCTCCTCTCCCTCAGCTGCACGCTCCTGAGCTGTCATTGGTTAATAGGCGGTGGCTGTCATCCAATAGCTCAGTGGCACGCCCCTTATCATCAGCCTATCAACTTTCTGCTGTCTTTTTAAATGTGTCTCTCTCTCCAGCTAGTTCCTTCTTGAATTGATGGTGCCCACCACCTCCCCGTCTCCACCTGGTCTCTGCAAAGTCTTCAATTCCTAGAATTCATCAACCACCACCACCAGAGTCTAGACTCTTTGGGGTGCCAAATTCACACATCCTACACTCACAAAAGTATCCCCATAGAGTCCTTACGCCGAGGATTTCTGTCAAGTTTCATTATTCATGAAGTTGTAATAAATAACCTTTAATCTCCAAACTGTGTCTCTCCTGGTTGAATTACCTGCAGCATGACAATTAAAGGCACATACACTCGAATCACTCTGGCTCTTACAAAAGGTGTTAATTTGTCCTAATGATGAATATCTGTTTGTCTCTTGACTTCATTTTGGTCTCCACCATCCTAGAAGTTTGAATCATGGTTTTTAGCTGCAAAATGTTCCACAGTGTTCATCAGTCAGTCTGTTTGATAACAGTTGACTGCTGCTCCTGGAAAGAGAGCAGATAAAAATGTCCAGACACGTTGAACCGTTCAGTTATGATGTTCCCATTTTCACGTTCATGATCGGTGAAGTTAAATCTGATGTAATGATTCCCTCACACTGATTCGATCGCTGATGTGTGAGTAAAAACATGCAGAACAAACTGTTCACTTTCCTGCTGTGTGAGTCGTACACTGTGCACACCCACTCTGTAATAATAGCCGCACTTCACACGAGAGGTTAAGTACAGAAAACTTCACACACATTGTGTGAGAATACACAGACTGTGGAACGCACAAGTGGCATCAACAGCTTTTCAGTTTCAGGGTCAATGAAAAGTCTCTCACTTAGAGCCCATTTAAGTGTCACAGGTCTGTCTCTCTCAGTGTGTCTGTGTGGAGGAGAATAATCAGCTCGGAGTGATTCGGCTCACACAGCGACCTGACTCCTCGCCTGCTAACCTGCTGCCTGTGGTTCATTCATCAATCAAACTCTCAGGGCTAAACAAGCACGGAGCGGACCGCAGAAGAACACAAAGGTTACAGGAAAATACGCTTCACCTGATACCCACAGATGATGTCTGTCACACAGGCGGACTCACGTACTCTCTCTGTGGGACACAACATCCTCAGATTTAAGAAGTGAGGAGAGATGAGGAGGAGGTTTATTTATAATCTTGACCTTTTTAAGCATTATTAGAGTTTGTAATGACATCCTCCTGGCAAATGACTCTGGTGACCATGTCATCCTTGTCCTTTTGGACCTAACTGCGGCTTGGAAACTCTGTTTTATGACTCAGCTCCGCTTCTGTATGGGGTTCCACAGGGGTCCATTATAGGTCCACTGCTGTTCTCCCTGTATCTACTGCCTCTGGGCTCCATCCTGAGAAAGCATGGCATCTCCTTCCACTGCTACGCTGATGACAGTCAAATATATGTGCCGCTGAAAAAGAAAAACGCCCTTTCCCTGTCACCACTTCTTGCGTGCCTTGAAGACATCAAAGTATGGATAGCTTTGAGCTTCCTAAACTTTAATGAAAAAAAGACATAAGTGATGGTGTTTGGTCCCAGTGGCCCCTGTGAACTCCCGCCGGTTGATCTGGGCCCTTTGGCCGTCTATTTTAAGTCGAAAGTCTCAAACTTGGGTTTTAAGATGGACAGTGATTTTAAGATGGATCAGCAGATCAGCTCTGTAGTAAAGTCCAGTTTTGTTTTCACATTAGGCAGCTGGCAAAGGTGAAGCCTTTCCTTGCACGACAGCACTTTAAAACAGTAATCCATGCCATTGTCACATCCCGGCTGGATTACTGCAATGCACTTTATTTAGGAATCAGTCAGTCCTCCCTCGCACGTCTCCAGTTGGTCCAGAATGCAGCCGCTCGCCTCTTAACTGGAGCACATAAGAGGGAGCACATAACGCCCATTTTAGCCTCCCTCCACTGGTACCTGTGCATTTTAGAGTCCAGTTTAAGATTCTTTTATTTGTTTTTAAATCTTTAAATGGTCACGCCCCGCCCTACCTCTCTGAGCTGATCCATCTCTACGCCCCTGCTTGGTGCCTCAGGTCAGCTGATCAGCTGCTCCTGGAGGTACCGAGGTCCAAGCAGAAGCTCAGGGGGGATAGGGCTTTTTCTGTCGCTGCTCCCAAACTGTGGAACGATCTTCCTTTAGCCGCAGACAAGCCCCCTCACCGTCCACTTTTAAAACTCGTCTTAAAACCCATTTTTATTCCCTGGCTTTCGACTCAGCATGAGTTATTCTTATTGATCTTATAATTTTATTGTTTGTTTTTATCCATTATGTTTCTGTACAGCACTTTGTGTCCAGCTGCTGTTGTTCTTAAAGTGCTTTATAAATAAAGTTGAGTTGAATTATATTTCTTTAAAGGTGACATATCATGCAAAATGGACTTTTTGATGGTTCTCTACCTGAAATATGTTTCCCTGGCATGTCTACAAACCCCCCGAGAATGAAAAGAATCCATTCTGCCCCTGTTCTGATTTCTCCACCTTTCTGTTAATGTGTGTGAAACGAGCCGTTTCAGACTTCCGTGTTTTTGTTACGTAACAACAATATCCGGTCTGTCACGGAGTCAGAGCTCAGAGCTTGTTCAGCCCATAGACTGTATAAAATACAACTCAACCCCTCCTCCGTTTTTCATTCCCTGCACACATGTGTGCTAACAAGGAGCTTAGGAGGGAGGCATGCTAGTTGTAGGCTGTCTTAATAAACACAAAGGTCGGTTTTACTCCCCACGTCTGCAGATTTGAAGATCTAGTGGATTTTTATTTATCATGGATAAATGCTAGCGCTAGTTAGCATAGCCACATAGCTACATGTTCGTAGCTGTGTACCAAGACACACGTCTACATACTGACAAATAAAATAACAAGAAACACTAAATCTGTGACCAATCCTTCAGAAAGGTCCTGCTGCAGGTGCCTCTCCGTCAGGATCAGATTCTGGATCAGATTCAGAGGGTTGAAGTAACGCGATCTCTGAGCAGCCGTGTATATTCAGCCAACATGTAAACATTAGATCAACGTGCTGGACAGCCGAGGTCACATCCACTTCCTGAGGGGGCGTGGTCAGAGAGAAAACAGAGTGTTCTGAGGAGGACTGAAGAAGAGGGTTTTTCAGGCAGACCAAAATCTGATTTCAAAGTGTTTTTTTGAGCATAAACTTTAAAGACATGTTTTGGGGACCTCTTAGACCAATATATATTGATGAAAAAAGCGTGATAGTCTGTCCCTGGAAATCCTGCATGCATTGCCACATCCTCTCATTTCATTCCTCCTTCATTGCTTCCAGTCATTAAATGTGGTATGTTAATGTAGTTTGTCAAACATGGTCTTCTGTGCTTCTGTTACTTATTCCAGTAACCAGAAATAAACACAGCTGTTTAAAGTGGATTCCATTTCCAGTGCACATCTTCATCGTGGTGTGTGACGGGCGGACACAAACAGAAGCTGACGAAGGTTTTTCTAATGCGGATTAATGAAGTGTGGAGTGTTTCACTCCGCTGTAACGTCATTACTGAAATGGCAGATTACGGTTTTAAATGAGGTGATTAGTTTCCTTGTTGATTGTACATTCTTTTTTATGCAAATGACGCAGGAATAAATAAAAACAACATCAGCATGTACAGAAGAACTGACGCTTTCATGTTTGTTTCTGCATCTAAACGCCTTCGTGGCAAACTGACTGTAATCCTTAATGATTAACTAACAGGAGAAATCCATGTCAGTGCTTCTTGTTGACGTGGTCTGAATGTTTTAGAAGGACAGACTGGTTCTCTGCCTACAGCTGGTCATCTTTGAAGCTGCTGTTTGATGAGGTTTGTAGAATAAACAGGAACATATTGTCAAAAAGTGTGGGTGCAGGATTTACCGCCTAGAGAAAACACCTCAAAACCAGCGGTGGTGTATTATTTTTTGGGGATACTTATTACTTTTTACTCCACTCCATTTCTATCAGTGCTCTTTTGCTTTGGAGTCAGCTCATGAATTTCCTTCTATTTCTGAAATCTGATCCCTAAGTCAGTAAACTGTGTTTGTGTAGTTCTGTTTGTCTCAGTGGTTTAGTCGTACCTGTATATCGTGCGTCTCCACGGTTGAACGTGGAGCAAACACAGAGCAGATTTCACTCAGATCAGGCAGTTCATTTAGAGGTGGTAATGATGGCTATCATTCTCCACCTGAGCACTCACGGTCATAGAAGTATCTCATGCTTACTCAATATGACCCACAAGAATGAGTTACTGTAGAATGGCCCCAGAAGTTTCTAGGGAGGGCCTAAAAAAGATCACCTTTGATCAAGGCAGTGATATGATTGACAGAGACAGCTGACATCTCTGACATATTCAGAACAAGGTTTTCAGAAATGGATCAGATTCGACTAAGGATTTGCTTAGTCGAATCTGATCCATCAGATTTTGCCCATAGTCGACGAATAGTGGAATGTTTGTTGTTTTTCCTTACTGACCCAAAGTCTGCATGATGGTGACCGCATGACAATATTACGCACAACCCTTTACAATTAAGAGACTCATACCTTAAATTAAAAGGGACAACAGAATATTATGAGCATAAAACTTAGATTTTTTAAATCTATATTGCAAAAACAACGAGGTGATGAAGGAGAGAAAACTCAAATAAGGCCACCATCTGTTAAACATGGAACAACGCTCCACTATAGAGAAAGGAATCAGGAGATATTTAAACAGTGTTCACACAGCAGAGAGCAGCACTGCAGAGGGTAGTTTGTCCAACTTAAGGCTGAACATTTGTTTAATGTTCAAAATCAAACCTGAACCAGCTAAAGGGTTTTTAAATCTCTAAACAGAACCTTTTAAAACAGTCTTTCATCTCGTCTTTGTCCGCTTGAGTCTTTTCAAATTGTACGTGAGGAAAACCATTGTGTGTACGGGCAGAAGTGCGCTCCTGTCTCTGTTGACTGTAAATCCTGTCTTTGAGAATATCCTCTCTGATGGTGTGGAGGTGGATGGGATGCTGTGTATTGTTTTTGAGGCTTCAGACAGCTTTGGGTATCCCTCCTGGTTCTTTTGGCCCCGTACAGTTTTTGTGTGGTCCGGTAATCCTTGATCTCACAGCCCTCTTCATGAAGCTGCTCCTCATCTTCATCACTTGTTTTAGGATCAACTGAAGTTTTATTTCCTGACATTTTGAGCTGCCATGAACGTAGAAAGATTTAAAGACCAGCTGAGGTACGTCTGCTCCACAGGTCCTGCTAAATGGGAGAGTCCACCTTTAATTACCAGGAGAGATTTAATTACCACTTTAAGGAGATTTAACACTTCAAGAGCTGTTCTCAGAATTACATTAAATAAGTCTATATTTATATCAAAATAGGATATGAGACACTATTTTTACAGGAAACAGGAAAATAATGTAAAATTAGACATTGAGCACCCCCATGGTTTGAATGGAATGATCCACGTTTCATATGCAAATATTCGACTATGAGATTGGCAGTCGACTAAGGCTCGTTAGAACGAATCGTTGAATATTCCACTATTTGGGGTCACCCCTAGTGTGCAGTCATGATAGTGCCAGACTCATAACCAGAGGACGTAGTAGGGGCCGCCCCTTAACCAATCAGGACAGAGGATTGGAG
Organism: Notolabrus celidotus; assembly: GCF_009762535.1. Lineage (NCBI taxonomy): Eukaryota > Metazoa > Chordata > Actinopteri > Labriformes > Labridae > Notolabrus > Notolabrus celidotus. Next base: position 30,976,185 of record NC_048285.1, on the reverse strand, counting down.
ATTAGCTATGATTGGTCCGTCATAACGGGAACGAGGGGAATAATAACATTGCTTGATACAAAGGTCATGGAAAACACAGAGATTTTGCAATAGTCTCAAATTACTTCACTTACTGATGAATACCGATGGGTATTATGACCTTTTCTCCAAACCCAGCAGAAAGAAAGTAACATTTTTTTACACCATTCCTACCAACAGCAGCTTTAATTTAGGAAGCTGTGTACTTTGTCCACCACTGCTCAAAACGGAGGTAGTGCATGTTACAGAGTAGTCATTGCAGTGCTGTGATTCTACATGTCATCCAGTCCTGCAGGTTTCTCTCCAGAGACATGTGTGTGATAAAACTTCTCCAGGGTTCAGATCCAACCTGCATGCTGAAAGTGATGATTTCAAGAGGGTTGGTATTTTAAAGAAACAGATCACAGTGAAAGATTTAACCTTTGAAATGATCTGTTAATTTCATTTCCGCTTTATTTGACAAGTTATGAAACAGACTTTATGCCAACTACGCCTGAGGAAAGAATCATGCAGGACACACAGCAGGCAATTAGCACATCTCCCCTAATCGCTCTGCAGCCAAACGCATTTTAACACTCATTATTGAGACAGATTTTCTATGATTCATCGCATCGCTGTGCGATTTACCACCCGTCAGTTGTCAGGCGAGAATTCATTATGCCATTAGCATGCAAATCCTCCTTCGAAAATAAAGCATCAATATGCAAGACGATGCCTTCGTTAGACGGTCATTTGGTTAATTGAGTCACTTTGTTTGAAGAGGGGGATTAGCATGTGAGCTAATCAAGGTCGCTCCCCACAGCACCTGCCTCACACTGAGGGAGAAAACGATGCCGCACACGAGCAGTTTTGGGGCAAATGTCAGAACAGACGCAAATGAATTCTTTCAGCAGACTCTCCAGCGACAGAGGGAGGGAGGAAATTAATAGATTGAATGAACAATGAAGTGCCGCTGCACAGGAGGTCAGGTGTGTTTCTCTGTTGATGGAACATTTACATTTGTGGCTTGATTCAAAGCTGAGCTCCACTGATGCTGCTAATGACGAGAGGAAATGAACATGCAGGACTTACAGGCATCAGTACACAAACACACACCCACACACACCTACACAAACACACAAACTCTGCTGCAGAGGTGATTGCTTCAGTTACATAACATTTCTTTTTTTATCAAATTATTAAGGAGGAAATAAAATAACAGGGTTTAAGAAAATGTGAATTTGGGGAGGATTATAAACGCCTCTGTCGTAGTTGTAGTTTCCTTAAAACAACAGTGGATGCAGCAAAGACTTTTATGCATGCTATGATCCTTTCCCACATGTCATACTGTATCACATGCTGGGGTCAGGCTGGGGAGACGGTCATTAAACCACTTCACTCTCTGTATAAACAAACCTTAAAAATACTGATCTAGTGGATGATTTTTATTTTCCATGGAAAAGTGCTAGCGCTAGTTAGCATAGCTCCATGTCGTAGCTGTAGCTGTAGCTGGTAGCTGTAGCTGGTAGCTGTAGCTGGTAGCTGTAGCTGGTAGCTGTAGCTGGTAGCTGTAGCTGTAGCTGTAGCTGTGTACCAAGACACACGTCGACATACTGACAAATAAAACAACAAGTAACACAGAATCTGTGACCAAACGTTCAGAAAGGTCCTGCTGCCTTTCTGGCAGAGGTCAGTTTTACTCCCCACGTCTGCAGATTTGAAGATCTAGTGGATGATTTTTACTTATCATTGAAAAGTGCTAGCGCTAGTTAGCATAGCCACATAGCTACATGTTCGTAGCTGTGTACCAAGACACACGTCGACATGCTGACAAATAAAACAACAAGAAACACTAAATCTGTGACCAATCCTTCAGAAAGGTCCTGCTGCAGGCGCCTCTCCATCAGGATCAGATTCTGGATCAGATTCAGAGGGTTGAAGTCACGTGATCTCTGAGCAGCCGTGCTGGAGAGAGCCGAGGCACATCCACTTCCTGAGGGGGCGTGGTCAGAGGGAAAACAGAGTGTTCTGAGGAGGACTGAAGAAGAGGGTTTTTCAGGCATGCCAAAATCTGATTTCAAAGTGTTTTTTTGAGCATAAACTTTAAAGACATGTTTTGGGGACCTCTTAGACCAATATATATTGATGAAAAATGCGTGATATGTCACCTTTAAATGGCTTGGCCCCGCCTCCACTGCGTCAGTTCATCAACTTTCGCTCTGTGGACTCCATTAAATCCACAAGAATATCTTCGTTTAGAAATTGCAATGTACTCTTTCGCCGTACTGCCTTTGGGCAGTCAGCTTTTTCCCTGAAAGCCACAACTCAGTGGAACACCTTACTGGAGGATATTAAGAACTGTGAATCTCTCAGCAGCTTCAAAACCAAACTGAAAAGTCTGCTAAAGGACACTCAACACTGCAACCACTGATTTGATACTTTTAACTTGATATACAGCATTGTTTGTTTGATTGTTTGTGTGTGTGCGTGCGTGCGTGCGTGTGTGCGTGCATCCGTGCGAGTGAGCGAGCAAGTGAGCGTTTTAACAATGTGATGTTTTAATTGTGACCTGCCAAGGGACTGCAGATGTACATTAGCTTTAAGCTAACTCTGGTACAATGCATCAAATGGTGACATTTATGTTAAAAATTGTTCATGATAATGAACAGCGAGTGGGTGGTTATGCAAATTAGAATCCCATCAGGGTGAGCAGGACCTTGATGCAGAGCACACCCTGCCACATAACCACCTGTTCACTACATTACCCAACTTATTACCTGACTATCAACTGAAGGCAGACACAAGTTGACACAAAATATTGGTTTAAAGATTTCTTTGGTGACTATATCTGCAGCCAAACTAACCTGCAGATATCCTGCCATGTGTTTGTAGATAAAGGAGTGTATTGTGTTATTTTTTTTTAGCTATTGATGTTTTTAGTATCTTCATCTTCTGCAGGAGGCAGCTTCCCATTTGCCTCCTACAACTCTAAAAATCTGTAGGTTTGTCAGAGCGCCAGCAAGCTCAGCCTGCACGTCTGAATGCATCATGCAGTGAGAGATAGTGGCAGAGCTGCACACGTTCACTCAGGGATCAGAAGGTACAGAAACAGACTGTATTACTCCGGGGAGCGGGCAGTTCATCAGGTTTATAGGTCACACTTTTTAGGCATTTCAGCCCAGAGAGGGAATCACACACAGGCTTCTGAACACATGTGGAGGGGATGATTCACACAAGAGCACAGCACATCAAACCGCATGGACAAACATACAACACAACACAACATGCGTCTGTTCTTTCATGCTAGTCCTGTTGAGCACAAGCTGGTGCTGACATACAGCAGAGGGGTCAAAATTAATCACAACAACACTGAGTGAACAAACACCACAGAGGACAGTCCCATGATGCTGATTATTATCTTTAAAGCTCCACAGAGAAGTTTGGAGCTGAAAGACGACCCACAGGAGCTTTAATGAGCAAGACATCATCATGATGTCCCAGATAAATCCAAAGGTCAGTATTGTATGAGGCGCCGTTTGTAAAGTTGTGCACACTGAAAATAACATAATATAATAATATAATTCTCCACATTTAGATCCAAAGCATCATAAAATATAGAGTGAATTTTTAAGTCACTTTTTTAAAATCACATTTAGAGGAATAAATGTGATCTTCTTCACATTTAATTTTGTTGTGAAAAATATATAAAGTTAAAAACACTGTTAAATCCAAATGCTAAATATAAACATAAATGTTAAATGTTTAATCTAAATGTTAAATAAAAATGTTAAACTAAATGTTATATATATGAATATAAATGTTATATATATGAATATAAATGTTAAATGTTAAATATAAATGTTAAATATAAATCTAAATGTTAAACTAAATGTTAAATATAAATCCAAATGTTAAATGTTAAATATAAATCTAAATGTCAAATCTAAATGTTAAATATAAATATAAATGTTAAATATCAATGTTAAACATAAATGTTAAATATAAATGTTAAGTATAAATATAAATGTTAAATGTTGAATATAAATGTTAAATATAAATCTAAATGTTAAAGGTTTAATCAAAATGTTAAATATAAATCTAAATGTTAAATATAAATATAAATATAAATCTTAAACTAAATGTTATATATAAATCCAAATGTTAAATGTTTAATCGAAATGTTAAATCTAAATATACATTTTAAATCCAAATGTTAAATCGAAATGTTAAATGTTAAATCTAAATGTTGATTGTTAAATCGAAATGTTAAATCGAAATGTTAAATGTTACAGCGAAATGTTGATTGTTAAATCTAAATGTTAAATGTTAAATCTAAATGTTAAATGTTAAATCTAAATGTTTATTGTTAAATCTATATTTTAAATCCAAATGTTAAATGTTAAATCTAAATGTTAAATCTAAATGTTAAATCTAAATGTTAAATCTAAATGTTAAATCTAAATGTTAAATGTTAAATCTAAATGTTGATTGTTAAATCTAAATGTTAAATCTAAATGTTAAATGTTAAATCTAAATGTTAAATCTAAATGTTAAATCTAAATGTTAAATGTTAAATCTAAATGTTGATTGTTAAATCTATATGTTAAATCTAAATGTTAAATGTTAAATCTAAATGTTGATTGTTAAATCTAAATGTTAAATGTTAAATCTAAATGTTGATTGTTAAATATATATGTTAAATGTTAAATCTATATGTTAAATCTAAATATTAAATCTAAATGTTAAATGTTAACTCTAAATGTTAAATCTAAATGTTAAATTTTTCTCTGCGATCCTAAACATTTAGCTCATATGCAAATTCACACTGCAGCCTAACGGAAATACCAAAATAAAAGCTTCATATATTGATACAGACTTAATAATAGAAACTAGCTTGTCAATACCAGACCGGGTCAGTTCTGTACCTGAGGGTTGTGAAACCCCCTTTGTGGTCTCCAAAACTGCCTATCCAGCATTTTTATAGCGGGCAGTCCGGGTATAACTGCAGGAGTCAGTACTGACAGACTATGATTGGGATATCTGTATCACTTTATGAAGGTTTTATTCTGTTTCATTTTTAATGCAGTATCAGCTTATATCACCCAGCAGTGACCCCAGGCTTGGTTTACCTCACGCAGGAGCAGATCATGGAGACGACACCTCATGCTGCAGACATCCTGAGTTTGATGGATACGGACAGGATGAGCTGAAGGATGGACATCTGCAAGATGAAACCACATGCTCTAGAGATCAGCATCCAAATACACACTCAGTCTATGCACACAGTACATACAGTACACACACACACACACACACACACACACACACACACACACAGAGACGCTGAGGGAAGATGGAGCATTGAGTAATGGTTTGAGCTGGTGGTGTTATAGAGCACTCTGTGAACACACTCCACTGAGGCTATAGGCTTTTTCTCCCCTCATCTCTCACAGATTCTCACTCTGATAACATCCTCCAACACATTAACCAGCCATCTGCAAGATACATTATCACTTTCACGACGTCTGGAGTTTTCAGCAAATTATCAGGCTCTACAGAGACCCCTCCAGAAACTCCATGAAGGAGCCTGGAACATAGAACGGCTGCTCAACGACAACATCCTATGAGTCCAAAAAATCACATCAAACCTGAGATACAAGGTCTAATGAAACCCCTGATGAAGTCTATGTTGAGGGACTGTTTTTGAGATTGCAATGTCTCTTTGTCTCTTTTCTATAAGCATTAAAATATACATGAATATATAAAAGTCTGAGTCTCAATCATCCACAAGAACTTGGATCATGAAAACAGCTGTTTTTGCAATCTGGACGTCAAGCTTAGAATCGATCATGAGAGTTTACAAGAACTTTAATGCCAATAACTCAAGTTTAAGCTTAAATTAATCTCTAATACTCTTTTATTGCTCACATAAATGACCTGAATAATGTCCTGAGAGGAATTTTACTGATTTGATCTTCAAGTTGATTTAACTTCTGTCCTTCTGTGATGTTTGAAATGGAGCTGCTGTTCTACAAGAAGGACTGCAGATACATCATGGAGTCTGAGTGCTGCACAGACGCTGACAGGCAGCGTGACACATGGACATGCACGCCGACTGTTTACAGCCTGGCCATGACAGCCTGACTCTGAGCTTGTGCACGCCACCAGCAGCTCCGTAATGGATGAGAGAGCCTCAGGGACAAAAGCTGGGGCAAAGTCACAACCTCCAGTTATATTTTTTCTCCACAGTGACTGTTTGTTTGAGCTCAGTGGACACCCTGCTGCTTTAACAACAGCCGACCAGACTGACCTGTGCTCAGCAAACATATCACCAGGAGAGAGAGAGCTAGCTTACTTTGTTGGCACAACTTTTAATGGATATCCTGTCAATATGAAAAATGAGGGGTTTTTATTTCGCTTTCATTTCACAGGTCTCTGGAGAGTAGCGTTGGACTCCAGATTTAACTGGAAAAAGACTTCAAAATAAAAGCATTCCACTTTCCTGCCAAGAAGTTTCTCCTTTGTGTCGGGTCCTCGCTTTCAAAATGCACTTTACTAACCCGGCGGAGGAACAACAGTACAAAGCATTTGGATGAACCGAGGCCTTATAAGTGTCCATCTGCTAATGTCTGGGCACAGCCAAGTGTGTGTGTGTGTGTGTGTGTGTAATTCAGTTCACATACTGAGTGCTTGATAAGAGGGTTTGCGATCCAATCCTTGAGATGATGTCATTTAAAACAAACTTTTAAAGAATTAGTCTTTCCTAATGAGTGTTTGATACGGACTTGTTCACAGAAATCACTTCTCATTGATGTGATCCTCTCTCCCTCCTCCTCTAAAGCTCTCTCTCTCTCTTTCTGCTCAGAAACAGTCGAAAGCTCCTTTTTTCTGTTTACCCCGACTCCATTATTAATCACTGTCATCTTTGGTGTTGAGGGAGGAGCGCTGGAGGACGATTAAAACAAATTCCTTATTTAAAATTATCACTTCGTGGCGTGCATCGACCTGATTAAATATTTATCTTACATTTTCTGGGGACTGTGGTCTGCAACCAAAAATATGTTTGGATGATACAGACGCATTGTGTAACTGTGCTGTGTGACAATCAGAGGGAATAAAGACAGGCCATGAAAACCTTTCTGTTTAAGATGTCTTTCTCCTCACGCTCACGGTGTCTAATGTCCTGTTGGTCTAGTTCGGTGTTCTTGAATGCTTCTGCCTTTGAGGCTGCTAAAGGTCTGGGTGTCTGCTTGTGGATGGTTTACCTCCCATGCACTTGATTCTCTTGTCTCCATACAGACTTGTTTGTTATTATGGATAATGCTCTATATGCCATTAAACTCCTGTTTTTTTATTTTTATTATTAATTAATCTTTTATATATTTAATTTTATTCTATACATGTGTTTTTATTTACACATTTCTCATTTATTTAATTCTTCTTCTTCTTCTTCATTTATTTTTTTTATCTATATTTGTCATTTTCCTGTCTTCCTGGAGTTGGGTGGTTCAGGGGATTTTGGGGATGTACATGTATGTGTTTACGGTGGCCCTGAAGGCCAATAGTAATATATATTTCAGAGCATTTCAAGAATCACACTATATGGATGTCCCATGTTGAAGTATTGTGCTATTAACTCAAGCTCCTCTTCCATCCTGGTAAACACTTGAAATTTCACGCTGGCTCTGCTTTTACGGTATCCAGTGTAAACAGGAAATGATAAATAACTGATGCGAACAGACTTGGGTTTAGCCAATCACAAACAAGTACTGTTAGAGCCATAAGTGTGTCAATATTATGTGTGGACTGTTTGTGTGTTTGATGCACTTGTGTGGACACTAGGTGGCGGGTGTGTCAAACCAGGTGTTAGAAAGCATATAGGGAAGAAGACCCAATCAGTGGCAGGTGAGCTGCCTACCGGGTAGCAAACAGTTTTTGACCGTCTCAATCGTCTCGATCGTCTTGAACGTCTCGTTCCGTCTTGTTCCATCATTGTCATCGTATTGTCTACAATAGACGTAAGCCTGTAATTCTACAAGTTCGATTAGGTGCAAGTGTGGATTGATCGGCTGTGCGTATATTGTGTGTCTAATAAACCCGTTGATGTCAATGCAAGAGCGGACTTCATTCATTCATCCTGACGAGGAGGACGCGTCAACTGAGTCCCGGTAAAGCAGCCCCTCAGTGGCTTATAGGTGTTTGTTTCGTTTGGCGAAAGCAAGCCACTACAAGTACCATGGTCTGATGCTTTACGGTTTCTTGAAATGTATTTTGTGACTCTGAAATTTATTTTTGTGATATCTGAAATGTATTTTGTGCTTTTGAAATATGTATTACTATTGGCATTCAGGGCCACCGTTAGGGATGGGTACCTTTCACAATTGAACCGATACGGTACCGATACCCGGTACCTGGGAATCGGTACCGGTACTCAACGGTACCAATTTTCGGTACTTTTGTGTTTTTATGTAGTAATAAATATTAATTAAAAAAAAAAATCTCAAATTTGTTTAATTTAACATATTTATTCAATTTAACATGAAATGAACAGAAACAGGATTATATAGGTGATTAGATATATCAGCTCAATGAACACATATGAACGCCTGCGGACGGGAAAAAGTCAGTTCTCCGTCTCTTTATAATAACAGGACACACAACTTACTTGTTGGGCATTCACGCACACAGGAACGGTTCTAAACAGGGCAGGTAGTCGGAGCGAGAGGGTCAGTCTCAACCATAGACTGTATAAAATAAACGTAATCCTCCTGCTTATGGAGAGAATATTTTGTCTTTAATATGCAATCAAAAATTATGGATTTGAGAACAAAAAACAATTTTGCAAACAAAATTATGATTTGAAAAATATGAAATAATGCTATGAATAAAGGAAATATATTTGTGATTAAAAATGTATCTTTATAAATCCACTCTTTTTTTGTTACAAACAAAATTATTATTCTCACGAACCACAGATTCGTTTGCGTTTCCAGTTTTTGCGTTTGCGTTTCTACATAACTGTCATGGGCGGGACCTCCCCTGAGAGATGCAAGAAGCCTCCTGATTGGTCAGTCTCACTCAGAGAGACGGTGTGACAACTTCCACCCCAACAAGTTGTTGCCGCGAAGGGAGACATATCAACATCGAGAAACAGGTACGTTCTGCGTAACATACCTGTCTATTTTCTGTCTTATTGGTGCTATTAAGGTTAAGGAAACGTACCTGTTTCTCGATGTTGATATGTCTCCCTTCGCGGCAACAACTTGTTGGGGCGGAAGTTGTCACACCGTCTCTCTGAGTGAGACTGACCAATCAGGAGGCTTCTGGCATCTCTCAGGGGAGGTCCCGCCCATGACAGTTATGTAGAAACGCAAATGCAAAAACTGGAAACGCAAACGAATCTGTGGTTCGTGAATTTTGTTTGTAACAAAAAAAGAGTGGATTTATAAAGATACATTTTTAATCACAAATATATTTCCTTTATTCATAGCATTATTTCATATTTTTCAAATCATAATTTTGTTTGCAAAATTGTTTTTTGTTCTCAAATCCATTATTTTTGATTGCATATTAAAGACACAATATTCTCTCCATACCTGCTCTGCCTCGCGGTGAGTGCGCGCGCCCGTCAGCTGCAGGCTCCGTTTGGCGTGCTCCCGCGCAGATGCAGAGCAGAGAGCAAAGAGCAGAGACGTCCACCCGGTCAGTCTCTGACTTTATTACAGAGTGAAAGTATGGAAAATGACCTCCTCTTCCACTCCCTCACAGTCACAAGGATGCGTTCAGGTACCGAAACATGGTACCGTTTGATTTAACGTGATTCGGTACTCGGTAGTACCGACGGAATTCGGTCGGTACCTATAAAAGTACCGAATTCGGTACCCATCCCTATCCACCGTAGTATTTGTACCTGTACTTACCTGTTCAAAAATAAGTTATAAATAAAGTTATAATCTTTTATTTATTTTTTTAAGTCTTTCTCCTTTAGATTTTTCTTTTTATGTATTTCCTGCTTTCCAAACTTGGTCTTGATTACAATCTTTTGCAAGTGTATAACATTTAACCTTTAATTAGTTTTCAAGAGTTGTATTAGAATCGCATGAAACATTATAACATTCATGCCTCAAGACATAACACATGTACAAAAACAGACCCTCTCCAAACATCAACACACACACCTCACTCAAGTCCCCCCCTTTCCTCCACCAACCATGTCCCACTTTGTTTAACACATTTAATTATACTTCATAAACAGTCTTAAAGACATCGTTGTGTATTTAATCTTGTTATTGTCTTCATACAATGCTTTTGTTTTTATTTCCAGTGTCTCATAAATGAATAGAAATACATTCTTTGATTTCATTCTAAGCTTGGTTCACTTTCTAAACACAGAATGAATTATTTATCTCTACACTGTCTGTGCAATCAGAGGGATTATGTGCATGAGGTTTATAAAACTAAGTGTAATCACTAAAATATATCATAGGACCAAACATGATTGCTATATTATCAGTCATGTAGCTAACGCTGTCAGTGCAATGGTTAAGCTGACACTGCAAAGCATCAAATGCTGCAAAAGAGTGCAGATGTCAGAGTGTTGGCTCAGTGATGATTTCTAAATCTGGCACATTTTCTGTCGTTCCACTGAGAACAGGATAACACATTTTACAATTGCATCTCCCTCATGTCATCAACACATCCCCTCCCTCATTACAGGAACACTTTAAAGACACCACTGCAGACAGAGGCTCAGGCAGCAGTTCCCAAATCAGCTGTTGCGTGATGTGAGCTCTCTCTGAACGCAGTGTCTGAGATTAAACGGTGACATGACAGATGGGAGCGTTTATCTTCATGTGATTTAATTTCTAACACTAACTAAATTCACCCCATACCCCATAGTGCTGAGGAGAAAACTCACTCTTACCTTTAGCTTAATGTTGCAAATCACAGCCCCTCTCTGTCAGCAGAAGAACCTGACCTACAGGACAACAGGAATTCAACTTTGTGCTTGTTAAAGTCAGATAGGACAGGATGTGAGGTTGTTTCTGAACACACAACACACCCTTTCTCGGGGGCTGCTACACAACAGAATCTAACACCAGATCTTGTGTACTTGAAATTGGACCTCAAGAGTTAAGAAGCAAGACAATATGTCAAGAAAAAATGAGGCACAAGATGTTCTAGCACCTTTACAACCTGTTACCCAGGGTTCCCCGGGGCAGTGCAGTCATTCTCACCTTCCCATGGCGGGTTCTCTCTCCTGAGAAATGCGCCGTTCTGCCGTCATTTATCTCACCTCACAAGCCGGGACGCACTGAAACAAACAGCTGGAGAAACATGTGTGTGTAAACCAGCAGGGCACGTTCAGTGAATCTGCTTAACCTTTATTTATTCCAGGTGGGTTTGAGTTCTCTCTTCAACTTATTCAGCATCATTAAAACAGTTCAGATCAATGCTTTTCCTTTTGCATATTTATAGTTACCTCTTCATCTGCAGTCCAGATTTGTTATCGTGTATTCATTGCTTCTTGCTCCTTAGAGAGTACAACTTTTCTTTCTGCACCACTTTCTGTTTTTAAACACACACAAGGCCGAAATGAAGAGAGGAGTGTAAGGAAATCATCATTTTGCATTTAGAGCTGAAGGTTGAAAGTTTAACCGTCTTTGGAAATAATAACAATAATAATAATTGATCATATTCGTGATTTAAGAGAGTCAGAGTTGTGGTTGTGTGAAGGGAGAGAGTTCCAGAGAGTCGGGGCAGTGATTGCAGAAAGCTCTGTCCCCCCAAGGTGTGGTGCTTGGACTTGGTGATAGGTGACAAGAGATTGGCCTCTGAGGATCTGAGGTGGCGAGATGGAGAGTTGCGTTTGAGAAGGTGGGTCAGGTCATGAGGGGGCGAGGTTATATTGAGAGCTTGAGCATGATCTTGAAGTGGATTCGATGCTGTATGGGGAGCCAGTGGAGGTGCTGAAGGATGGGGTGTGATGTGGGCTCTGGAGCGGGAGTGGGAGAGTAATCGGGCAGCTGAGTCCTGGACATGTTGGAGTTTTTGGAGGTCAGTGGGGGGAAGGCCGGAGAGGATGCTGTTGCAGTAGTCCAGCCTGAAGGTTATGAAGGCGTGGATGAGGGTTTCGGCAGCAGAGGAGGAGAGAGAGGACCTGAGGGGTGCAAAGTTGAGGAGGTGGAAGAAGGATGCTTTGGTAACGTTTCTTCCGACAGCTGAAGAGAGACAGGAAATGTGGAGAGCAGAGAGGGGGGGGAAGACATGCATGACATGGTCGCAGCTGTGAGTCGAACTGGCGACCCCTGCGATGAGGATTATAGCCTCTGTATGTGGGGCACTTAGACCGCTAGGTGGTCGTTTCTAATGTGTGATTTGAAGGAGAGAGTGGGGTCGAGGATGATGCTGAGGTTACGGACTACTGTGGAGGGTGTGACTGTGTGGTTGTTGATGCTCAGTGAGAAGTTCTGGGTGGAGGGGATAATAAATATGTGTTGATATAAATAAATAAATGCATCAAGGGCTTGCAGAAACTTTTAGTAAAATCTAATGATGGCGAGTCAAATGAACAAATAACTTTAATTACCAGGTTAAACTTCGACTTGAGAACTCTCTGCCCTCATTAACGCCATGCTGCTTTGAGGAATAACCAGAAGAGTTCTGGACTTTAGGTTTTATACTTGCTTTAGTAGCTTTGAATTACTGATCCCTCCACATTTCTGCACCCTGCTGTGTGTGTAGCATCTGTATTCATGATGTGAAGACACTGGATCTTACAGGGAGGCATACAGAAAAGAAAAGATTCAGACCCGTCATACTGTTTTTCATCGCCGCAGGCAAATTGAATAAATGATGGTGATGGTATCACCCTGTAATGTTGTTTTATTCATGTATGGTGTTATTAACTTTGAGATAATAGAAGTAAGAGTGTGTGAAATATCATTCTGAGGGGTTTGTTGTTCTGCAGGAATAAAAACAAACTTGCATTAATCACTCTGAGTCGTCGCCTCCTGCTGTTTAACATATTTAAACGATCACATCAGAAGCAGAGACGTATAAAGGAATAGTGGGAGCTACTTTGCAGTTGCATCCCCTCCGTACTTCACCTCTGCCTTCTTCCTTGTTCAACAACAGCTCGTCTGCCGGCCTGGAAGAGCAGCACAGAAAGCTTTTTCCACAATTACTGTAGTCTTAAAATGTCAGCTCCCCACTTTGCTGCTGGGAGAAAAAACAACAAAAAAACACACAATACACCGTGTGCCTGTATTACACAAGAGCCTTAATGCACCAGAGTGTGTGTGTGTGTGTGTGTGTGCATATAAAATTCACCAACACCAAAGCGGAGTATCCCAAATACATTTATTATGTTGATGCATCCATACACCTGCTGTTTCCACCGACAGGGAGGCTCTGCAACAAAGGAGACTTACAAAACAATCAAAAAGGACTTAAAGGTTTACATCTGGATTTACATTCAAATAAAAACTTAACAAAGGACTCGATTTTTTTACATCTGAATTCAATAAAGTATCAGTAACAAAGGCTTTAAGCTGGGGTGCTGGAGAAGAGGAGGCAGCAGCAAGAGTTAGACATGAAGCTACATCACTACCCAGGGTGCCGTTCTGCAGAGTCATGTGCTCTCTTATCCTGTGTGAGGACTGGAGTCAGCTCAGAGGGCATGCATTGACATTAGCAGTGTTGTTTGTGCGCAGTAGTTTGTTTATGTATGTCAGAGCTGTCAGATGTATTCACATTTTGGTTTGTCTGAGAATCTGGGGACAAAAAGTTGGTGTTAAAGATTAATCTGCAAAACAGTAACAAATCTATTTCAGTGCTTTTATTCTGATGACTTCTCTTCAGAGACCGTCATCCATCAACAAATGCTGCAAAAGCTCTCACTATCAAGTGTCTGAAATGAGCCGCCTCGTGATGTTGATGCATTTTCTACCATCCAGACTCACCGAGTGCAGCAGACACTGCAGTGAATGTGCAACAGTGAAGACTTTGAACTAAAAAAAACCCCACAAAGAGAGCAATCAGAGGTTTGATTCTCTCAGTGGAGCTGAGCCTGGATGCTCCTCTCTCAGTAAATACACCTGCTGTCCTGATAAGTGGGAGGAGGAGGAGCAAAGGTGTCTGGAGGAGATTTGTAACTCTGCAGACTCCTCACATGCTAATCATGTCCTGAGCTGTGCAGCTGGTTTATAGGGAACGTTCAAAATGAGCCTGGAGTTGGAAGTCACTCTCAGGTCTAACGTCATGCTGCCAAATAGTGCAAAAAAACCAAAGCCGATGATATTTAAAATAATAACCCCTTCAAAAAATTAAGGAGAGCAAGTGTTACAGGTTGTAAATAAAGGAACGAAGCAAAAGCAGCACTTAAATGAAATGTGAAGGGGAATGTGTGGAAAGATCTGATTTGGATAAAAGCAGAAAGAGGGAGAAAAGGTTCGGATTAGAAAGAGGGCAGCTGTGAACCGTGAATTTGAAACTCAACAGAAGGGAATAAAATCATTAAACTCTCACTCCCTTCATTTTATTTCTGCTCTAGAGATCAGCACTCACTCAATTCCTCCTACCTCCCTCTACCTCTCTCTCTCTTTCATCTATCAGCATCCTGAAATATCTTTGGTTTTGTTGCGTCGCTGGAAGCGTGTGTCTACAGGGTCGAAACCTTGCTCGTTGGCTCCGAACAGAGCCCAGCTGGGGGTCTTGGCTGTGTAGTCCAAAGCAGAGAAGCTCTGCTGTCCTTGGCTCTCCTCGTGAGTCCGGACGAGCTCCTGGAAACGCTCGTAGTCGATCCACGTCCACCACTCGCCGTCCACTTTGAACTGAAAGAACAAACATAGAGTCAAGACTTCTTCAGATATCTGGGATAGCTTGAAATACATTAAAGGGATTTTTTCCACAGTGCTTACTATAATGACTGCTTGCAAACCTGTTCCAGTGTTGGCCATGGCAGAACTCAAATGTTCCTGAATCTATCACACTCTAAGAGCCAACATCTCGGCCTCGTCCCTCTGCATTTCATCTTGGCTTGATGTAACACTGCTGGATATTTGAGTCAGCTGAAACACTGTAAACGTTGTTCTCATCAAGATCTCTTGATGATGATGTCAATGTTCAAAGCATATTCTCATAAGTAGCAAACAGATAACTGACATGTTTTGGATCAACCAAACTAGAGTTGCAGATGACCGACGGGTGGATAGTTTGAAACACATATGAATGTATCCATGGATGAAAGTGTAATCTTGAACCTGTGCACTCAGGATGAAGTCTAGAAATCCATCCATCCATCCATCCATCCATCCATCCATCCATCTATCCATCCATCCATCCATCCATCCATCCATCCATCATCCATCCATCCATCCATCCATCCATCCATCCATCCATCCATCCATCATCTATCCAGTTTCTTCCACCTATCCAGGGTCAGGTCGCGGAGGTAGCGGTCCACTGAGGCGCCAAGGCGCTCAGCCGGGGGCTTGTGAGTATCCCCACACCCGCCCGGCGCCTCTCCCCCTGAGCAACCCCAGAATAGGAGAGTCCAGCCCCTCTCCAGGAGGATGGTTCCAGAGCTGGAGCAGTGCGTGGAGGCAAGCCCAACTATATCTAACTGGTTCCTTCCCCGCCAGCGAGGTGACATTCCACGTCCCAACAGCCTCTCTATGCCGGAGAGGATCAGCATGCCCAGGTCTTACACCCGGACCGCCACCCGGCCTCCTACGCACCCAACCTCCATGCCTACCCCTGCGAGTGTCTGGCCCACAGGGTGGCGGCTCCATGTTATTCTTTCGACCCCATGGAGGAGAGCCCGGCCACCAGACGCTCACCATCCAGCTCCCCACCCCTGAGTCTGGCTCCAGGGGGTTGCCCAGGTGTCCCTCTCCCGGGCGAGGTTGCTCTTGTCTCTTGTTGCCGTGTCATGAAGGTTCCACCTTGGGGACCAATATGCTATAGGAGACCCTACCAGGGGCTCATGCCCACGACAACATAGATCCTGGGTTCCCCGGTACACACAAACCCCTCCAAGGTGGCGATTCTTGGAGGAGAAAACCAAACATCCTAATGTCACACGGTGATCTGCAACAACATGATCATGGAATAAGATCTCTAAAACTGAAGATTAAGTGATTTAAGTTTGGAGGCAGCTCGAAGGACCGGACCATCGGTGAGTCTGGAGCTTCTTGCGCCACATCTGCCGCCTCCTGTTAGAGCGCCCTCTTCTTTAATGACTGTGGATGCACCGCTCCGACTCCTCCAATCTCCTCACATCTCTCTTTTTATCAATCACTGCCTCACACACCTTTGTGCAATTCACCTTCCATCTGGAGAGAGAAAATGAGGAGGGACGGGACGTGAGGAGCCGAGAGGAGCCGAGAGGAGTGTTGTGTTTACTGGTGAGGAGAGAAGTAACCACCAGAGAGAGAGAGAGAGAGAGAGAGAGAGAGAGAGAGAGAGAGAGAGAGAGAGAGAGGGAGCAGCTTCAGAGAGACAGCCTGTTATTTCTCTAATCCTGCTTGTTTTCCCAATCCAGCACAGGGGGGGGTGAAGAGCGTGACCTTTTACTTTCCCAGCATGCAACAGTGCACTCCAGTTTATACATGTACCGCCTGTTGTCTGTAAAGAGGCAGACTGTAAAATATAACATCACTTATCAGATGAAAGTTTGTTCTGTTTACGGGCACACGCAGAAAGTTTGATATTAAAAACAGACCCCGATGACTTCGGCTCGGTCGTGGAGGTTTCTGATAAGCTTTTTACTGGACGTTAAATTGTGCTTAGTCGTCACAGGGGACTCTCAGCACTTAGTGTTTATAAGCTCTTTCACATTTGGTGCAGCTTTGACCGGACCCAGGTGTGTGCAGCTTGAGTTTGATATTTTTCCACATTCCCAGAATCAGAATAAACAGCTTTACATCTATTAGTCTCACAAACAGAGAGTGAAAGTTTTTAAAATCGCTACGTCAAAGAGCAGCAGCTCAAAACGTTCTTGTAAAGGACTAACATTTATATGCAAAGTTAAAGACTTCCCTTCTGGATGCGTCGGCCCACTGAGGGAGCAGCAGCATTAAGCGCCCTGTGCCTGCCTCAGCCATTAGAGAGGAGCTGCCCACTGCATTGCTAATGAGGCCTGAGAAAAAGGGGAAAATATGAAAGAAGCGCCTATTGGGAGTTAATGTTTCTGGTAATGAGAAGGGGAGATATTTGTTCAGCCAGCATCTCTGCAAACAGTTTCAGTCTCTAAGCAACAAAGCGGAGCTGAGCTGTCTGCTGCAAGAACAAGACAGCCTGTTGTTTTTTTTCTAACCCCCGTCTCTGCCGAGGATCACTGCGGATGCTGAGGACAGCTTCGTCACAGAGCGCCACGGGAGCCGCAGCGTGTATGAGCACAGGCCAACGAGCTGAGCAGTCAGAGAAGTAGTGAGAGACCATCATTTATTTGAGAAACCAAGCTGCAACCTTACAGAGCAGAGATCCTCTTGCTTTCTCCAGGAAAAAACAATAAGGGCTGAAAGAGAGAGTAATAGATCAGCTGCATGACGAGCACTCAGTCAGGTGATGGTAAAAAAACGGACCAATGGAGCCTCATACCTGTCATGCTTTCCTTTTTGATAAAGCTTATAGTTAGAGCTGGATCAGGCTTGGACCAGCTCTTAGTTATGCTGATATAGGCTTAGACTGCTGGGGGAACTGGTGCACTGACACACTGGGATCCTATCTCACTCCCTTTCCCCCCAACCCCCTCATCACTTAATTTAACTCTGCCTGTCCCATTAAAGTTACTAACCATAGACCTTTCTGGAGTCCCTGAGCTCCCTTGTCTCGTAGGTTCCTCTGAGCTCCCGTAGACGTCCTCCTGCTGTGGACGTTCCAGACTCCAGCTCGTCTCATCACTATCACCGCTCCCTCTCTCTCTTATTCTCCTCTATCCCTCTTTCCAGACCCAACTCGGTCTCAGCAGTTGTCTGTCTAACATGAGTCTGGTCCTGCTGGAGGTTTCTGCCTGTTACAGGAAGTTTATCCTCACCGCTGTAACTAGCTAAATACTGTGAGGTGCAATGCTCATGGTGGATTAAGGTGGGGTCAGACTGAGTCTTACCCTGTCTTGGTGTTGGGTCTCTGTTCATAATTTGACATAGAGTGGTCTAGACCTGCTCTGTTTGTAAAAGCATCTTGAGATAACGTTTGTTGTGATTTGGTGCTATACAAATAAAGATTGATTGATTGATCATGCACTCAGGAGGCCACCGTCACTTCACCCATGGGAGGGGTGAGCAGAAGGTGAGCATCTGACCTCTAGATATCACTAAACATTACAATTTCTATGCCTGTCACAGGATGTTTCATTCTGCATAGAAACACATTCAGACAAAATATTGCAAACCAAATAATATTTTAAGCCCACATTCTTGTCTTATCTGTAAGCAGGGACACATATTTGACTTGTCTAATCAGCCTCCAAACAACCTGCCTGCTGCACGGATGAGCAACCAAGTGTGAAGAACCTTGTGTCACATGAGTCACGTGAGCGATGATGAGGAGATTTGGGAGTTTGTGGCAGCTACAGAATCTCCACATGATAAAAAAAAGACAGAACAGGTATGAAAAAATGAAAAATGTAGCGTATTGTGTCATAAACATAAAGTAAAAACATATTTATTCAATCTGGCCTTTATGTAGGGATTAACAATTTTATTACTTACTTATGACTATTTCTCATTTTATTAATTTCAACTGTTTATCTAATTTTCATTTATTGTTTTATTTATCTACTCACTTTTATTGATATTTTCAGCCTTAATTTTATTTTCAACTCTTATCCTTACCCCTTTTTTAATTAATTAATTAATTAATTTTAACTATCTATAAAAGGTGCTATATAAATAAACCTTGATTGAATGATTAATTGATTGATTAAGGCTCCTCGGTTACTGTAGACATCAGTTAAACCTGGAAAAATCAATGCCAGCACAATCAAATTCAAACAACTGAGAGGGAGTGATACAGAGTATCTGATTAAACCTCTTAACAAATGAAAACAGCTGATCTCTGTGTAAATATTTTGGTTTGATGTTCAAGCAGAGATCCTGATTTTAAAGATCTTAACATAAGGTTCATAGAGGTATAGAGGTTCATCTGTTATTTCTGATGTGACATTAACACAGCAGACATAATGAGTAGTTAGCAGACCTGTTCAAGTGTATTAACATCTTTATGATAAACTTTAGAGGTTGGTTTGTACTTAATGCTGAAGAATGATGTGAGATGGATGGAAGAGGATGGAGAATGAGAGAGGAGATAAAAGAGAGAGGGCTGGAAGAGAAAGTAGAATGAGGTGGGATGAGAAAAGGAGGGAAATGGCCACGAATGGGAAGATCCTTGAGAGAGAAGGAACTAATGATGTTGATGTGTCAAAGCAGGGAGGCTCTATCTCTACTCATGACACACACATGGATACATACATGCATACATACATACACAGCTTTAATGACTACATCAAAAAGTGACTTCATGCAAGTGGAAGCAGGAGATCTGAGGACTGCAGCAAGCATGCATCCACACACACACACACACACGTTTAAACTCTGCTGTTACGTAAGTTAGCATTAAAACTTGGAGGGCTTCACATCCTGGACTCTCCTCCTGCTGAGCTTCTGCAGCGTGGAGACATTCAGGACGCAGAGGACACTTAGCAGAGAAACATCAGACTCTCCGCTCACAGGAGAGGAACCCAAAAAAAGCCTCCAGTTCCCAAACGCTGCTCGATTATTGATGACTGCACAAAAACGAAGAGTAAGAAACTGGTAGATAAAAAGAGAACGTCATGAGAATCTGTGTCAGCCATACGAGTCAGGACGAAGCAGAGCAGGTAATCTGAGGGCAGCCTTTATGTTTGTGTTTTTCTGTCTGTCATATGATGAGTTTTTATCTCCCATGTTATCATTTATTCAATTTTTGCTCCAGTTTCAACTTTCCATAATCCCTTCTTGCTTCTTTGTCACTCACACTGGAGCAACTTCTGCAGAAAGCATGTGCATTGATATAAAGAGCTTAACAACACAGTGTGCAGAAACCATGATTAGAGATGCAGAGACTTTGCTGCGTTCTCTCTGAGTGCAGAACGTTGTTCCTTCTTCGCACATCGACTCAGTCAGAGCTATTAGTTAACATGCAGATAGATCCGTCTTAGAGCATCAAACACTAACACAGCAGTCTGCCTGAGTGAAAGCAGGAAGCAGAGAGAGGTGACAGGAGTGTGTGTGCGTTAAGACGTGCACTGACAGTCGAAAGCGGAGTGCTGCAAATTAATTAAGGTGTCTAAACCTGACGCTCAAATGGTCATCACTATATTAGAGCAGGAAACAGAGTGATGGATGAAAACAGACAGAGGAAGAAGGAGCAGAGAGAGAGGAGCATGAAGAGAGGGAGGTGAAAATCAATCTGGTGAAATATTGATGCGTCCTGATGTGCAAAAAGGGAAGGAGTGAAGAAACAGTTGGCTTTTTGCACCTTTGGAGTGTCGGGCAAATGTTTCTCATCACCAGGAACGCTGCTGCAGAGATGACGACCTTCAGACCTGTCTAAGTAACATCTATATACTTGTGATTTAGGATTAAAAATGATAAGACATGGGCCCATCATTTCTTTTTACCAGACAGCTGATCCAGCAGCTCTGTGAGAATGTGTTTTATTGGCTAACATTCCTGCAATAACAGTGTAAACATGAACCATTCGACTGCATCTTGAGACATTTCATTTAAAACCATAAATAAGAACGACATGACAGCAGGATTCATCATCTGGTGACTATAAATTCATCCGTATCCATCTGGACTCTGGACCAAAATAGTGGTCCAGCTGCCAGCAGGGTGTAAAAATGTGTTTGTGGTAAACAGAACATTCAAGTCTTAATCCTGTCATTATAAAAAACGAGCCACCACCGCTCTTTGCCACAGGCGCAGCGCCATGGACGCCATATTAAACTATTTATGTTATTGTCCTACTGTTCACATTCCCAGTTTGGACAGTTTTAGATACATTTTTAATTTATAACAAACAAGTTATAAGCACCTTTAGTAAAATAAAAGTTTAGATCCAGGTGTCATGGATAACTATATGGTCTCATATTTGGTTCAGCTCTCAGGGAGGTGTTTTAAAAGGTGACATATCACGCTTTTTTCATCAATATATATATTGGTCTAAGAGGTCCCCAAAACATGTCTTTAAAGTTTATGCTCAAAAAAACACTATGAAATCAGATTTTGGTCTGCCTGAAAAACCCTCTTCTTCAGTCCTCCTCAAAACACACTGTTTTCTCTCTGACCACGCCCCCTCAGGAAGTGGATGTGCCTCGGCTCTCCAGCACGTTGATCTAATGTTTACATGTTGGCTGAATATACACGGCTGCTCAGAGATCAGGTTACTTCAACCCTCTGAATCTGATCCAGAATCTGATCCTGACGGAGAGGCGCCTGCAGCAGGACCTTTCTGAAGGATTGGTCAAAGATTTAGTGTTTCTTGTTGTTTTATTTATCAGTATGTCGACGTGTGTCTTGGTACACAGCGACGAACATGTAGCTATGTGGCTATGCTAACAAGCGCTAGCACTTATCCATGATAAATAAAAATCATCCACTAGATCTTCAAATCTGCAGACGTGGGGAGTAAAACCGACCTCTACCAGAAAGGCAGCAGGACCTTTCTGAAGGATTGGTCACAGATTTAGTGTTTCTTGTTGTTTTATTTGTCAGTATGTCGATGTGTGTCTTGGTACACAGCTATGACATGTAGCTATGTAGCTATGCTAACTAGCGCTAGCACTTATCCATGATAAATAAAAATCATCCACTAGATCTTCAAATCTGCAGACGTGGGGAGTAAAACCGACCTCTGTGTTTATTAAGACAGCCTACAACTAGCATGCCTCCCTCCTAAGCTCCTTGTTAGCACACATTTGTGCAGGGAATGAAAAACGGAGGAGGGGTTGAGTTGTATTTTATACAGTCTATGGGCTGAACAAGCTCCGAGCTCTGACTTCGTGACAGACCGGATATTGTTGTTACGTAACAAAAACACGGAAGTCTGAAACGGCTCGTTTCACACACATTTACAGAAAGGTGTAGAAATCAGAACAGGGACAGAATGGATTCTTTTCATTCTCGGGGGGTTTGTAAACAGGGACACATATTTCAGGTAGAGAACCATTAAGAAGTCCATTTTGCATGATATGTCACCTTTAAGTTTAAAGCATGTTTTCATGTGAATCAGCTGTTAAAGGTGTTGCGCACAGCAGAGTCGCTCAGCTGGGGGCTGCGGCTGAGTGACAGGTCTCCACGAGCGCTTTTTTTTCTCCGCCACCGGACTGATTATGACCTGGTTTTGCTCCTGGCGGACACATGACCGCGATCACATGCTTATTTTTCTCAATAAGAACGAGTAGACAGAAAACTGGACACTGAGTCTGAAATCTGTTTCTGTTCAGTTCCCTTGTTGAAGTCTGAGCCTTCACTTTCATGACTGTTTATCCATGGAGCCTGCTCTACATGTTGATATTCAACGTGTTTAACATTTTGAACACCTCAATACGATCCCTAGCTATTCAATACTGTCAGTTATATCAGTCCCTCCAGGATTTCACGGGATATTTTGTGATTGTTGCAGCCCCAAAAAGCCTGATTTTGCGACAGCTTTTTGAAAAAATTGCAGTGAAAGTTGCGTTTTGTTTTTTTTTGTTTTTTTTTCCCCCCAATAACATCTCAGGGGGAAGTAAATACGCTAAATTACAGTTGCTTTTATAAAACATTATTGATGTGACCACTGTGACTGTGTTTTGATTCTCTTGATTCACAGAAAAATGCCATGAACGGGCTGTATTGCACATTTACGACGGTCCCTGAATGCACCTCGTAGTGACGGGCACTTGACAGGCAGTTCACGCACTCTGAAATTAATCTGCATCTTTGACTACAAGGAGTTGATCAAAACTTACTAAATGTGTCTGATGTTTCACCAAACTAGAATAAATCAAGCTGTGGACGCGGAGCTTTTTACGGTAATGGCGGCAACAACGTCAAACCTCAAATAGTAGCACCTTAAATAGTAAACAGACGCCCTGTGGATGTGTCTGTGTCTTTGTCACTCACACACACCGGGGGTAAAATCATCAATGAAGATGAGACAGATGCATGGAGGTGAGGAGAGCTGGTTCATGAAGCACACCTGCTGCAGGTAGAGACCAAGCGAACACTGAGCCCCTCAATCTATAAATAACAACGTTGTCATGGTCACTTGTCCCGCCTGCTGTCCCCTCTCTTCACCCGTTCTCTGTGCGTGTTTTGCTGTTGAAAAGTGCCGATCAAGTGAGGACTTACGTTTAAGGAAGTGAAATTGATGACAAAACCGATGACATACAGGGGCTGAGGTTAAGGTAATTGGTCAAATTTGGGGGAAAGTTGCGGTGATTGTATAAAATTGCAGGGCCGCGAAAAAACCGCGCTGATTGGTTGAATTTGCGTTGATAGTTGTGATCGCGAAATCGCAACTTCCTGGTGGGACTGTTATATACATTGTGTCGTGAAGGACAATTTGATTCAGGGGAAAAAGAACACATGTGGCATTGTTTTTGACATGGAAAACTGTTACGTTTCTTCAATAATTGATCGTTAACATTTCCAAAGATCCATCCATCCATTATCTTGACCGCTTATCCCGTTAGGGGTCACGGGGGGCTGGAGCCTATCCCAGCTGGCTTCGGGCGGAAGGCAGGGTACACTCTGGACAGGTCGCCAACCTATCACAGGGCTAACACAGAGAGACAGACAACCATTCATGCACACACTCACACCTACGGGCAATTTAGAGTGATCAATCAACCTGAGCATGTTTTTGGACTGTGGGAGGAAGCCGGAGAACCCGGAGAGAACCCACGAATGCACGGGGAGAACATGCAAACTCCACACAGAAAGGCACCCGCCTGGCCGGGGATTCGAACCAGGAACCTTCTAGCTGTGAGGCAACCATTTCCAAAGATCGATCAAGGAAAATACTTTTAATTTACATCCCTAGTTCCTGTATGTTATAAAAATGTCAATAAACACATTGTGAAAAAAAAGTAACTATTCTGCACATTTCACATTTCACATGATAAACATGTCAACAACATGTGCATTCCTCTCCTCTCCAGTTTTCCAGGTGTGCATTAAATGCAAGGACCAGTCTACAGGAAACACATCTGCTGCATCCACGTAAACAAAGCAGCAGTAAGTAAAAATAAAGTCAGACTGGGAGTCTGGGTGCTCAAATAAACTGTGATAGCACATCCAGCGTATGGGAGTGTGTGTGTGTGTGTGTGTGTGAGTGTGAGTGTAAGAGAAATGGAGCGATGCGGCTGCCAAGCTGGCTATCTTAAAATTTTGACTCTGTCAGAGCGAGCCGAGACAGTAATTAATCATCGTTCATTAATTATTGAGGGACATTTGGCTTTGCACAACCCACCACTGACTGATACTTTCTGGGGCGGGTGAAACAGAATAAACCACTCGGATGGTTCCTGCTCCGAACAGACGGCGGCAGACAGGAGACTACGTTTGATAAATTATAAAACAAGACTAAATTATAACACCAATTTCAGGAGAGGAAACTTGTCGTGAGTTTCTGGAGCTGGGTTGAGAGCTACTTTAGAAGAATGTGGAGGATAAAGGATGTGTTTGTGTCTGAGAGGACTTGTGCAGAGTAATGGGTGCATAAAGGATCAGCAGGTGCACATTACTCAGTGTTATGTGTGAAGGGATGCTAATGCAGTATCAGCTGTCTGGGTCCAGTGATGAAGCTAATAACTTTGAGTTTTAATGTGTAGAAACAGCAGCAGAGAATAGCCCTGCATGCTGCTGTACCTCATCAACATAACAATAAGCTAATGAGTGCACAGAATATCTTTGAAACTGAAACCTTTTATTGTCTTTTATTTAACTTTTTGATTCAGTGCTGTTGCAGAGTGCATT